>NW_027655924.1:0-390760 GCF_964235325.1 Thermobia domestica
GATATACAGGGGATAGACAAAAAACCAAAAACACTTCATACAGGACACGTAAGTTTGGTCCTACACTGCACAACACGTGTTGCGGTTGCCGATCTTTTTTTTTCTTTTTTCAGTGTGTCATGTGGACCTTCCTCTTCCGTCAGCAGTAACCAGTTTACCTGTAAGTGCCGTGGTGTGAAAGTATTGCGGTAAAATGAGCGACCTGACAGACTTCCAAAGAGGCATGATCATTGGTGTCCGTCTGGTTGGAGCTTCAGTGGCAACACTGGCGAACATTGTGGGGGGTATCGAAAGGCACTGTGTCCAATGTCACGACGGCATACACAATTCATGGGCAAACGACGTCTGCAAAGCACAACAGTGGTGGAAACACAATCCTGTCAGATAGGGACCGGAGGGCATTAAAACGGATTATAGCAGCTAAAAAGAAGACCACTGCAATGAAAATTACGTCTGAACTCAATTCTGGCCTACAAAACTCGGTTTCATCGAAAACAGTGCGACAGGAACTTCATAAAATAAAAATTCATGGCAAGGCCGCTATCACCAAAACCCTGGTAACAGCAGTAAATGCGAAGAGGCGTATCCAGTGGTGCAAGGACCACAAGGCGTGGACTCATAAGCAGTGGAAACACGTAATGTGGTCCGATGAATCGACCTTCACCTTGTTTCCAACGACCGGTCGTGTTTACGTATGGAGAACACCGTCGCAGGTCTGTGATACAGACTATCTGCTCCCAACTGTAAAGCATGGGGATGGTTCTGTTTCAGTATGGGCAGTGATATCGTGGTTTTCTGCAGGTCCCATCATAGTCCTGCATGGAATGATGAATGCTAAGGCGTATGAGGTCATTTTGGGGGACCAGGTTCTACTCATGGACCAAATATTGTTCCCTGGTGGTGATTGCATCTACCAAGATGATTTGGCACCCTATCACGCTGATTTGGTGAAATCATGGTTTGAGGACCATCACCAGGAGTTATCACACCTCCCCTGGGTCCCACAATCACCAGATCTGAACATCATTGAGCCATTGTGGTCTGAGTTAGAAAGGCGTATTCGGTCTCATTACCTTCCACCAGCATCCCTTAAGGAACTGTAGCATGTTTTGCAGGAATAATGGTACAAAATTCCACACACAACGATTCAGGACCTGTATACGTCCATTCCAGGTAGGATCCAAGCTGTTTTGGACGCAAAAGGAGGCCCCACACCATACTAGGTATGATTTTCACACTTTTGCAAACGTTTTAGATTTTTTTGTCAAACCCCTGTATATATATATATATATATATATATATATATATATATATATATATATATATATATATATATATATATATATGTGTGTGTGTGTGTGTGTGTGTGTGTGTGTGTGTGTCTGAACGAAAATGACCAATATTAGTGACCAATGACCAAAAATCCATTCTTTGCGAGGTCTCTGAGATGAACAGTGACACTTCCGATGGAGTTTAAAATTCAAATTCAGTCCTTATTAGTACTCCCAGGGAAGGAATGATGACATGTAAAAATAATTGAAAATGATCGATATTAGTGACGAATTCATAGTTTCTAGGGTTCCTAAGATGGTTGGTGACGGTTTTGGAGCCCTTTATGTCCGAAATGAAACTTATTTTCCCCGTGCGAAGAACGGACACTCTACTATTATTTTTTAAAAATAGAGCATAAATGTATACAAAAATTTACTTTAAAAATTGAGGCGAAAAATTTCGAAGCGAGACTTGAAAAATCTTTTCGACAATCGAGACGAGACAAGTAAATTCATTTCTCGTCTCGTCTCGTGGGCAGTGTTAACTCTATGTGAGGGTGGGTATGATCAAGGGATGCATTCATTACAATGGAGAGGCAACGCTCTAAAAAGATTTAAAATATTGCCTTTACTGTATTTGCTATTCGTTTCTCAGATCAATTTATCTACCATAAACATTTGTTAAAAAAGAAATCATTTATCTAAACATTATAATGCTAAGTGTATGTTTGTGTTCAAGAAAAGTTTCTATGTTTGTGGACGTTTACATGTTTCTGCCCAATTCTTTTCACAATGTTACCTCGGAAACCACAAACTCTAGAAGCATGCCGTTTTCCCTGATCGATTGCAAATTTTGTGTAGATTGTTCAGTTCTAATTGTACGTATATTTTTAAAAAAATGACCGTTATTTATTTATTACATGTTTTAGGGGTAAACTGAAAGTGTTGAAATTTTAAAAAAACACAATATCCTACGAGTTATACATTCGAACACCACATGTTTGTGTACGGGGTTAGTATATCTCTCCGGAGTTTGTTTTATGGCCAAATGATAATGAAAAAACAAAGGATAACCATTTTTCCAGTCTAACATGAATCTTTATTATTTGGAGTGTTTTTCCGTATGAACACCATATATCACTGACATTATAATTAATTGTGTGTGTGTAATGTATTTGCTTATTACATACTGCATGCAAAAGGAAAGAAAATGCTGATCATACATGAATTAGAAATTCCAACCGGAAGTAGGCTCAAATCTTGCAAAGGTGCGTGATACTGAAAAAAATCACCCCTTTATGATACCCGTTGCCGATTTTTATCAAGACGTCCTTCACTTGTTTCTGTAAAGTTACATGTACAGATGTTGTGAGGAATGACAAGGAGATTCATGCTCATATGTGAATGATGCACTGTGTAGAGAGCGCAGGTTCAACTAGTTTATTAAAAAAAAATAGCTGAAAACTTTTGTGTTTGTAGTATACAATTAATTACATCTTCAGTGCAATTGACTTTTACTTTATCTCCAGTAATTTCTCACATTGATTACTTTTCTTAATTAAATTTCTTCTTCTTCTTTTGTACAAAAGAACAAAACTTTCCTTTTTGCTTCTTCTTTAATTTTTATACTTAACTATTTCTTCTTTTATCAACTTCTTCGACAACCTCTTTCAACTATCTTCAATGCAAACTCGTTTTTCTTTTCTTATCTATTTTCAATTTCCTCAGTTGTAGGTCAATAATTTTTGTTCGACTCACAATTCACTGCTCTCACACACCCTTCCCATTACTTTCATACACTAGCTCTGCCTTTTCTTTCTTTCTTTCTCTCTTTCTCTCTCTCTCTCTCTCTCATGCACATACACTATTTCGAATTTCCAAAAGTTTTCCGCTTTCTTCAACTTCCCCCAACCTTTTTAAAGTTTTCTTTTCTTCTTTCCCTTCTGGAGAATATTGATGTAAGAAGAGAAGCGTAACAAAAGAGCAATTCAGAAAGCTATTTCTTGTTCATGAAATGACAAAAATGTATTCTAAAGTTCCATATATATACAAGGTGTGATCGAAAAGTACGGTGAATGTAATTGCATATTGCCATGTATCGATGTTGTATTCATTTCAACTAGTAAGCCCGGTTGCCTAAGCCTTTGGTACAGTCTGTCTCAGCGAATTGTCTCACTAAGGAAGTTTTTAAGATAGATAGATGTTGCGACAGAATTTTCAGAAATCGTTCAAGACCGATATTTACACATATACAGCATGGCGCTAAATTCTTTGTACAAAAGCAGAGGAGTGATTCCTGAGAGTAAAACGAACAAAAAAGTTCCAATAAACATAGGGCGAAAACCCCATCGTTTACGTGTTATAGGTTGTCGAAATCATGAAAAAATGAATTTTAAAGGTTCATAGCTCCAAAACTATGGGACCTACCTTGGTCGGATCAAGATTTCACTTAGGAACTAGTATGTGCCCTATCCAAAAATGCGTGTTTCAGAATCCTGAGGTGCTTTCCACAACAATTTTTATAGAGGGAGTTTGACTACGGGCCTATGATATAAAGTACTCTCCAATTACCTCCATAAAAATTGTTGCGTGAGTACCTTAGGATTCTAAAACATGAATTTTTGGATAGAGCACATACTAGTTCCTAAGCGAAGTCTTGACCCGACTACAGTAGGTCCCATAGTTTTGGAGCTATGGACCTTTAGAATTCATTTTTCATGTTTTCAGCAGCCTATAACACGTAAAGGATGGGGTTTTAGCCCTATGTTTATTGGAACTTTTTTATTTGTTTTACTCTCAGGAATCACTCTTCTGCTTTTGTACAACGAATTTAGCGCTGTACTGTATATAGGGTTAGCTGACGTCCTGGTTTATAAAAAAGTATAGATATATTGAGTATCTTAACATGGATGAATCGCATGAAGAATATTGTTTGGTTATGAAAATAGTATTATGTAAGAAGTTAAAATGAGTTACATCATTCAAAGGAAAGTGGACTTTTTAAAAAGGGATTATTCTCCTATATGAACTGCAATGCTAAATATGAGAACATATATTGAAAAATGAAATATCTCTGTACAGATACTAGAAATGGACTTAATGTTGACAGTGTGAAAGCGGAACTTCAAATTTGCACAAATTATGGACAAAATGGAGATAATGAATCTAAAACATGTTTGTGTGCTACAAGGTATAGCAAGTTTTCAAATTGACACAGGGCACACGAACTCCCCTAAAGGGGAGGGGACAACCACTGGCAAATATCAGGATACCATGAAAATAATATATATATATAGGCCTATATATACAGGGTGGTCGTGCATGAATGTCGGAAAATTCGTGAGATGAATCTACAGGTAAAAACAAGCAAAAAATGTCATATGAACATTGGGTGAATGCGGCTTCGTTTGGACGCTAGAGGTGTCTGAAATGTTACCTTCCGAGGCGGCAATTTGCAATATCTCAAGATCAGAGAGAAATACGAATGTCGGGTCAAAACATATCAAAGGAAACCCCATCCGAAGAATCCAATTATGCATAAGTGGTGGCGAAACAGTGGCGGCGCTAGAGGGGGGCACAAAGAAAGTGAATGAAACATGGAGAAAAGTGAACAATTTACACTGAAAAATTGTAGGAGGGGATGTTACTTGGAATATGCAACAACAAATGTTAATGAACAAAGGCAACAACGGCTAGTCTGTAGGGACTTTATGGGAGGCGGATTGTAGGAATACAGTATCTTTGTAATGGTGAGAAATAGGAATGTCGGGTCAAAAGATATCAAAGGAAATGCCATCCGAAGAATCCAATTATGTATAAGTGATGGCGAAACAGTGGCGGCGCCAGGGGAAGCACAAAGAAAGTGATTGAAACATGGAGAAAAGTTGAAATTGGTGAAAACACAACTATTTGAAAGCAATCAGGAAACAAGGAATACAACTCTAGGTGTACTGTAAGATACATGTCCGATGACAGAGGGCGCATAGCTACAGTAGGTGGAACAAGGGGGCGTGCAGAGCGTCGCGTAGTAGAGTTAGTTATAGGAATAGTGAAAGCGTGGGTAACGAGAGCGTTCGCATCGAAGGTGCAGAGGACAGCGCACAGTTCATTCGTACTGAATGGGGCAATGACAGTAACAGCACAAGCGTTTTAGTGCTACACTCTACAGGCAGGGCAGTAATCCATGTGTATGTGAATGTGGTTTACTTTGTGTCGTGTGAAACAGTGTTGATGTTGACAAGCGCTATGTGTAATGCACCACAATGAATAGGGTAGTATACACTAACGCCGAAATGGTAGATATGCATTTGATGTACGGCTTAGCGGAAGGTAATGCAGAAGAAGCACGTAGGTTATATGCGGAACGCTACCCAGATCGACAAATTCCAGCACCGGGGATGTATATTTGTATTCATCAGCGATTGCGGGACACTGGGTCATTCCTTCCCAACACAGACATTCCGAGACGACGACGCGTTCGAACACCCCCCTGGAAGAGAGGGTACTCCGACATGTGACCCGGAACCCGAGTATTAGTACCCGACGAATAGCAAGGCAGGAACACGTTTCGCATCAAGTCGTGCTAAGCATCTTGCATAGTAATAATCTCAGACCATACCACGTACAACGAACGCATGCGTTATACGATGGTGACTATGAAACCCGACGACATTTCTGTCGTTGGTTATACCGCCGCTGCCGTGTATCACCAGCCTTTCTACACAGGTATTGTTCTCAGTTGAGGCATTATTCACACGGGATGGCATCACAAATTTCCACAATGACCATCGATGGGCACTCAACAACCCGCATGCAATTGTAGAGACGAAGCATCAACAGCGTTTCAAATTGAATGTGTGGGCTGGTATTATTGGCGACAACGTTGTGGGACCACATTTCTTACCACAGCGATTGAACGCAATATCGTATCTCCAGTTTCTGACTCAGAGCCTACCTATTCTGCTTGAAGATGTGCCACTGAGGACACGACAGGTATGTGGTTTATGCATGATGGCGCCCTTGCTCACTCATGTCACACACCATGCATATCTGAACAAAACATTTCCACGCAGGTGGATAGGTCGTGGTGGAAGACAAGCATGGACCCCACGTTCAACCGACCTGAATCCCCTACATTTTTTCCAGTGGGGTTACGTGAAGAGTCTCGTGTATACATGACCCCTGCATGATGTTGAAGATCTTCGCCAGTGTGTATGTGCTGCATTTGCCACATTACGGCAAACGCCAGCGATATTGGCACCAGTCAGACAATCCTTACGCAATCGTGTAACTGTCTGTCTCGAAGAACAAGGAGGACATATTGAACAGCTGCTATAGAATGGCATTATGTTGACCATGGTAAGTACAATACCTCTTGTTTTTACAGTACACTGGGTCTTATCTTCCATACGTGTTTTTTACGATCTGCACGTTTCATCACTAAGAGTGTTTAACAGTTTCTTTGCAGCTCCCATGCGCCGCCACTATTCCGCAGTACGTGTTCATAATTGGATTCTTCGGATGGGATTTCCTTTGATATCTTTTCACCCGACATTTCTATTTCTCTCCGTTAAAATGATACTGTATTTCAACATTCCACCTCTCATAGTGTCCCTACAACGTAGCCATTGTTGCCTTTCTACATTAACATTTGTTGCTGCATGTTCCATACAACATCCGCTCCTACAGTTTGTCAGTGTAAATTGTTCACCTTTCTCCGCATTTCATTCACTTTCTTTATGCTTCCCCTGGCGCCGCCACTGTTTCGCCATCACTTATACATAATTGGATTTTTCGGATGGCATTTCCTTTGATATGTTTTGACCCGACATTCCTATTTCTCACCATTACAAAGATACTGTATTCCTACAATCCACCTCTCATAAAGTCCCTACAGACTAGCCGTTGTTGCCTTTGTTCATTAACATTTGTTGTTGCATATTCCAAGTAACATCCCCTCCTACAATTTTGCAGTGTAAATTGTTCACTTTTCTCCATGTTTCATTCACTTTCTTTGTGCCCCCCTCTAGCGCCGCCACTGTTTCGCCACCACTTATGCATAATTGGATTCTTCGGATGGGGTTTCCTTTGATATGTTTTGACCCGACATTCGTATTTCTCTCTGTTCTTGAGATACTGCAAATTGCCGCCTTGGAAGCTGACATTTCAGACGCCTCTAGCGTCCAAACGAAGCCGCATTCACCCAATGTTCATATAACATTTTTTGCTTGTTTTTACCTGTAGATTCATCTCACGAATTTTCCGACATTCATGCACGACCACCCTGTATATATATATATATATATATATATATATATATATATATATATATATATATATATATATATATATATATATATAAGCTTTCTTCGCTCAACTGTATTTGTTTTCTAGTTTAAAATACCCAAGAGCAATAAAATGAATAATGTGGATTTAACAACTTTTTAGATACTAAATTGATAACACAGAAAGCTGGCGACTTTTGAATTGATATTTAGCTATTTGAATACAAACGGAGTTGGCAGCAGTTGGGCCCATGAAATTTGTCTGGGGCTCCATGAAATCTATGGCCAGCCCTAATCAGAACAGCTGACAGTGACAAGAAGTACTATTAAAACTGTTTTATTTTGGTAATTTACAAGTATATTCAAATTTATCTTAATTTTTGTTATGTTTTTAACTGTTTTTATGTAATGCAAAGATCTATAATCGCGGATCATTTTAGAGCTGAAAAAGCAGTGTGCTCATTTTCCGTTTGAGAAATCTCACAACCGTACATATGTCTCCAGCCTAATTCGCGTGAAGGGACTAAAGAAAAATCACTGATAAGGTGGATCTTTGCGAGAATCGAACCTAAGATTCAACAATTCGGAAGCGAGAACCGAGAGTAGTTCAAAAAGTTCAGCTTTTGAATCTTCTTGAACGGAAGGGTAGATAACCTCAAACCAATTTAAAAATTCTTCACGCAAATTACTTCCAAATATAGGTTTCCTATTAAGATACACTATTGATGCATCTGATCCAAAGATCGATTTGATTTTGTTGAATTTAGCGTCCCGTTCAGCAAAGAGGGTATGTGGGACATGGACCTACAACTTAACGTGGGATCCGAACCACAGGAGCTCCTGTCGGGAATCGAACCCAGGTCTCTCATACCAAAGGCGCGCACGCTAACCGCTTAGCCACGAAGTAGCTCTCAAGAGTTCGATCTCCAGAGGAATGTTCGATACTGGTTCACCATTGTGGAATCTTCTTGAAATACGAAGTAGTGAATTCCGGTCTAAAAAGTCTGAAAAAAAAAACAGATGGAAATAAATGTACAGATCTACATCGCTGAAAAGAAGTCGTTTAGCCGCCAATGTTCCTTCGTACATTAACACCAGGAAAGTTTGTTCCGTTTTATCTCTGTATGTAGCTATACGACATGTGGAACGCGATCGAAACGAGTCCTAACTATTGAGTGCTAATCTCTCTCTCTCTCTCTTTTTTTTTTTTTTTCGTTTGAACTCGTTAACATTTTCGTGTATACATACACAGATAGCGCGCACAGAAACCAAATAGACATAGAGAAGCCCAGTGTTGGCTTGGTTGCTGTCCTATATCCATGTCATTTTGCTCTCGCTTGTAAACACTTCCTTCTTCAAACAGTTTCTGCAGTGATCCGTAAACTTTGGCTGTGTCTTGCTTGCTGTCCAAGTGGTCGACCGTTTTCCTGTACGCTATTTGGTTCTCAGCCAAGGAGGATTATGTCCGCTCTGACATATTAATATGTTTTTTTTTTCTTACTTTCTTTTCTGTTTTATTTTTATGAGTAAGTGTTAGGATTTTGATAATGTCATTTTTCCGCCATTTACCCAATTAAACGTAAAGTTTTACTTTCGCCCGGTTAAACATAATTAGAGATGTGGGTCGGGTAAATACCCAGTGGGTAGGTAAATAAAAAATGGGTATTTACCCGGGTATTTACCCGTTTTGTATTTACCTACCCAAAAAATGGGTATTTTACGAAAGTTCAATTGTTATGAAGTTTTAAAACTTGTTAACCGTACTGGTGACGTTTTTCTGTATTTTGGGGTCTCTCGAGCGTGATGTCTCATTCGTTCGCTATATATATGCAAAAAAAAAAAAAAAAAAAAAAATGACCCCGTTCAGGTGCGGTGCGGGTTTGCAGGCAATTTTAACCATGGCGCACCAGCGGTACAATTTTGAACATTATATGTTATTCTAGGTTAAAGCGATATCTAAAACCTATTCTTCAAAATAATTTTTCTCAAAGAACTTCATAGTTAAAGAGATCAAAATATTGAATCGAATGTTTTGAATGGGGGAAATGGTGGGGGTGAGTTGTTACATTTTTCAGACGAAGCCCTCGTGTACACCTATACGTAACATCACAGTTTGATCGACGTCGATCAAGCCAATCTTGAGAAATAATGCACACCACATTTCCGATTTTACGTCATCGCTCACGAACAAATCAGATTGAGAATCAGAGTTGAAACTTGAGGGATTAATGGGATTAATGTCTCCTCGGGGTACCTACATTACCATCCACTTGTCGTCTCAAGATTGATCTCGGGCTATTTTAGTATACTTATCCTTCTATGCCCTTTCTTCACCAAGGTGTGAACGGCTTTTAAACTTGGATTAGTTTTATACCAAGACTTAAAAAAAATAACAAATCGTAGTATGACTTCAAGCCTTAGGTTGTCCAAACATAGAAATCGTACATAAACCCTCTTTGTTGAATCTTTGGGAGACAGCCCCAGTTTTAAATGTAAAGTCTGCAACACGACATCAATTTTCAAGATCCCTATCAAGTTATTGTGTATTTTCATTTCAGAACAGATGTTTTGAGAGTCCTTCAATTCAACAGTTTTTCCTTAAACGTGCAATTTTGAAATTTTAAAACTCTCAGAAATGTTTCACAGAAAACAACTCAGACACCCGACACATAAATAAAAGATAAACGAAAGCTGGATCATGTATCTAAAGCATTATATATCAGAGGCTATAAGTAGCTGAATAAAGACAACCAAAATTATCAAAATCTTTCCGAGTCGAACATTATGGACTTCAAGTTAATCATGAAAAAAAGTGTACCCTATGTCTACTAGTTTCGAACTTAAAAGGACACTTTAGAGTAGTTTTATCATGGAAGGAGAAAATGAGTTCGATATCTTTGATGTAGTTGCATCTATTATATGAACATATGCTGGAGTAAACAACATTGCATCAATTTCCATCAAATGTACAGACTTTCCTTAACTTTTTTATGGCTTCTTAGATTCAACGTTACTATTTAGGATTTTTGATAGAATCTTAATATTGACATTTCTTAAAACAAATACCGACGTATAGAACATTAACGAAGGCTTACAGGAAGTGTTGAACGAAAGTTTTTACAACGTGATCTCGTTAGTGGGCGTCCCCTGTCACTTCTTGATCACCCTTTGTAGATTGAATTTTTTAAAGAAAATTCGTCCTTCGTATGCTCTCCCATCAAGGTATCGCCTGGTTACGAGTTACTTGGATGCTCAATACAGTGAAATGCAAGGAGAAGTTAAAATAAAGTTAGAGGAATTCTCCAAATCTACATTTACAGTGTGACGGTTGGAGTAACTTGAGAAATGAATCTAGCATGTATTTCGTCATTTTAAAGTTTGAACCTGTTTTTGTTGATTTCGCGTTGCGAAAGATGCAAATTACTTGTATGAAGAGATCATGAATGTTCTGTAAACAATATAACCCTGAACAAATTTTAGTAATCATAGGAGACAACGCGTATAACATGAGAACAGCTTTTATATTAGTAAAACAGAAGTATTGTAATATAGTATCTTTGGGTTGTCTTGCTCATTTCCATTTGCTTTGTTCTGACATCCTCGGATGTCCATCGGTAAAGACATTACTGGGAAGTGTAACTGATGTTGTTAATACAAACATAGACATCACTTGCAAGCACTATTTACACAAATATCAAGGGGAAAAGGGTTACAATTTCGTTAAATTTGCCTGGGAAAACAAGATGGGGTAGCCATTTACACTGCCTCCAAAGTTTGCTTGTCGATAAAACTAGGCTTCAGACGCTCGCTGTGAGTGAGGAATTGTCATTACTTTCAGAAATCAAGAAAAGACTTCTTGATGATTTACTCTGGGTTTGTATTGAAAAACTTGCAGCCAGTTTGAAACCTATAGTGGATTTGATTAATTGCTTCGAGTAAAATAAGCCTCATATAAACATTGTGCACTCAAAATTCCAGAGAATTCATCAAACTCTGACAGAACAGCTACCATCGTCAATCCTTTCAAAAACAGACGAGCAGTCAATAATGGAAAAATTTAAAGAATGAAGTGAATTCGGCTTGGGTCCAATTCATCTGGCTGCAGATCTCCTCAATTCAACTTTTCAGGGCTTCTAATTGACAGCTGAATAATTGTTTTGTGAGCGGAGGATTGTGAGTTTGCATAATCTGAATAAATTACTAAAATCATTAATATTCAAAATTGCAAATGTGGGAGGAATCTTAATATTTAATCTGATATTGACTTTAAATTACTATAACCTCCTGCCACAAAGTTAATTTAGTGAATTTAGTCAGTCGGTAGAGTCTTAGAATGAATAAAAGTTAAAATTTTGAAAAAAGAAAAAAATAAGATTCCTGTTAGGCATGACACTCTAATTTACAGGTTCACATGGTTTTAACACCCATCCTGTATGTGAAAGATACCCACAATATGTTCATCGCAATTACGATCCACTAATAGACCCAGCTTCCGGCCTGAAAAGCAAACAAGAAAGACAAAAAAGGGTAACACATTACCTTGCGGCCAACTGCTACAATAAAAGGAGTCAACATTCCAGTGGTAATCCTGATTTAATGCACCACTTCCGTAATTCCAGAGCACACAGAAATTATATTTACAAAGGCACTCGCGCGCGTGGTCTTGCTAAGAGACCTGAGCAAAAAGAAAAAAAAAATATTTCTTTTAATATTTCTTTCTCACACTTTGAGCTCTTAATTAATACTGTTTGTGCACTTTTGTTTCATCACGCCGCACTCTTCTTTCTTGAAGTGTCTCTAGTTTCACGACTGAATGCGCTTCTGTGTTGAGTTTCTTCCAAAGTTGTGGACCATCCTCTTCCTAGGTTCTGCTAACCGTCAGGTTTCCTCTGTCATGGAATTCCAGTAAACACCAGAGTCGGTTCAACTGGGTAGTCCTTGGTGTGATACAACGATAAAATACATTGGTTATTTGATGAAAGTTCTCATGACGTTCTCTTGCACAAAACCCGCCTACTTAATACAAGCAAAAATAGCTCAGTTCTTGTATTGAATGGGTTGTAATTAAACTATACTATACGATAGCATTGGAGATTTCCTACAGAACACGGCAATGCTTTTTTCTTCACTAAGAAAGTTACTCGCTTTCGATTTCACTGTTAGTTGCGTGAACAAGTGTTATAGCGTGTGACGTAAACATGGCAAAAAACTGATACCGGTGCGAAGCACTTTACGAAATATGATGTAAAGCTTTGTCTCTTCTCACTAGTAAATGGTGATATATGTTGCACTTGTTCTCATATCACTTTTGAGAAAACACACTTTTAAATATATATATACATAATAGGTATCTCCTACTCTCCCATTCCACCACGAGAATGTTAGTCCGGAGAAAAACGAGGAAATACTGAAAGTAAACTAACTATGATTGCCCATTCTACGGCACACACGCACAAATTATCAGTGTGTAACTCACGCACTATTCTTGTACACACATCTCTGAAATGTCAGAGTACCAAATAGCTGACGGTCAACACTATTACGACTTGCAGTACTTAGATCTGCACTGTCTCGCGATTTAACAATAACTAACTCTCTGGTTGTCCCGAGTACAGTTATATTCCTTTGCAGTTTCATTGTTTCTTTCAACTGCAGGGTTGGGCCGAACCAAAGTAGCCCGCTCCACTGGAATAGGGGTGAGGGTGCCTCCCTCACTTGCGAGTTTCCAATGACCTACATAACTTAAAAAAAACACACTTGTTCATGTTCTTTTCCACTTTGTTTATCACTTCAATGACATCGTTGTCTGTCACTATGTTTGTTCACTTGCTTAATAATCAAGCTTCAATTTAGTATCTGTTATGCACACACACTGTGCCGTAATTACGAAAAATATTAACACAAACACCAACATTATTTAAACTCTGTCACTTGACATGTTTACTTAAACACCTTTGTCAGGTGACACCATCTATCGGCGACACCAGGAGCTACTTGAACAAGTGACATTGAATATGATGAATTACAAAAAGCGGATGCATTGAAGGATTTGGCTTCTGAACAAATTAATGGTGTTAATTAAACAAATTAAATGAACTATGCAGAATGCTAACAAATTAAATTGACTTTAGATAAGGCTGAAGTAGCCTGACACATGATAAACAACATAATATTACTGATTGGAAGGTCGCTTTTCCTTTGCAACAGTATTGCCTTCTCGGTTATATTAAAAAAAAAAAACGGTATATGTTCGTCTCCCTGCATACCTTCCACAACCACAAACTAGGCCTAAACTGGTTTTAGTACAAGCCAATTAGACAAGACAAAATATATCTATCGAACTACATATGTCTAATACTACGGGAACACCCAGAAAGTTTATTTACATAACATAACACATATTATCATTCAAATCATATCAGCGGTGCAGACGATAACTATATTTTTACAGAGACATCTATCGGATGTCATGGAACCATTACAAACAACGTTCTAGACGGCTTCCCCTCTAGTTCAAGTGGACTTGCCAAAAATTTTAAAATAGTCAACTTTTCTTTCTCTGAGAAAGTTCCGTTGGCAAAGCGACGCTCCACAAGTCGAACACGCTAAAAATGGGCGTGTTTAAAAAAAATAACACCTCTTTGTATTCGGATTTCTCTCGTAGACATGCTAAAAATTTTATGATTTTTCAAGTATTGTATCTGCAGGATTTGTGTCTCGGTAGTGATAGTGTATGCTACTCCCTATAACAACACTAAGAAATTCAACTAGCACTACCTCTAAGCAAAATCTGAATCTCATAGGTTTTCTATCCTTATTCAGATGGTTATATTGATTTCAAAATTCTTCTCAACTTGGGTGTCCAACGCTCCGTTAATTACACCTGCTTTCTTTGAGTTTTTTTTTTTTTTTTTGTGGGAAGCTTTCTCTGCCTCTATCCATGCAAACTAACATATCAAAATACAAAATTCGCTATCTTCTTATACGTTAATATTAATTAATATCAAATCATCATTGCTTCTCGCTTAAGTCCTGCCCTGTTGTTCATTACTATTCATTTACATAACACAATAAACCATAACTATACATAGAAATATTAATAAAAGTTATATGCTCCCGCTGGTAATTATTTAAATCTCAAAATTCTTTATATGCAAATTCCTAATTACATTGAAATATTATTCATAATTTCACGAAAAATTTAAATATGCAAATCATCTAATAACACAGATAATGTGACGTTCACATTTATTCCCCTCTTAAGGAAATGCAACCGTTAATCGCTTAATCGTTGCATTTTCTCAGAAGTTGTACTACTCTACTTTACGTAAATCACATACATATTCCGTATATATTAACTTTATACAAGATTTCCCTAAGTACATCAATATATCATAGCAATAATAAAATGGTGAACTAAGCACTAATAACACATAAAAATAATCCCTAACATGTCATAATCACTTTATCATCATAATTCTATACAAGATTCATCTCTTTTGTAATATCCTGATTCAGCTGTTGTATTACACTCCGCGCAACTACTCTCTTGAAGGCCAGACGTAAAGAGGTGCGTCTGGGAGTGTTTCTTTCTTCTTCAGCTCTCCATCCTGTATGACGTGCTGTGTTTATTTCCTGCCTTTCCTACGTCATCAGGTCAGCTGTGTCCTGAGGAGGCGTGGCTTCACGCTGAACGTAATTTTTTAGGTGGAACACGTTTCTCTTCATTAATACTTCCTTAGTCTCAGGATCACCAAGCGTGCAGACATTATTCTGCGCAGTGGAGAGTGTCAGGTAAGGTCCCGTGTAAAGGAGCATCATCTTCTTGGTAATGCCAGAGAAAGCGTCAGATTTGGGAAAAGCTCTCACCAGTACCAAATCTCCAACCTCGAAACGCGCTGGCTCGCGACGTTTATCGAAGGCCTTCTTTCTTCGCTGTGCTGACTTCTTCAGATTACTTGCTGCTAGCTCAACGTAATATTTCAACGATTTGTGTCTCTCTACTTCTGGGATCTCAAATAATCTCGCCAGTTCTTTCGACGGTGATTCTCCCAGGTGTACCTGATATGGACTTAGACCAGTCGACAGATGTACGCTTGAATTGAGACACTTTTCAATTTTCTCAAGATGTTTGGGCCATTCCCTCTGCTTGTCATGGCACAATTTTCGTAACATTCTCACTGTCGATTTTACACCCACCTCAGCCATGTTTCCTTGGGGATAGTACGGAGTACTATAGATGGGCTTAAGGTTTAAGTCCGAGAGTTCCTTCTTCCACTTCGCACTCGAAAACTGTGTCCCATTGTCTGTCAAGATGACCTCAGCAGACGGACACAGTTTCAGGAACTCCTTCAGCTTCTTTAACGCTGTGTCTGTGGTTGCCCTTCTGCACGCATAGAGTCCAATCAACTTGGAGAAAGCATCCACGCATACAAGGATGTATGACACGTTGCCTACCCCCACAGGGAGAGGCCCCAACCAGTCCAGACAAACCATGTACCCAGGGCGACGCACTAAAACAGGGTTCAGTGGTCCCGAACGATACATGTGAGGGGGGGATGCTTTCTGACACAGACCACAGGAAGCTGAGAATTTCTTTATGGCATTCCTCATCTTCGGCCAAACAAAATATTCAGTTAACATTGGCACAAGCTTGCTAGCAGACAGATGTCCTCTCTCATTGTGGTAATATTCCAACAATGGCTGCACTAGCACTTCCGGTATGCAAATCCGTAGACCGGAACGGTCACGTTTACATAGCCGTCCATTTGAGAGCAAGTACTGGTGGTTCTCGCTGGCTGTTTTCCCTGAGTTTTCCTGGTTCTGCAGCTTTCTCTTGACGTCGCCAAATACAGGGTCAGAAGTTTGCAGCTCTGGCAACACTGCAATAAGTTCCCTTAACTGACTCGGAATGTGGGTCAGTATTGTCATCAGAGATTCATTCAATACCAATTTCTTTGCCTTATCGAATTGAACTCCTGTATTTGGTGGGTACCTGGAATGGTAGTCGCTTAAATTGTCCTTAGACTTTACATACTCAAATTCGAATGTCAACATATTCAAAGTTAGTACCCAACGCATCAGACGCTGTGACGTAAGCCTACATAACAGCAGAAAACGTATCGATTGATGGTCGCTGCGAATTTTGAAGAAATTGCCTACCAAATAGTGTTTAAACTTACACACGCCATCAATTACACCAGCCATCTCTTTCTCTGAAATTCCATAGTTACGTTCTGCTGCATTAAAGATGCGTGACGTCATTCCTATTACACGGACCTCGCCATTGTCGTCCAGTTGATAAAGATGCGACGAACAACTTACATCGGAAGCGTCACATTCCAAAATCAGTTGTTTGTCAGGGAGCGGCTTCTTCAGCACTACTTTCTCTCTGAAGACTTCGCGTATCCTTTGAAACGCTACGTCGTGACAAGGCAACCATTGATATTTCACTCCCTTCTTTAACAACTGAAACAATGGGTATAAAATTTCTGAATACTGTGTACTGAATATTCTATAGAATTGACAGTACCCAATAAAACTTCTCAATTCTTTCACGTTTCTCGGTTTGCGAAATTCCATAACCTTCTCCAGTTTCTCCTGCGACTTCTCAATTCCAGCAGGGGAGAGGTCATAGCCAAGAATGGAAATTCTCCGGCGGGCAAATTGGCACTTTTTCAATCTTAAAGTTAGGCCACCTACTTTCAACTTCCCTAACACAATATCAAGATGGCGTAGATGCTCATCAAAAGAAAATGACGATATGGTCACATCATCAACATAATGGCCACAAAAGTCACGACACTCATCCCCGAGAATGGAGTTGATCGCACGCACACATGAAGCTAAGCTCTGCTTGGTCCCAAAGGGAAGCTTCTTGAATACATACGTAATTCCGTCGTGAAGGAAACCTAAGTATTTCTGGCTCTTTTCCTCAACTAGAATTTGCATGAAAGAATCCACTGCATCTAAACTAGAGAACCAACGACGTTCACATAAATCTTGCAATGTGCACAGTGCAGGGATCGGCTGGTCGAATTCTGCGCGCGTAATAGCACCGAGCTTTCTCGCATCCAAACAAGTTCTCAAGGTCCCATTCTTTTTCGGCACAATCACGAGTGGACTTAGATAAGAAGTGGGATGCTTCTTGATTATACCCCACGCCAACCAACGATTAATGGTGTTAGTTACAGCTGTTCGGTGTCGCAGCGGATAAGGATACATCCTTGTCTTCATGGGTCGATCATCGGTCACCTCAATGGAATGCTGGTAATCCCTAATGGTACCGGGCTTCTCGTCAAATATGCTTCGATGTTTGTAGAGCACGTCGTACAACTTTTGCTTTTCCTCCCCACTCAGATCAGTATACTTTTCGACATGATCTCTAATTTCTTCTGGGGTAGCCTGGGTTCGAACCTTCGCCCATTCCTGTGGCGAGTAAACGACGTTTGCAAGTTCGGCTGCAGTTGGGAACTTCCCATCTTCCAACTGGCTGCGCAGGGTAGCCAACTCTCCCTGGTGGCCTCCGCCTGCTGACGCTCGCTCGAACTGCTCTGTAGTCAGCGGTCCTCTCCTCGACACGCACATACTACTCAGTGTGGGATTCTCACAATCGACCACATCCTCTTCGAACTCCCAGGATAATTTTCTTATGAAAAGGTCTTCTTCCTCTATTTCGATGTCTCGAAAAGAAACTTCTATATGGTGGGGATGGTTAAGCGAAAGGACGTTTCTCTCATAATCTAGGATCGCTCTACTTTCTACAAAGAACTGTGAACCCAAAATGAGTTCACGGTTCAGCCCTTTCACTACTATTGCTGAAGTATAGTACTCCTTTTCTGCAATCACTAACTCTAACAATACTTGGCCGATGATCGAAGCGACGGCGCGACCGAACGCTGAACTGACTCTAATGTTCGCTGACTTAATGAACGCTGGTGGGGGGTCTCGCTTACGTATTTCTTCCCAACATTGCAATGAGATAGCCGAGATGCTCGCGCCACTGTCCAATAATGCCAGAATTTTGCTGTTAAATAGACCTACTTCTACCTCAGGAAGTGTAACCAAATTGTTATTGGGTAGCTTTTCGGTCGAACTATCTAAAAGGTTCCTAAACATCGCATTCGTCTCGTCAAACAACTCTTTGTTTATTCTAATTTTGTCCCCATTTCTCTGTAAAAGCATAATCTCGGGCTGACGAATGTCGTTATTTCCTTCACGATCGAAATGTGTCGTGCTAATTATACGTCTACAAGTTTCACAATCCCCATTCTCAAGTGTCTCTAAAGTCTTTACAAATGTCTCACTACTTTCTTCTTTTTCTTCTTCTAATACATTGTTGCATGCAATAACACAATTACGCATATCCTCAGAAATACATTTCGCCGGTTTATCCTGAATATTCAGTACTCCAGTATTCAAGTCACCGCTCTGATTGCTGTTAAATAGACCTACTTCTACCTCAGGAAGTGTAACCAAATTGTTATTGGGTAGCTTTTCGGTCGAACTATCTAAAAGGTTCCTAAACATCGCATTCGTCTCGTCAAACAACTCTTTGTTTATTCTAATTTTGTCCCCATTTCTCTGTAAAAGCATAATCTCGGGCTGACGAATGTCGTTATTTCCTTCACGATCGAAATGTGTCGTGCTAATTATACGTCTACAAGTTTCACAATCCCCATTCTCAAGTGTCTCTAAAGTCTTTACAAATGTCTCACTACTTTCTTCTTTTTCTTCTTCTAATACATTGTTGCATGCAATAACACAATTACGCATATCCTCAGAAATACATTTCGCCGGTTTATCCTGAATATTCAGTACTCCAGTATTCAAGTCACCGCTCTGAGAACATGCGGACAGTTCTCAGTGGCGTTGACTAGTTCCAGGGCTGTTTGCACGTGAATTCCCACGAGACGAGACTTGTCTCGTGGACTGTTCAGTCCTATCGTTATGAACTCGGAGCTCATTTACCTCCGCAGCATAGTCACTATTTCTATTATTATTATTATTACGAGTTTGTGCACGACCCCTATTCCTTCCACGTCGTTGTCCTCGATTTCCCTGAGTTCTCGTTCGAGAATCCCCAGTGTCACGCTCCTGACCACTGGAATTTCTCGAACGCCAATTGCCATTGTTATTGTTATTTCTGCTTCCATTGCCTCTTCGTGAACCCCTATTATAATAAGGCCCATTGTCCCTGTGGAACCTCCTGTCTCTGGTGGGGTTACTCGGCCTACTGTTTCGTGGGGGTGGGGAAGATCGTCCAACATCTTCCTCTTCTTCCTCTACAGACAGTGTGTTTATTCCCCTCCTATTGTTGTTATTACTTGGTGGCTGGTAAGTGGACTGAAGCTCACCAACAATGTTCAACAATTCATCTATAGATCGTGGTTTAGATGACACAATACATCTATAGATGGAGAATGGCAATTGCCGTGGAAGAACTCTCAAAAGTACCTGGGGCGGTAATGGGGGGTCGAGAATACTGTTGGTATGCAGTAATTCCAACAAGTATTCTGTCGGCTTCTTGCTTCCCCGTGTCTCGAAGCGTGACGTCAAAATAGAGGCACGGAGATTAGCAAGTTTCTCCTCGCTAAGATAGGCGTTCTTGAAATGTCTAACGAGATCTTGATAATTAGCGCATTTCTTCAAAGTCACCTGCATCCACTGGCGTGAGATGCCACGGAAGCAGTGGGAGGAGAAGGCCAACCGTCTCTCTTCTGGTACACCCGTTAAATCGAAATAATTATCTAGTTCTACTAGAAAATTATGGGCCTGTATTTCTGATTCAACTCCTGTAAAAACAGGCAGTGACAAATCTCGATGTAACAGCCCTAAGGCTGACGCTACCTGGCAATTCGCAACACTACTATTGCCACTGCTGACGTTGTTTATGTTTGAAGGGGGAGGGGCAGCCTGCTCGTCTGAGTTCTCACGCCTGGGAAGCTCAGGGAACTGTCCCGCATGGCTCGGTCCAGCGACCGGCGTTTCGATTCTCTCATGCGAGACAGAGGCTGTGTTTTGACAACTGGAACTGTTTTCTCGCACCGACTCCTTTAACAGTTCCAGCTGTTCCTCCCATCTCAGTTCTGCTCTACGCAACTTCGATTGTAAGTGGCCCACAGAACTATCTACTGTAGCTTTTACTCTGTCAATCTCTGTAGAAACGGCGGCTACATTTTCCCCCACTCTCTCCATGTCACCACGTAAATGGTTGACATCTCGAGAGACCTGAGCGAGATCCGAACCAAGGACCTCAGATATCTCGCCTATCCTGCTTTCGGTATGTGCCTCTAATTCGCTGATTTTATTCTCGGTTGCCTCTACTGATGATTTTAATTCTTGGCAGGATGCTGTTATCTTGGATTCCAGAGCTTCCGCTGAGGAATCAATCCTGGCCTCTAGCTCTGTCACGTTTTGCATCATTTCACGCCGGAAACTGTCAGTGATCTGTTTTTCAACAGCCTCCAACTTCTCTAACATGGTTCTGTTAGCGTTCTCCTGCCTACTTGCTAACTCCGATAACGTTTTCTGATGGGTCTTTTCTTGGGTTTCTAATTTACTTGAAATTTCCGAAAGTGACTTCTCATGAATTTTTTCTTGGTTCTCAAGCTTATTCGCAATGTCATTTAATGATTTCTCTTGTTTGTCTGCCATTTCTTTTAACATGCTAAACAGAGACGCGAGACACGGGTCAGGTACAGATGTGACTTGCGCTGAGGTGCTAGGAACCGGTTCCCTAACCTGCTCCGATTCATTAGCCCTCTCATTACTAACTGTACCTTCTCCAGGCGGAACTACTTCCTGGAGAGAGGTATTTACATTTCCTACTGAATCGCTTCCGGTGTCCTGAGACTCCGATGGAAATTCCATTATTTGCGCAAATTGATCGTCAATAATGTTGTCGCCTACAAAGCCTTCCATCGCTCTAGCTTGACTTCGCGTTACTACCATCAAGTGATTATGAACTCTAAATAAGTACCTAGGTTCTCTAATATGCCTAAACTTGATTCGCTAAATGTTATTCCCCTCCAAAAAGGTTTAAAATTTGGCAATACACTTCAACAAAATAAATGCATATAACACAACAATAATATACACAGAAATAATAAACTTTCTGGATGGCAGCGCGACAACCTGAAAGAAAAAACACATCTACTGCTACCCGCGTCTGGCTTGCACTAAATATCGTAAAAACGTTGGGTATCTTTCATTTCTTGTGGCAACATTCTTTACTGACCAGAAAATGAAAAAGAAAACAAGACTTTACTTTAATTCTCTTGCCACAATTTAATATTAAAAGCAAAATTTAGCAAAGGACATTTCTAAAACAAAACATACATCCAGGATGGTGTGTGTGTCGTGCCCCACGCTGGGCGCCAAGTTCTTTGTGAGCGGAGGATTGTGAGTTTGCATAATCTGAATAAATTACTAAAATCATTAATATTCAAAATTGCAAATGTGGGAGGAATCTTAATATTTAATCTGATATTGACTTTAAATTACTATAACCTCCTGCCACAAAGTTAATTTAGTGAATTTAGTCAGTCGGTAGAGTCTTAGAATGAATAAAAGTTAAAATTTTGAAAAAAGAAAAAAATAAGATTCCTGTTAGGCATGACACTCTAATTTACAGGTTCACATGGTTTTAACACCCATCCTGTATGTGAAAGATACCCACAATATGTTCATCGCAATTACGATCCACTAATAGACCCAGCTTCCGGCCTGAAAAGCAAACAAGAAAGACAAAAAAGGGTAACACATTACCTTGCGGCCAACTGCTACAATAAAAGGAGTCAACATTCCAGTGGTAATCCTGATTTAATGCACCACTTCCGTAATTCCAGAGCACACAGAAATTATATTTACAAAGGCACTCGCGCGCGTGGTCTTGCTAAGAGACCTGAGCAAAAAGAAAAAAAAATATTTCTTTTAATATTTCTTTCTCACACTTTGAGCTCTTAATTAATACTGTTTGTGCACTTTTGTTTCATCACGCCGCACTCTTCTTTCTTGAAGTGTCTCTAGTTTCACGACTGAATGCGCTTCTGTGTTGAGTTTCTTCCAAAGTTGTGGACCATCCTCTTCCTAGGTTCTGCTAACCGTCAGGTTTCCTCTGTCATGGAATTCCAGTAAACACCAGAGTCGGTTCAACTGGGTAGTCCTTGGTGTGATACAACGATAAAATACATTGGTTATTTGATGAAAGTTCTCATGACGTTCTCTTGCACAAAACCCGCCTACTTAATACAAGCAAAAATAGCTCAGTTCTTGTATTGAATGGGTTGTAATTAAACTATACTATACGATAGCATTGGAGATTTCCTACAGAACACGGCAATGCTTTTTTCTTCACTAAGAAAGTTACTCGCTTTCGATTTCACTGTTAGTTGCGTGAACAAGTGTTATAGCGTGTGACGTAAACATGGCAAAAAACTGATACCGGTGCGAAGCACTTTACGAAATATGATGTAAAGCTTTGTCTCTTCTCACTAGTAAATGGTGATATATGTTGCACTTGTTCTCATATCACTTTTGAGAAAACACACTTTTAAATATATATATACATAATAGGTATCTCCTACTCTCCCATTCCACCACGAGAATGTTAGTCCGGAGAAAAACGAGGAAATACTGAAAGTAAACTAACTATGATTGCCCATTCTACGGCACACACGCACAAATTATCAGTGTGTAACTCACGCACTATTCTTGTACACACATCTCTGAAATGTCAGAGTACCAAATAGCTGACGGTCAACACTATTACGACTTGCAGTACTTAGATCTGCACTGTCTCGCGATTTAACAATAACTAACTCTCTGGTTGTCCCGAGTACAGTTATATTCCTTTGCAGTTTCATTGTTTCTTTCAACTGCAGGGTTGGGCCGAACCAAAGTAGCCCGCTCCACTGGAATAGGGGTGAGGGTGCCTCCCTCACTTGCGAGTTTCCAATGACCTACATAACTTAAAAAAAACACACTTGTTCATGTTCTTTTCCACTTTGTTTATCACTTCAATGACATCGTTGTCTGTCACTATGTTTGTTCACTTGCTTAATAATCAAGCTTCAATTTAGTATCTGTTATGCACACACACTGTGCCGTAATTACGAAAAATATTAACACAAACACCAACATTATTTAAACTCTGTCACTTGACATGTTTACTTAAACACCTTTGTCAGGTGACACCATCTATCGGCGACACCAGGAGCTACTTGAACAAGTGACATTGAATATGATGAATTACAAAAAGCGGATGCATTGAAGGATTTGGCTTCTGAACAAATTAATGGTGTTAATTAAACAAATTAAATGAACTATGCAGAATGCTAACAAATTAAATTGACTTTAGATAAGGCTGAAGTAGCCTGACACATGATAAACAACATAATATTACTGATTGGAAGGTCGCTTTTCCTTTGCAACAGTATTGCCTTCTCGGTTATATTTAAAAAAAAAAACGGTATATGTTCGTCTCCCTGCATACCTTCCACAACCACAAACTAGGCCTAAACTGGTTTTAGTACAAGCCAATTAGACAAGACAAAATATATCTATCGAACTACATATGTCTAATACTACGGGAACACCCAGAAAGTTTATTTACATAACATAACACATATTATCATTCAAATCATATCAGCGGTGCAGACGATAACTATATTTTTACAGAGACATCTATCGGATGTCATGGAACCATTACAAACAACGTTCTAGACGGCTTCCCCTCTAGTTCAAGTGGACTTGCCAAAAATTTTAAAATAGTCAACTTTTCTTTCTCTGAGAAAGTTCCGTTGGCAAAGCGACGCTCCACAAGTCGAACACGCTAAAAATGGGCGTGTTTAAAAAAAATAACACCTCTTTGTATTCGGATTTCTCTCGTAGACATGCTAAAAATTTTATGATTTTTCAAGTATTGTATCTGCAGGATTTGTGTCTCGGTAGTGATAGTGTATGCTACTCCCTATAACAACACTAAGAAATTCAACTAGCACTACCTCTAAGCAAAATCTGAATCTCATAGGTTTTCTATCCTTATTCAGATGGTTATATTGATTTCAAAATTCTTCTCAACTTGGGTGTCCAACGCTCCGTTAATTACACCTGCTTTCTTTGAGGTTTTTTTTTTTTTTTTTTTTGTGGGAAGCTTTCTCTGCCTCTATCCATGCAAACTAACATATCAAAATACAAAATTCGCTATCTTCTTATACGTTAATATTAATTAATATCAAATCATCATTGCTTCTCGCTTAAGTCCTGCCCTGTTGTTCATTACTATTCATTTACATAACACAATAAACCATAACTATACATAGAAATATTAATAAAAGTTATATGCTCCCGCTGGTAATTATTTAAATCTCAAAATTCTTTATATGCAAATTCCTAATTACATTGAAATATTATTCATAATTTCACGAAAAATTTAAATATGCAAATCATCTAATAACACAGATAATGTGACGTTCACAGTTTGATGACGTAAACTTCATTTGTGAAGTTGGAAAACAAATGGGATTGAATCCTGTTTTACTGAAAGCACATTTGACTGACTATAGGGACAAGGAAGAAAATGGGCAAGGAAGTTTTTGTGGGACGGAATGGAACAAATGAGCTCACTGCTTTGTTGGAGAGGGTTTTGAGGCATCACTGAATTAGCTGATTTCGCCATTCGAATCCTTAGTACTCCGGTTACATCTGCTGCCACAGAAAGAACTCTCTCTACATTTACTTGGACCATAGTAAAACAATAAATTGTTTATTATCGGAGAGGGCAGGAAAACTAAAATATCTTTCATATAACTGGAAGTTTTTAAATAAGAAGTTACCTGAAGTTTGACAGATGCAACACTCAGAACCAGGGTCTACAAGGAAGAAGTCACCAGCTGTTGGCATGGAACAGAACAAAATACCAAAGACATTGGAAAAGGATACAGAAGAAATGAATTACATAGAAGAAAATAAAGAAACGAGTGATAGTAATGTTGATACTGAAGAAATGTGTGATGATTCCGACTCTGATCTTACGGTTGATACTGAGTAGAACAGTAAAATTTGTGATCGTTTTATTTATAATGCTCCAAATATGGTAGTGGTTAATTGCTGTTCTATATTGAATGATTTAAGGTATAAATATTACCTTCATTTAGTTACTATACAACTTAACAGTTTTATCACATTAATATTTTAAATATGCTATTCAAATAAATACTTTCACAAAGCATTATTATTATTGTTAAACTCCATTTAGTGAACACTTCTAAAAATCAGGAATTAGTTACTTAAGTGTTTTACGAAGTGTTATTTCTCATTTTATGGATCATTTTCTTTCAACGGCATATTTATTAAATAACTAGCAGCGTTCACCCCGCTTCGCTGCGGTCACCCCGGAACGCAATAAACTTTGTTACTTAGATAATTTTTACTTTTTCGCTTTCAAATTGCAGTAAATGTTAAAATTATAGCGCCTGTCATTTATGTTAACCCGCCGAGTCACATGGTCATGCGGGTTGCATATAAATACGTTTATTTTTACCTATGATGAACTAATAACAAAGGATTTGTACGTATGGACACTTGAATGGTCAATTATCTCAAGACACTGGTAATTAAAAATTAAAGTGATATGATAAAAACCATCTAGGGTCCAAATCATAATAACCCCCCAAAAATGAAAGAAATTGGTTCAGCCGTATTAGCGTGATGAGTTCACAAAGGATTTGTGCGTTCTCTTTTATATATATAGATTTGATCCAACCATTTATTAAACTCAGTTACTTTGATTATTCTGCAACTTCCGAAATCATATAATTACTTCTATAGAGTGGCAAATTAGTAAATGTGTAATTTATTTAGTTTCTAAATATTTTCTAGGTTATTACTAAAGTCGAGTTTCTTTACTTTGGCATAACTATATCAACAACTTAGATGTTACAGTATAGTTTCTTAATCAGATTTAATTTGTTAATTCAGTAAACCAGGAGTAAAATATAAGAAACTTATTGGTCCTTTTTTTTTTTTTTTTGCATAGTTGACAATTTAGTACATCTCATAGCGTAATAGATAAAATACCAAAAATAACATTGTGCGTGAAGAAAGTAACCAGCTGTATTTGGAATATCAGTTCATTTTTTTAATTATTAAAAATGTTGTTTTTCTTCAGTACTATTCACATTTTTTAAGGTAATGTAAACTTTAGATCCTTAAAATAGGAAAGGAATTATTGATAATTCATTTTCTGCAATTAATGAATTTGGTAAACATGAAGAGAAAGTGGTTGTTCATTTTAGTTATAGAGATCCCATTGTGACTTAAATAGTTTAGTAAGTGTGGTCATCGGTGATTTGAAAAACTGGAGAAGGTATTGGAAATAAAAGATGTGCCAGATCGAGAAAAATGGAGAAAGCAATTTCATCAAACGCGAACCTAAGGAAGAACTTAAATTTCGTGTCATTAATACCAGGAGCTGCTGGCAGACAGAATACTTAATAACAATGTATGGTTAGTTTGGTGACAACTGACTATGCTTTCTTTGGTCATCGTCATATTCTGTCATAAATTTTATATTTTCATGTTGGTTTGGTCCACTATCTAATTCTATACCGTGCAACTGATTGGACGCCTCTGGGGCACACTAAGGTAAGAATTTACGGTTTAAACAGACAATTATTTTCCGTTAAGGATAATAGAAGGAAATTTAGTGTAAGTAGAAAGAAAAATAATGGGGAGTAGTTAGGAAATCCGTACTGTGTTACTTAATAAATATCAAATTCATTCTTTGATTGCTGGAAAAAATGATTAATTTAGCGGTTATTTAGTACTCCTGTTGCAGGTGATACAAATGACCATTATATTTTTCATTGACAACCATAAAGTTCATTTATTGGTAATTGAAACATAAAATACCCACTAAAATACCCATTTTGGGTAAATACCCGGGTATTTACCCTGGGTATTTACCCGCTGAAATAAATACCCGGGTATTTTACATCCCTAAACATAATCATGCTTTTTCCATCATATGTTGTAATCAATTGTTTCTTGAATGGAAGTTTGAAGTGACAGGTTAGCACCTTTCAGCGGCATACATAGATATATGAGACGTGGACCTACACGTGAGACATGGGAACCAGGCCGGTAGTCAGCCCAAAAATGTAGTGGGGGGGGGGGAGCAAATGAACTTAGGGGGGCCCGATCCAACTATATTATAGTTTATCAACATATTATAGTTCATTTTCAAGTCTACCGTGAGAACATTTTAGGGGGAGATAGCAAAAATTTAGGGGGATCCGGGCCCCCGTAGACCCCCTTGGATGCAGGCCTGGTGGGAACCGAACCATATAACCTTGCACTGGGATTGGAATCAGGATCTTCCGCGCCGAAGACGTGTACGCAAACCATATATCTGCGAGAGAGCTCTTTTTGAAGTGACAAATTGAATACAACATCCATTGTACTTAAACACGAACAAATATTGGAAAATTAAATGAAATTATTTTAATATTGTGTTATTCCTAGTTATTCTTAAGAGTCTTCATCCCGGCGAAATTAAAATACCGCTAATTTTACAGTAATTATATGATATCTTCAAATAGATCAAAGATAATCGAAATGTGGAACAAGAGCGCCCTAGATAATAGCATTTCACATGAGATACCGTTATCACGACTCACTTATCTGCTTTCGATTTTGAAAATCGGCATTTATTTTCGCGTTTCTAAACAGCTGAAGACGGAAAGCCACTAAGTGACTTGTGATAACGGTACCTCACGCAAAATAATATTGTCTAGGGTGCTCTTGTTCCATATTTCAATTATGTTTTATCTATTTGAAGATATCACATAATTACTGTAAAATTAGCGGTATTTTAATTTCGCCGGGATGAAGACTCTTAACATAGGCGTCAGGTTTTCAAAATTAAATGAAATCTTTCGGTTTAACGTCCCACGATTATGCCTTTAGGCTAAGGGAGACGGATGATTAAGGCAAGTGAATGGTATTGGAAGAATTGGTGGAACAAGAATGTGGAAGGAAACGGGAGTACACCGAGAAAGTCCACGAACATCCATCACAAACTTACTTGGCCGGTGATCGAACCAGGGACTTGACGCACCAGAGATATATTGAAAAATAATGTTCGTTGCTTACCTCTCTAGCTACACAGTGTGGTCCATAACTTCCAGGACTGATTACCGCTTTTCTATCAAAGCTATTTGTGGGATTGTGATTGATTTACGTAGTACTAGGCCTACTTAACAAAAGTGCAAATTAGCATTGGCGTACCCGCAGTAATTCAGAAGACAAGACGTGTGATTCATACCACTGTCGTTAGCCTGTGCCAAAATGTGAAATAGATTAGAAGGTCGAAAACGTATAGCAATTTATTTCTACTGTAAAGCCGATATGTCTGCAACAGACACGCTAAAAATGATTCAAAATAAAATGGCGATGCAGCATTAAGCCGAACAACCGTTTTTGAGTGAAGAAACTGCACTTTCAAAAATCACTTGTGAAGACAAGGTGTTGTGCACAAAGAGTTCGTGCAAGAGGTAAAGATATTTTAGATCGCCTAATAACACCCATTTGTCGAGTTCGTCCTGCCTTGTACCGCACTCGGGATCTTTTCTTTCTCCACTAAATTGATCAGCTTCTGGCTCAAACGCTAAGTGTATCCTTACACCATCCCTATTACTTTCCAGATATGTATCCGCCCGATTGTTTTCTGTTCCTCAAAGTGAAGATGCAACTACGCAGTGAAACATTTGGTACCTCAAAGAGATTCAAAAAGGCTGTTAATGACCAACTGAATAGGATTCCCCAAGGCATGAAAAAGTTAAAAATACCGGCCCCAAAGTGTATTGATTTAAATGGAGCCTATTTTGAATAAACATTAAAAAAAAAAGAAAAAAAATAATACCAGCCTTCTCATTTTTCTTTCAATTGCTCTGGCCCGGGAACTTACAGACCACACTGTGCATATGAGGCACTCAGAGTACAAGCACTAGCATGCGCAGTACATTGGGAATGTGGGTGCCAGATCTATAAAGTACCACCATATGGAATGTCGTCCTTCCCCCCCCCCTTTACCCCTAAGAAAAGATAGCGTCATTGCACCCGATGCTGCGTCGGCGACGCACGGCACACATGCAGACGGGAAATAATGTACACGTAATCTCTTCTCAGTTTGTAATAATTCTACATTTAAAAAAAGTTTGTCTAATGGGGGTGCCAAGGCACCCATGGCACCCACTTTGCGCACGCCTATGAGTACAAGGGAAACCAACCCATTTACCAAAGTTGTGAGAAAAAGAAACACAGTTTGTATTTTAGTTTTAAGTACATGGAAAAGGTAACACACTTTTTTAACATTATAAGAGTTACTAATAGTATTTGAACATGAATTTTCAACATAAAGTTCAACGTGAATTTCAGTATCTGAACATAAAGTTTTGAAAGGAGCTTCATATAAAGATTATAAAGATGGAATATGTCCAAAATGACTGAAAGTAAACCTAAATCTTGTGTCTTGAGTGTGGTATTTAAAAAAAATAATAATCCTGTCCTGACAGCCATTAATACTTAGGCCAAACCGCTTAGGCAAGAAACTTGCAATTTGCGCAGTGCATAGTGTTTATGGTGTAACTCTTTCAACACGGGAAAACACAATTGTGCGGGTTGATTAAAATCGTTGTAGAAATGCCCCCTAATACTTTTGTGCTTCAAAACGGCGTGCAGTGATTGTGTAAGTTTCGTTCAACGATTTGCAGTTGTTTTGGTTTATGATAGGCTATTTTTGGCGCGTACAGGAAGAACGAAAAGTAGTGTTCTCAACGAAGCTATGATTGTCTCCGTGTTGAAAAGGAGTAAGGAACCTGCCTTACTATAAATAATACGAAATTTACCATTTTCTTTTGCTTGATTATTCATCAGTAAAGGAGATAATGAAATGCAAGTTACCACAATCATAGATAATGTTATTCTACAACAGAAAATATGAACCTGAAGAATGTTCAGTGTTGCAATCCATAGAAATTACAGTGTTGCCAGAAAAACAATTTCCCTAAAATCTAAGTTAAGACAGCGAGTATAGGAATGAACTCAACTGCATTTAATTACATATCATGTTGTTTTGGTTTCTTGTGAACTACTTTTTAATTAACATTATTACTTAGTTTTAATAACTCTATGTTAAAACTATTTTGTTTATTACAAACTAAATACAACTATTATTTAAAAAGTAGTTCACAGGAAACCAAAACAATATGATACGTAACTAAATGCGGTTGAGTTTGTTCCTCTACTCTCTGCCTCAACTTAGATTTTAGGGAAATTGTTTTTCTGGCAACACTGCAATTTCTATGGATGGCAACACTGAACATTCTTCAGGTTCATATTTTCTGTTGTAGAATAGCATTATCTATGATTGTGGTAACTTGCATTTCATTATCTTCTTTCACTGATGAATAATCAAGCAAAATAAAAATGGTAAATTTTGTATTATTTTTAGTAAGGCAGGCTCTTAAGGTTTTTTTTTTTTTTTTTTTTTTTGAAATTCGACGCAGAAAGTGGGAAATGGGTTGCAATTACTCCTATTATAGTAAGGTATCCTTATCTTTGAATCGAGACATGAAATTTGATATTTACATCTTTCATCTTAAATAATAATTATTAGAGAAATATTTCAGTGTTTTGAGATGTTTGAGATAGAACAGAAGAAAAAAGGGTGAGGGTATTTCATTAAGATGCCCCAATGAGGCGTTCGAATTTCGTGCGAGATTTGAATTTCAAATGAATTCTATGTGAATAAGAATGCAGAACATTACCCGGAGTAACACATGCAGGTATTTGCTAGTTGTTAATATCTCTTCATTCGTTTGTTTGTTTAGAGATAATTCCATAGACTTCGCGAGAGACTTGCCCATCTCTTCATTCGTTTGTTTGTTTAGAGATAATACCATTGATTTTACGAGACACTTGCCTATCACTTCATTCGTTTGTTTGTTTAGAGACAATTCCATAGACTTCACGAGACATTTACCTATCAGTGGCGGATCTATGCCATAGCCGGGGGGCCCTAGCCCTTAGTTTTTTGAGTGACAAAAATAAATTAATTTATTATTTATATATTTTTGAAAGTTTATAAAAAAAACTCACGATATATCTATCATAGTCTGGATTCTGGCTGGCCCACCCAGTTTTTACCTTCCAGATCCGCCACAGCTGCCTATCCCTTCATTCGTTTGTTTGTTTAGAGATAATACCATTGATTTTACGAGACACTTGCCTATCACTTCATTCGTTTGTTTGTTTAGAGACAATTCCATAGACTTCACGAGACATTTACCTATCAGTGGCGGATCTATGCCATAGCCGGGGGGCCCTAGCCCTTAGTTTTTTGAGTGACAAAAATAAATTAATTTATTATTTATATATTTTTGAAAGTTTATAAAAAAAAACTCACGATATATCTATCATAGTCTGGATTCTGGCTGTCCCACCCAGTTTTTACCTTCCAGATCCGCCACAGCTGCCTATCCCTTCATTCGTTTGTTTGTTTAGAGATAATACCATTGATTTTACGAGACACTTGCCTATCACTTCATTCGTTTGTTTGTTTAGAGACAATTCCATAGACTTCACGAGACATTTACCTATCAGTGGCGGATCTATGCCATAGCCGGGGGGCCCTAGCCCTTAGTTTTTTGAGTGACAAAAATAAATTAATTTATTATTTATATATTTTTGAAAGTTTATAAAAAAAACTCACGATATATCTATCATAGTCTGGATTCTGGCTGGCCCACCCAGTTTTTACCTTCCAGATCCGCCACAGCTGCCTATCCCTTCATTCGTTTGTTTGTTTAGAGATAATACCATTGATTTTACGAGACACTTGCCTATCACTTCATTCGTTTGTTTGTTTAGAGACAATTCCATAGACTTCACGAGACATTTACCTATCAGTGGCGGATCTATGCCATAGCCGGGGGGCCCTAGCCCTTAGTTTTTTGAGTGACAAAAATAAATTAATTTATTATTTATATATTTTTGAAAGTTTATAAAAAAAACTCACGATATATCTATCATAGTCTGGATTCTGGCTGGCCCACCCAGTTTTTACCTTCCAGATCCGCCACAGCTGCCTATCCCTTCATTCGTTTGTTTGTTTAGAGATAATTCCATAAACGTTACGAGACATTTGCCCATCTCTTCATTCGTTTGTTTGTTTAGAGATAATACCATTGATTTTACGAGACACTTGCCTATCACTTCATTCGTTTGTTTGTTTAGAGACAATTCCATAGACTTCACGAGACATTTACCTATCAGTGGCGGATCTATGCCATAGCCGGGGGGCCCTAGCCCTTAGTTTTTTGAGTGACAAAAATAAATTAATTTATTATTTATATATTTTTGAAAGTTTATAAAAAAAAACTCACGATATATCTATCATAGTCTGGATTCTGGCTGTCCCACCCAGTTTTTACCTTCCAGATCCGCCACAGCTGCCTATCCCTTCATTCGTTTGTTTGTTTAGAGATAATACCATTGATTTTACGAGACACTTGCCTATCACTTCATTCGTTTGTTTGTTTAGAGACAATTCCATAGACTTCACGAGACATTTACCTATCAGTGGCGGATCTATGCCATAGCCGGGGGGCCCTAGCCCTTAGTTTTTTGAGTGACAAAAATAAATTAATTTATTATTTATATATTTTTGAAAGTTTATAAAAAAAAACTCACGATATATCTATCATAGTCTGGATTCTGGCTGTCCCACCCAGTTTTTACCTTCCAGATCCGCCACAGCTGCCTATCCCTTCATTCGTTTGTTTGTTTAGAGATAATACCATTGATTTTACGAGACACTTGCCTATCACTTCATTCGTTTGTTTGTTTAGAGACAATTCCATAGACTTCACGAGACATTTACCTATCAGTGGCGGATCTATGCCATAGCCGGGGGGCCCTAGCCCTTAGTTTTTTGAGTGACAAAAATAAATTAATTTATTATTTATATATTTTTGAAAGTTTATAAAAAAAAACTCACGATATATCTATCATAGTCTGGATTCTGGCTGGCCCACCCAGTTTTTACCTTCCAGATCCGCCACAGCTGCCTATCCCTTCATTCGTTTGTTTGTTTAGAGATAATACCATTGATTTTACGAGACACTTGCCTATCACTTCATTCGTTTGTTTGTTTAGAGACAATTCCATAGACTTCACGAGACATTTACCTATCAGTGGCGGATCTATGCCATAGCCGGGGGGCCCTAGCCCTTAGTTTTTTGAGTGACAAAAATAAATTAATTTATTATTTATATATTTTTGAAAGTTTATAAAAAAAACTCACGATATATCTATCATAGTCTGGATTCTGGCTGGCCCACCCAGTTTTTACCTTCCAGATCCGCCACAGCTGCCTATCCCTTCATTCGTTTGTTTGTTTAGAGATAATTCCATAAACGTTACGAGACATTTGCCCATCTCTTCATTCGTTTGTTTGTTTAGAGATAATACCATTGATTTTACGAGACACTTGCCTATCACTTCATTCGTTTGTTTGTTTAGAGACAATTCCATAGACTTCACGAGACATTTACCTATCAGTGGCGGATCTATGCCATAGCCGGGGGGCCCTAGCCCTTAGTTTTTTGAGTGACAAAAATAAATTAATTTATTATTTATATATTTTTGAAAGTTTATAAAAAAAACTCACGATATATCTATCATAGTCTGGATTCTGGCTGGCCCACCCAGTTTTTACCTTCCAGATCCGCCACAGCTGCCTATCCCTTCATTCGTTTGTTTGTTTAGAGATAATTCCATAAACGTTACGAGACATTTGCCCATCTCTTCATTCGTTTGTTTATTTAGAGATAATTCCATAGATATTACGAGACATTTACCTATCTCTTCATTCGTTTGTTTATTTAGAGATAATTCTATAAATTTTACGAGACATTTACCTATCTCTTCATTCGTTTGTTTGTTTAGAGATAGTTCCACAGACTTTAAGAGACACTTGCCTATCTTTTCATTCGTTTGTTTGTTTAGAGATAATTTCATAGACTTTACGAGACATTTGCCTATCTTTTCATTCGTATGTTGTTTAGATATAACTATAAATTTTACTATAATAACGGTAAATGTGAATAATACTTGTACCGGTATTTATGTCAAATGTATTATCAGGATCGTTGACCTATCTGGTTAGCAGAGAACTAGAAACTCTGCTTTCCACTAAGATGGCAGCAACAGGCAGGAGTACCACCCAGGAAAATAAGAAACCATGCTAAGAAGGTGACAATATTTAGCTAAATAAACATGATTGACAAGTAAGACGTGTACAGTATGAGTTACTGAAAATTAAAGAGAATTTAATACAGAACAAATAATTAAATGTCATGACATGGCATTGTGTCACCGGAGAGAAAACCGAATATAAACATAGTTACGTATATTTGTTTACATTCTGGATCTACATACGGTGTTCATTGTTTGTGGTGTTAGTGAGGCCTGAATGAAAATCAAAGCTCAGAGAGGAAACAGGACAGTTGACACTAGGCGATGTATCATCCGTTCACTTTGGTGCACTTATCGTTATATGATGTTAATTGAACATTATTAGTGACAGTTCTTGATCACAGTTTTGATCAATGGACATAAAATCGATAAGATCGGTTGAAGATGATTATCTGGTATAGTCAAATCTTGTTAGATGTCTTGATAAGAGATAATCATTGTACAGGTTATCTCAGTGAGTTAATCTTTGATTATAGTCAACGGATACCCATTAGAAACTGTCAGGGCCGGTCAGAAACGGTCCATATAGACAACCTAGGAAGCTACCTAGGGCGGAAACATTTAGGGGGAGGAATGGCAGCATTTTTTTTAAATGTCCGGTTTATCAACATTAGCCAAAAACGTACGTACACAGGCACCCTACACATTTAGGAAGAGGAAGTTAATGAAAAGTTGAATCATCCAAGATCGATTACTCCTCATCTATATGGAGCGGAGGAACATCTATCTGACCATAGTACGTTTCCGTGTTCCTACTGATCATTCTATGACTAAAGAAGATCTCCTGTATTATCTGATATCCAGACTCCGGATGCTCGCAGAAATGTCACTTATCTAAAATTTCTACATAAGGTAGTCAATGGAAACTTTAAGTCTTTTGAAAAATGAAAAGAGAAAGATCCCGGTGGTGATCGCTTGTAGCGCCAGGTTTTGTAGTGATAAAAATAAAAAAAATAGACAGCGGGTTTTGGGTTCACATTCCGTCTGTCCCTATTTATTCCCTGTGCACCACCGTTAAAGTCTCCGTTCCTCGAACTAAAATGGTTTGTGACTCGATAAGGATTGATCTCACGGTTAGGAAATCCTATCTCCCCGCGGTGTCCCAGGGCTTTAGGGAAACAAGATCCCTCTAAAACCGTGTAAGCAAATGAAACTTGATATTATTCGCATACGTATCCTGAATTCACGTGCTGCAACGCTGAAAGAGAATTTTGCTCTAATGTTTGGTTTGTGTGGACGAACTAGACTGACTTTCACTTTCCAAGTGAACTGAATAATAATGGTAGTAATAAGAATAAAACCAGAAAATAAACGAATATCTAGAATTTAGAATTTAGTTGAAAATTCTGAAAATCAGTCTAATCCCCACTATAGTCGAGAAATGCTAATATTGCCTAATTTGCCTAACAGATCCTTTGGAAACCAATGTTATGCTTAAGGTTAGGGATACAACTTGTTTATGAAAGAAAAAGCTTACGAATTTGAGGTTAACAATGTAATAAAAGTTTTAATGAGCAAACGAAAACAACAACAAGAATATGTTTTAAAAAAAAAATTTAAGCAGGCCAAAAGTTAACATTGACTTTTGAGTTTTCTGACCACAAATGTTCAGAATAAGGCATAAGGCCTTAAACAAAAAGAAATCAATTTAAGTAAATTACATCTGGGCTTTCTTTCTTGAACTATGTAGTGAATGAATTGTTATCATTAACCTGACACAAATAAACAAACTGTGGAATTGATGTTTATAACCAATGCTAGATGCAATCTTACATTGTTTACATTCTATATAGAGCTTTCCTGATTTACATAGATATCATACCAAACTGGTTAAATTACAATTTTGCATTTGAAAAATACCTAATTATTTGACATCGCATGCTAAGTATATAGTTTACGTTGATTAGCTGATTTGTTTTGACTATAACCTTTTTAATATTTACGAGATTAAGATATTACATAGCTAGACGGAATTTTGAATATAATAACCTATATTTTATTCGGGTGAAAACTAAGTATTGAAATGATTTAAAATGAGTTAAATTAGTTGAAGTAAGTGGAAATGAGTTGAAGTAACTTGAACTAAAATAAAATAAATTGAGAAACAAGTCATGACTTTGATTTGAGATTTGTGGGAAGTATGAAAGAAACATAGAATGATCCAAAGGAGTTAAATAAACCTACTGCCTGACTGCTAACCATTTCTAATTATTTAAATTAATAACTGAGAATGAGAATAAGTGCACTAAATATGCACTTTGACATTTACCTAACAAGCATACACTATCAAATACATAAAATCAATGAGCGTAGCATTACCATTTCGTTATGCATAAAGGCTACATATATATATACTCATATTAACACAAGTAGAAAATTAATAGACACAAACATATATCGATATATATATATATATATGTAAAGTCATAAGTAAATACATGCATACATACATAAAAATCAAGTAACATATGAATATTAATAATAAATGTCAAGACGTCTCTCGAGATTTTTAATCTGAATATATTGAGTTTTTCGTGATTTTTCTCTTTATCATTAATAGGATTGGTATACGGCCGGACATTTTCATGTATTCCTCTATGTTTGTTCGTCTAGTTTATGCGCATAAACGTCTGATCGCTCGATTGTTAGAGGATCAGACTGACGTAATAATTGCGGCTTTACTTAGCCTACTTCGTATTTTTCATCTGTATTCTACCTGACTGTACTAATGTCGGTTCCGCTTTATTTATGGATTACGTATCTCCAACCAAGAAAATGATTAATTGCGAGACTAGTCGCATATACATCATAATTACTAATTAATCCTTTAGCTCTCTTACGTAACATATTTTTGATGACTCATTACAATATTATTTATTAGAGTTTTACTAGTATATAGATCGAAATAGACTCATTTAGTACGTTCACTTCTATGCAAAATTACTTTACAAACACTATAATCTCTGGACAATTAAAGCAATGTCTTGAATATATTTTCTAGGAATATCTATTATGTCTTGTTCAAAATTATCTTAAAGTTCTCATATTACATGTACATAGCGCAGATGATGCATTTTTACTTCATACAAATTTCCATATGTTAAAGTAAATACTTCTTTCATCGTTAAAGGTCTACAACCTGTCATTCGATCTACTTTTAAATTAACTTTCTTTATATGTTATCAAAAAAAATCTAAGTGACAAATAGAGTAATGGCCTAAACTACTATCTCCTTAATAAAAACAACGACATATTCACTAAAGTCACAGAATATATATATATATATAAGTATCATTGTAAAAAGTATCTCTATTTTTAATAAGCCTTGCTCAAAAAGAAAGAAAAAAAAGAGTTCTAATTGTTTAGCAATTACAGTTCGAGTTGGAAAATCTTTTCTCCACGCGGTGTAAATACATTAACAGTTTTTTAAATAGTTCCGACTTTTATATCGCGAACGTCTTGCATTTTATTCAATGACGAAAATTTCCCTTTTGGAATCAACAAAAAATAATTTGGATGGGTCCTACCTTTCGCCGTACACACTGCTCTCACCACCAAGCTCACCACTAAGCTCAGCACACACATACAGATGTCCCTGCGTTTACTGGCTTCCTTCTTTCGTGAGAAGTGTCCTGGATTCGGAGTTCCTCTCTTCGATTCCCGCTGCGTCCTCCTCTCAAACTGGAAGGGGCGTCGCTCTTGGGCGTCTCCTGATCCATCAAGGTGGGGCTTCTGTTGGTCCATTTCTGATAGGATGCACTCTCACTAAAAGCACTTTCAGACGTCACACTGCACCAACATCACTCTCGGTGTTAAAAGTGTAGTGTTACACGGATAAACAGTGTTTATTGTTTTTAAGCATTGTGTATAATACTTCAAAACTGATTATGTATGATTAAAACTAGTTCAAGTGCTTTCGGTGCGTATGTAGGTTATTCTAATTGTCTGTAATAGCTCGTGATTACGTTTATAAGTACGAAACTCTGTCACTCAAAAAAAAAATGTTTGTAGGCGTTTCGCGATCTATATATATATATATATATTAGCAGCGTTACAAAGTTTATATATATATGTTTATATATATATAAATATATTTTGAAGAAGATCAATGTGTAGGTTACTATGCTAAGGAAAGATTGTAATTTCGTACACTCGGCTTCGGTGAGTTTAGCCGCACATTGTTATTGTGAACTTAACTTTTGATTATGAATGTAGTGTGTGTGTAAGTTCCGGGTATGTTTTTGTGTTGCGGTGGTACGCTGTTTCCCGGTGAAGAATTATTTTACGACTGACTTGGAGTTTTGAATTTTTAAGCCGGCCGATCTTTTTGGATACGCCTCTAACGGTGTCTTCGATTTCGTCTCTGCTCTCTTATTCGTTAAGTTATTTTGGTGTCCTAAATTTTGATTCTCTTGGTCTCCGCCTAGTTACGGTGTTCTGGCGTCGTTTCTCTAACGTACGTGCTTCCTTCAAATTTCACATGTTATATCGAAAATTTTTATGAGAGTTGATTTGGCTCCTAGTCGTCTCGTGCGTGGTTTTGGACCATTTCACAGTTCTATGTTAAAATTTTATCTTGGTTCTGAGTGGCGACATATGGTCTATGCTGTGATTTTGACAAATTCGCAGAGATTATATTTCTACTTGGATTCTATTCAACGTGTTAGGACTTTATTATTTTTCTCAATTTCACAAAAAGATGCTAAAAGCTGTTTTGTTCTTCTTTCTTGCGTTCACGCCGGGAACTCTGCTGTGTGTGGTCTACGTATGTGGCTTAGGCAGTGGTATTGAGAGACAATGGAAGGGTCTTTCAACTGTCCTCGCCGCACGGACAGGTATACAGAAAAAAATAAAACATCTTACTTCTCGGATAGTAAGGGAAAATAAAGAGAATGTTCTTTGGCTCTTTAAACAAACAAAAATGAAAATGAAAATTATATGCACTAATGTTCATAATTATACGCAAAATTGGGTTTAAAAAGATTTATTTAAAAATTAAATAAAAATGGTAATGATGCAACTGTCACAGTTATCCCCCTCCTAAGATGGAGCAGATGATGCAACTTAGTTGAAGCAGATCTCCATCCTAAGAGAAACTTTGTGATTGACATTGCATCATGAATTCTAAGTGCAAATTGAACATTACATAAAAATCCGAACCCTAATCAGAAATTTCAAAGTTCACAAAAATATTCTGAAGTACATGAAAATCCTATCCCTAATTTTGAAGTTCATAGAAAAGTTGAAGTGCATAAAAATCCGAACCCTGATTGATTTTTACCTCGTGTGCTCTGATCTTCAATCTGGATTATAGGTCTCAGGTATCGAGTTTGTGGTCAGTTCAAGCTGCTGGACACAAGCTTATGAGGCATGTTTTAAGTAATATGACTTTTATCTTAATTGTCTCTTGGAGTTCTTCTTTAATTTTCTTCCTTCTGGTCTGCATCATCGCAGGTGTAATACTTGGAACTCTTCGTTATTTTATCTGCGCGGGATACGACTTCTTACTTTTCTTCCAAAGTGCTGGCTGCCCTAGGTAACAAAACAACAAAACAATAATATTATATCATCTTCAGCGTCTGGGATCCTCGGGAAAGAGAGCATTGGTTACAGAGGGTGGCATGGAGCTTCAATTCCTCCATGTGCGAGGGCAAAGCCACTGCTCGCACTTCTGCTTTTATCCTTCGGCCATGATTCTTCTTCAGTAACACAACTTTAAAATATAAGGAGAGTAAAATAATTAAGGCAAAGTTCCATGTCGCGAACATCCAATTGTGGGAACTTGCAAACATCTTGGTGGAATGGTCATCTGCTCGCAGCTCGTAGCTCACTATTCTTTGGCTCGGCGCGTTTTCGCAGGTATCATCACCAAGGGGAAGGGGTGCGTTGAGTCTCTGCTCTAAACGCAAAACTCCACTTCAGAGAGCTCAAATCGGGAATCCTTCTCTACCGATTGCTCTGTATATAGGCACTTCTTCGTGCATAACAAAAATTATATCTCCTGGGCCGGTTTTAATGCTGGGTTGCGCACATTGGCGAATATCTTTTTCCAATCTTCCTCTGTAATTTGGTTTGTCTCACATCCGGTATCTGAAATAAAGTTAAAGTAAATACGCTGGTAAACAATTTCACTTCTGGGCATTATGCGTCCATATAATTCATCTTCTTATTCTTTATGTTTATCTTCTAGGGTTAGCCACTTGGATAAGAGATGCAGTTACATTTAAATGCGCTGTGCCATAGACAAAATTCTCTTGTATTTCTTTCATCAGTTCTCTGCCAAATTTTCTCCTCCGCGCTAATGTTTCCGTTTTTAATTCTTCTTTTCTTGCCTTATCTTCTTGCAATTCTTCTTCTTTACTTCTTGCATGCAATCATTCTATTTCTGGGCTTCCATTTGTTTTCATGCCATTGTGTATTTGAGGTTGTTTTCCAGCAAGCTGTCACGTGACCTTGACTCGAACCTGGACCGTTGGAGTCAATTTTTAGTATGCAAGTATAGCCGGGTGAATGGTAACGATGCAGATACCATTCTTCTCATTTACAAGGTTTTCCTCTCCATCATCTCGGTACCTCCAATTGTCATTACTCATTTCTTGAGTTCTCACCACTTTGATAGGTGCAATCAATGTATCGTCTTGGCCATCTTTATATTCTGCGTTTGACTTGTGTTCATCTCTCCGGGTACCTTCATCCTGAACGGTGATACATTGCGGATTTGCTTCGTTCTCCCAGTTATCATCGCTCATCTCTCGTGTTTCATTTGGTCTCACCTGACCGTGAATATCTTGTCGGTCACATGGGCTTCTCTGGCCGTTGTATCTTATCCATGAATCTTTTTCTTCGAAATCAAGTACTCCTTTTCCTTCTACATTTCTGGAGTCTTCTGCCCCTTTTCTCCGTGCCGTCAGGTGATTATTCCTCCTGTAATAGTTATGGCTGCGTTGCCATCCTGGACGTTTGTTGTGGAAACATTTCAATCTTGCATCTTTGTGCCGTACTGGCTGTATTCTTGCCTTCCCAGGGACCATTCTTCCACGCAGTTTGGGTTTAATCTTAAATTTCGGAGTGTTCAAAGCGTTGGAAACGCTTGTGCTTATCTCTGCAGGTGGGTCAGTCTGTTTGGCCTCCTGGTGTGTATCTTGCACAATTTCTTCTGATGGGGGTTCCTCCAGTACCACTTCTTCCGGTTCGCTCCTTTCTACTATTTGACTGTGCTGTTCTCGTTCTGGAATAACCTCAGCGTCTTGCATATATTCCCCTTGAGGTGGTACTTCTGGAATCTCATCTGTCTCATTTTGCTTCTCTCTGAGCTCTTCTCGCTCTTCTCTTTCTCTCCTCATTTCTTGTATGTTCTCTTTAATTTTGCTGGTGTTCTCGTCAATCTTCCTATTCCATCCTCTTATTTCTTCTCTTAATTTTCTTGTTTCTTCTTTTTGTTCTTCAAACTTCTTGTTCATGTATTCCATTATTTTCTGCAACATGGCAAACATTTCATTATTTGTAGGGCTTCTATTGGGAGCGTCCGTCTGTTTTTCAGTCGCCATTTTGCTCCTTATCTCTGGCGTCTATGCAAAAAGTTTCTGCATCTGCAACTAAAAATATACGGCTTTGGTGCCAAATTATTTTTGCACACACATTAAAGAATAAAAAGTATTTACTGCTTAATAAATTAATTTTTTAAAAACAGTATTCTTGAGGTATACTAAAGAAATGTTAAGTTTCGTCGTTTATAATTGTTCACACACACAACACGTTTTACGTTATTTATTTATTTCTTCATGAAATAAGCCTGAGTGTACGATCTTTTGCAATAATTCCAAAGCATAGTAATTCACACTTTAAATCATCTTATCTTAAAGTTTACTAAATGCTATACTTAACCTACATTAGTATTAATACGTTTCTAGCTTAACCCTATACATACTGAAAATTCAAAAAGTAAACGAATATATGCACTCCTTAAATATAAACTAATAAAAGAAAAGTTATTTCTATGTAAATATATGAATGGATATCTTACAAATGCATGAATGGTAGCAGGTTCGAGTTGATTTTAGCAACTTGTAGTTATTATCCTATTTCTATTTTCCTCACCTGGTTACCTTATTTTTCTTCTTTTTCTTCTTTTCCTTGTTCAATCACTGCTTTATTTTCAATACAAATAAATTCTGCAAACTGAATATTCTCTATTGCTAGCTCAACGTAAACATAATTTACATTCTTCTGGCTGAAAGAGAAATGAAATTGGAGGGGAAAAGAACGTTGACCGTTCCTAGAAGTACTGTTCAACTTGCGTTGAATTTAGTTCGATTCCAAGGCTCATTATGTAGCTGATGATAATCTTAGCAAGTAGTTACCTTTTTTTTTTTTTTTAATCGAGTTCTTAAAAATAATGGAGTTCTTTGAAGCGTATTCGTCGAGACTGTAAAGTAATTATCGAGTAATTATCGTGTCTGACGATTAATTATCGCATCTAAAAATAAATTATCGAATCTGAAAGTTAATTATCGGGTTTAAAAATTAATTATCGGGTCTGAGCGTAAATTATCGAGTTCGAAAATTTATTATCGAGTCTGAAAAAATTAACTATCGAGTTCGAAAGTTAACAATCGAGTTCCTGTTCGGATGCGCCATATTTGTAAAATTTGAAAAATGAAAAGAGAAAGATCCCGGTGGTGATCGCTTGTAGCGCCAGGTTTTGTAGTGATAAAAATAAAAAAAATAGACAGCGGGTTTTGGGTTCACATTCCGTCTGTCCCTATTTATTCCCTGTGCACCACCGTTAAAGTCTCCGTTCCTCGAACTAAAATGGTTTGTGACTCGATAAGGATTGATCTCACGGTTAGGAAATCCTATCTCCCCGCGGTGTCCCAGGGCTTTAGGGAAACAAGATCCCTCTAAAACCGTGTAAGCAAATGAAACTTGATATTATTCGCATACGTATCCTGAATTCACGTGCTGCAACGCTGAAAGAGAATTTTGCTCTAATGTTTGGTTTGTGTGGACGAACTAGACTGACTTTCACTTTCCAAGTGAACTGAATAATAATGGTAGTAATAAGAATAAAACCAGAAAATAAACGAATATCTAGAATTTAGAATTTAGTTGAAAATTCTGAAAATCAGTCTAATCCCCACTATAGTCGAGAAATGCTAATATTGCCTAATTTGCCTAACAGATCCTTTGGAAACCAATGTTATGCTTAAGGTTAGGGATACAACTTGTTTATGAAAGAAAAAGCTTACGAATTTGAGGTTAACAATGTAATAAAAGTTTTAATGAGCAAACGAAAACAACAACAAGAATATGTTTAAAAAAAAAATTAAGCAGGCCAAAAGTTAACATTGACTTTTGAGTTTTCTGACCACAAATGTTCAGAATAAGGCATAAGGCCTTAAACAAAAAGAAATCAATTTAAGTAAATTACATCTGGGCTTTCTTTCTTGAACTATGTAGTGAATGAATTGTTATCATTAACCTGACACAAATAAACAAACTGTGGAATTGATGTTTATAACCAATGCTAGATGCAATCTTACATTGTTTACATTCTATATAGAGCTTTCCTGATTTACATAGATATCATACCAAACTGGTTAAATTACAATTTTGCATTTGAAAAATACCTAATTATTTGACATCGCATGCTAAGTATATAGTTTACGTTGATTAGCTGATTTGTTTTGACTATAACCTTTTTAATATTTACGAGATTAAGATATTACATAGCTAGACGGAATTTTGAATATAATAACCTATATTTTATTCGGGTGAAAACTAAGTATTGAAATGATTTAAAATGAGTTAAATTAGTTGAAGTAAGTGGAAATGAGTTGAAGTAACTTGAACTAAAATAAAATAAATTGAGAAACAAGTCATGACTTTGATTTGAGATTTGTGGGAAGTATGAAAGAAACATAGAATGATCCAAAGGAGTTAAATAAACCTACTGCCTGACTGCTAACCATTTCTAATTATTTAAATTAATAACTGAGAATGAGAATAAGTGCACTAAATATGCACTTTGACATTTACCTAACAAGCATACACTATCAAATACATAAAATCAATGAGCGTAGCATTACCATTTCGTTATGCATAAAGGCTACATATATATATACTCATATTAACACAAGTAGAAAATTAATAGACACAAACATATATCGATATATATATATATATATGTAAAGTCATAAGTAAATACATGCATACATACATAAAAATCAAGTAACATATGAATATTAATAATAAATGTCAAGACGTCTCTCGAGATTTTTAATCTGAATATATTGAGTTTTTCGTGATTTTTCTCTTTATCATTAATAGGATTGGTATACGGCCGGACATTTTCATGTATTCCTCTATGTTTGTTCGTCTAGTTTATGCGCATAAACGTCTGATCGCTCGATTGTTAGAGGATCAGACTGACATAATAATTGCGGCTTTACTTAGCCTACTTCGTATTTTTTCATCTATATTCTACCTGACTGTACTAATGTCGGTTCCGCTTTATTTATGGATTACGTATCTCCAACCAAGAAAATGATTAATTGCGAGACTAGTCGCATATACATCATAGTTACTAATTAATCCTTTAGCTCTCTTACGTAACATATTTTTGATGACTCATTACAATATTATTTATTAGAGTTTTACTAGTATATAGATCGAAATAGACTCATTTAGTACGTTCACTTCTATGCAAAATTACTTTACAAACACTATAATCTCTGGACAATTAAAGCAATGTCTTGAATATATTTTCTAGGAATATCTATTATGTCTTGTTCAAAATTATCTTAAAGTTCTCATATTACATGTACATAGCGCAGATGATGCATTTTTACTTCATACAAATTTCCATATGTTAAAGGAAATACTTCTTTCATCGTTAAAGGTCTACAACCTGCCATTCGATCTACTTTTAAATTAACTTTCTTTATATGTTATCAAAAAAATCTAAGTGACAAATAGAGTGATGGCCTAAACTACTATCTCCTTAATAAAAACAACGACATATTCACTAAAGTCACAGAATATATATATATATATAAGTATCATTGTAAAAAGTATCTCTATTTTTAATAAGCCTTGCTCAAAAAGAAAAAAAAAAAGAGTTCTAATTGTTTAGCAATTACAGTTCGAGTTGGAAAATCTTTTCTCCACGCGGTGTAAATACATTAACAGTTTTTTAAATAGTTCCGACTTTTATATCGCGAACGTCTTGCATTTTATTCAATGACGAAAATTTCCCTTTTGGAATCAACAAAAAATAATTTGGATGGGTCCTACCTTTCGCCGTACACACTGCTCTCACCACCAAGCTCACCACTAAGCTCAGCACACACATACAGATGTCCCTGCGTTTACTGGCTTCCTTCTTTCGTGAGAAGTGTCCTGGATTCGGAGTTCCTCTCTTCGATTCCCGCTGCGTCCTCCTCTCAAACTGGAAGGGGCGTCGCTCTTGGGCGTCTCCTGATCCATCAAGGTGGGGCTTCTGTTGGTCCATTTCTGATAGGATGCACTCTCACTAAAAGCACTTTCAGACGTCACACTGCACCAACATCACTCTCGGTGTTAAAAGTGTAGTGTTACACGGATAAACAGTGTTTATTGTTTTTAAGCATTGTGTATAATACTTCAAAACTGATTATGTATGATTAAAACTAGTTCAAGTGCTTTCGGTGCGTATGTAGGTTATTCTAATTGTCTGTAATAGCTCGTGATTACGTTTATAAGTACGAAACTCTGTCACTCAAAAAAAAAAATGTTTGTAGGCGTTTCGCGATCTATATATATATATATATATATTAGCAGCGTTACAAAGTTTATATATATATATGTTTATATATATATAAATATATTTTGAAGAAGATCAATGTGTAGGTTACTATGCTAAGGAAAGATTGTAATTTCGTACACTCGGCTTCGGTGAGTTTAGCCGCACATTGTTATTGTGAACTTAACTTTTGATTATGAATGTAGTGTGTGTGTAAGTTCCGGGTATGTTTTTGTGTTGCGGTGGTACGCTGTTTCCCGGTGAAGAATTATTTTACGACTGACTTGGAGTTTTGAATTTTTAAGCCGGCCGATCTTTTTGGATACGCCTCTAACGGTGTCTTCGATTTCGTCTCTGCTCTCTTATTCGTTAAGTTATTTTGGTGTCCTAAATTTTGATTCTCTTGGTCTCCGCCTAGTTACGGTGTTCTGGCGTCGTTTCTCTAACGTACGTGCTTCCTTCAAATTTCACATGTTATATCGAAAATTTTTATGAGAGTTGATTTGGCTCCTAGTCGTCTCGTGCGTGGTTTTGGACCATTTCACAGTTCTATGTTAAAATTTTATCTTGGTTCTGAGTGGCGACATATGGTCTATGCTGTGATTTTGACAAATTCGCAGAGATTATATTTCTACTTGGATTCTATTCAACGTGTTAGGACTTTATTATTTTTCTCAATTTCACAAAAAGATGCTAAAAGCTGTTTTGTTCTTCTTTCTTGCGTTCACGCCGGGAACTCTGCTGTGTGTGGTCTACGTATGTGGCTTAGGCAGTGGTATTGAGAGACAATGGAAGGGTCTTTCAACTGTCCTCGCCGCACGGACAGGTATACAGAAAAAAATAAAACATCTTACTTCTCGGATAGTAAGGGAAAATAAAGAGAATGTTCTTTGGCTCTTTAAACAAACAAAAATGAAAATGAAAATTATATGCACTAATGTTCATAATTATACGCAAAATTGGGTTTAAAAAGATTTATTTAAAAATTAAATAAAAATGGTAATGATGCAACTGTCACAGTCTGAAGACCTATTTCAAGAATTATCCCTTCATATTCCTACCCGTTTAGCACCAAATACCCACTTCCACCTTTCTCGCCCTAGACTGCCGATTATTGAAAGGTTCTTCGTTCACAGAAACCAAAATTTATATAATCAGATAATATAACAGACGTGGACATTTTTTAAGCTACTCAACTTTTGACAGAATAATTATACAAATAACTAAAAATGAATTAAGAACTTCATCTTTGCTTTGTCTTGACCATCTTTTGTTTTATATTTACAATGGATATGGATATCGACATGGTTTACATTACAATAAAACTTTAATTTCCTGTTGCCCTGTGGTTTTATTAGTAAAATTTCATTCCAAATGCCATAGCAATAAAAATATTTTTTAAAAATAATTGGCTTATAGATTATTTATTAATACCATAGAGAGAGGCATTGGGCGTAAGTTTTATTTTATTCAATGCTTAAACAAATGATAACAATATGATGATGTGGCGAAAATGTCAGCGATGACAAGGCTTCACGTTAGTTTGGGTTTGGGGAAGAAGAAAATTATGGAGGCGCAGACATGTTTTCTGCCTAGGGTATAAAATACCCTAGAGCCGCCCTTGGAAACGGTGGATTGTAGTATAGTTTATATGACTCGAATGACAAATTACGTTACAATTATATCTTTGATACAATGGATTAAGAAAATCAACGTGTGATCCTTTTCACTGTCTACTAGAATTTATTTACCGTATTACTACAGGATCGAACCACCTGACGAAACAATGTGAAATGTAAATGTATTTATTATATATAAATAGAGCCACTAAAATTCGAAAATAGGAATTCCATTTTTAGCCCGTTCTGCGCAGTGCGCAGAGTAATTCATTAAGAATAACCAGTTGCTAAATGGGTTGAAAATGATTAGTTCGGATGTGAAAACTTCAATGAGAACAAACGAACATGTGATAAATCATCTTTTGCAGGCTCAGCAAGTAATATTATTTTGTAAGATATAAATAATCCTTTATAGGAAACGTCTGCTACAAGAGAAGATAGCTCACACACAAATATTAACTTGACAAGTGAAAGTGAACAGCGGTAGCAGGTGTGATGGATCATTCTTTACGAAGAGCAGGAAGTCATGAGCTTTAGACAACACCAATGACTTAACATATTACAAGAAGTACTTACGGCTTATTTTTCTTTTGATGTGTAAAGTAGCACCTCAAATATTATGTTAATATGCGAAAGTATAGTATTATTTCTCTATAAAAGAATGTAATTGAATGAAACAGTCCAGTGTGGTACTGTTGACGGTTACGAAAACTAGCTGTTCCCACAATCCCTAGGCTTGTTGTACATTTTAAGTTCAAATCATCTTTAATTAAAAGTTGTAATTCTTTTACATTTTACTTTTTTTTTTAGTTTGCTCATCATTTGACTTGTGGTTACACAAATATTAATGGTGAAATATAAATATACTTAGGTGTCCTTATCTTAAGAATAAAGAGCAAATCACTTTCATAATCAGCATTGTCATACCTTCCAGTTTCAAATAATTTAACTGAAACTATACAATCGAAATGATACAATTGAAATGGCACAATTGAAACGATATTATCGAAACGATACAATGGGAACAATATAATCGAAACGATACAATTGAAACGATATAATCGAAACGATACAATTGAAACGGTATAATCGTAACCATACAATTGAAACGATATAATCGTAACGATACAATTGAAACGATATAATCGAAACGATCCAATTGAAACGATATAATAGAAACAATACAATTGAAACGACATAATCGAAACTATACAATCGAAACTATACAATTGAAACAATACAATTGAAACGACATAATCGTAACGATACAATTGAAACGATATAATCGTAACGATACAATCGAAACGATACAATTGAAACAATATAATCTAAACGATACAATTGAAACAATACAATTGAAACAATATAATCGAAACAATACAATCGAAATGACACAATTAAAATGATACAATCGATTACAAGTTGTACTCAAATCATCACAATCCTTATTATAAAAGGGAAAGTTTGCTTGTGAGTAACGTTAATTTCTAATAGTTAACATTTACCGCATCGCTCGGTAGGTAGGCGGGTAGGTAGCACTTGTAGAGGAGCGAAGAGTGTTAATTATTAGAAATCAACGTTATTTACAGACTAAGGCATTTGCCTTTTGTAATAAGGATGCAGAAAAAAATACCAGATTTATTTTCAGAAAGCTTCACAATAATATGAAATGATGGCACAAATAAGGTTTCAGACTAAAATACAGAGACACCCTATGAAAATTTATTTGTAGTTCTTTTCCTTCGTTAATTAGACCTTTGTTTTTAAAGAATGGACAATACGTGATTTGAGCTGTTCGCGGATTCAACAAGTTCATACTTCTTACTTCCGATGTGTGTCCGCAATATCTGACTTGCCTCCATTACTGATGCTAAATATTTACCCGCATATGATACATCCCAGATTCCAGACATCCTTTTTTGATTTGATTTGACCAAACTTCTTCATACAGTGTTTTCGGATGAAGATATACCAATAAGTAATTTGGATAGCTCAAGAACCAATAGTGATACAATCATCTGGTCTTATTTTTCGGAAAGAGGAAAGAATAGAATTTTATACCCAGTACTAAAAGAAAAAAAAACACTCAACTCACTTCAATACACCTCCATGTGTGTCCCTTTTGTTGTTCGGCAAACATCAAGGTGATACTCAACCTCTCTCCAAATGTTGCATAACATTTGAGGTGTCTCAGATCCACAAGCATCGATAATTCTTTGCCTTAGATCTCCAAATTTTGCATTTGGGTCTAGCATGTAAATGCTTTACGTACCCCCGAAGAAAAAAAGTTCAGGTGTCAAGTCGGGTGATCTCGGGAGCCATTCAATGTGACCTTCCCTTCCGAACCGTCTTCAATTTTTCATTCACAGCTTTTTTTTCCCACCGTCTTTCTTCCTCAACACAGAGCCAGTTTCCAGCAATTGTTTGTGTCATTTAACAATGCAATGACGGTCTGCTGGTTCCTGTCCGTAATGTTGTCTAAATCTTCTCCGTACGGTTGGTTACAGGGGACTTGAATTCTGTCAGCCAAAAACAGCACTTCACTTTCTGACGAACAGTAAAGAACGCATTTTTGTTCATGAGTAATGCACATGCGTGAAATCTTGTTGCGTTCAGTTGCCAGTTGGGCATAAAATTCTATTCTTTCTCCTTTCCAGAAAGCAAAATCGGACGGTTGTATCACTATTGGTTCTGGAGTTACTGAAATTTCTTATTGGCATATTTTCATTCGGACGCACTGTATATGGATATTTTACATTTAAATTGCTTGAAAAATCACTTTCTCTTCGGCATGACGGTGAAAAACTGGGAACGAATACACAAGAATAACATTGTCCACACTTTCAAGTTTTCTTCACGGTGAAGATTACAATAACATACAATTTCTAAGTATGATTTCACAAGAAGGCTTCATCCACCATTAATTGTAACTGGCAAGTGTTATTCGCACACTTTAAGGAGATTTGTGGTGGACAAACACCGTGTGCGTGGGTTTTCTCGGGGGTCTTCCATTTCCTCCCACCTTTCATTCCTCCATTTCATGCATTTCTCATTATCACTGTCTCCTTTAGCCTAGCCAACATAACTGTAGTACGTAAAACTTAAAGATTTCATTTCTTCTCTTCTACATCTCTCAAAACTAAAAAGGATCCAGCGAGCTAGCAAAAAACCCTAATCAATTATTAAATTACTGAGAAACTGAACTATCGGTTCTTGTATACAGCATCATCAAAGATAACTAAATTTTTATAAGAAAATGAAGAATATGGTACAGTAATAGCGGCATAAAAAATATCGAGATATCGAAAATATCGATATATCAGTGAGTAACTTTTTTCGTCTCTATGTCCTATATTCCGATATTTGAAACCGTCGATTGATATATTGAAATATTGCGTAGCCTTATTTAAAGGTGATTCAAAGAAACATAATGGGGCATTTTAGGAAGTATGCCAAGAATGAATGCAGACATGTGAATCAAGATTTAAAAAAAAAAATGTTATTTATCAGTTCTCCCATTAACTACAGACTTATATGGCTATTATACAAAGTGGCCCAAAAGTAGGTATACAGACCAGTATCGATCAAGTATGACAGTTTAATTTATTAAGATAGTGCATTTATTTACTTCGGTCTGTTCCGAGCTTAAAGTATAAGTGAAAATAAAGAATAGATAAGGAAGAAACTAAGTCAATACCTGTATGGATAACACTGGCGCAAATCCCGGGGGGATGAGGAGGACATGTCCCCTCCAATCCTGGAACTGGGGGGACTGTCCCCCCAATAATCCGATTTGAAATGTGTTTTGGGGTAGAAAAGTGACGATTTGTGTCGGATTACTACAAAGAAAAGTGAAATGAAATTGATGCCCCCCCCCCCCCAGAATAAGCCTCAAATCTGCCCGCTTCCCAATGTTGAAGACAACTCTGCTTCCTTGAACTTCATAAATATTTCGATCATGGGTAAAAAAAAAAAAAAAATGGGAACGGTCTCCTTCCCCCCCAATGTTGAAGACAGATTTGCGCAGCTGATGGATAATAATAAGTAAATGATATAAAATGACATGAGCCGATCAGTACAGGACTGTATACCTACTTTTAAGCCACCCTGTATATTTTCTCCACATGATGGCTATTAAATTGGGGATCATACGACCGACATTTCAGAATGATAGCCAACTAGGTATCCACTCGAGATCTTCTGAGACTGTTACAAGTTTTACTGAATATGATTTTTATTGTTTTCCTCAAACTAAAAGTTATTGACGTCAGTAACAGTAATGTGCTTTGGAAAGGCAGGAAGAATGAAAAATGTGTTGTTGTTATTGGAAATGTGGGAAGTTGAAACACGGAGGGAATTGGCGATTCCGTGGTAGGACTTCTTCGCCATCCTCCAACAGGAGCAGCAGCCGAGGCAACTAGTCATTCTGCATTCAGGTCTTCCTTTTGCAACTTCCAATAAAAATTCTGCTTTTCTTTTCTTTCTTTCTTTCTTTTTTTTATTCTGGAAAGCATCACTCTTTTTTAAAGTTCTTTCCCATGGACTCAAAGGTTCACAGTCACGTCCTTTGAATTGATTGGCCGTCGCTCTTTCCAGGCGCTGGCGTGTCAACAGACAATCCTTTACAGCCAACAAAGGAAGAATTCTATTCTTGTATTCATCTCTCATTCTGATCCCACATCGTGAGGATTTCCGTAATGTGAGAGCAGACCATTACTACTACTATTATTACTATTAGTAGTACTAGGAATATACGTATGTTATTGTTGCTCCTATTATATATTTCCGCCAGGATTGGGTTAACGATGCTTATCTGTTCCCAGTTTTCTTAATGACTCTGTGGAATTTCCTGGAAAGTATAAGCAGTACTTAATGAACTAACTAATGGTTAATGAAATTAAATATACAGGGTGTTAATGAACTATACCAACAAACTGGAGGAGGTGGTTCCTGAAATCAAAATTAAAAAGAAAAAAATCATATGGACTTGTGGGGAAAACTGCATAGTTTCAGAGCTACGGCCAATACCGGATTTACGTGTAAGCTAAACAAGCTATAACTTAGGGTCCCACTCTCTTGGGAGCCCCAAAAATTTACGGAAAAAAGTCTACGTACATTTCCAAATTATAGGATAAAAAATAAGTTATAAATCTTACATACTGTACATCACCTGTATTTTTTGTTGTGTAGGGTCCTATGATGTAAATAACGGGTCTCCTCCTTGTAGCCTGTTCCCCAAAAATATCACTAGTTTGCTCATTTCTGCACATAGGGTGCCTACGTTCTTCATGGACTGGTTTCATGGAAACATCTAGTATGCAGTGCAGGTAATTTGACATTGACAAAGGATAGCTGAACATATAAAGTGGAAGGGCCCCCGTTACCTTCAATAAGGTAGGGCCTCGTCAAATCTAAACCAGTTTTGGCTAGGGTAGATTAAAAACGTGGGCACGCGTTAGTTTGGACACAAAAAACAGTGGATTCGCAATCCATATCAGTATCGAGGAAGTCACACACAAATCATCTAAAATACATATTTCAGCCATTTGCAATATGTGTGCAAGGAATTTAGGATTTAGATTTCTGAGCTTTCGGCATCTATGGCCATGTTAGCCCATCACTAGGATTAGGATTACGAAATTAGATTTCTGGGCTTTCGGCATCTATGGCCATGTTAGCCCGTCACTAGGATTAGGATTAGGATTTAGATTTCTGGGCTTTCGGCATCTATGGCCACTAGGATTAGGATTAGGATTTAGATTTCTGGGCTTTCGGCATCTACGGCCATGTTAGCCCGTCACTAGGATTAGGATTAGGAATTAGATTTCTGGGCTTTCGGCATCTATGGCCATGTTAGCCCGTCACTAGGATTAGGATTTAGATTTCTGGGCTTTCGACATTATGGCCATGTTAGCCCGTCACTAGGATTAGGATTAGAAATTAGATTTCTGGGCTTTCGGCATCTATGGCTATGTTAGCCCGTCACTAGGATTAGGATTAGGATTTAGATTTCTGGGCTTTCGGCAGCTATGGCCATGTTAGTCCGTCACTAGGATTAGGATTAGGAATTAGATTTCTGGGCTTTCGGCATCTATGGACATGTTAGCCCGTCACTAGGATTAGAATTAAGGATTAAATTTCTGGGCTTTCGGCATCTATGGCCATGTTAGCCCGTCACTAGGATTAGGATTAAGGATTACATGTCTGGGCTCTCGGCATCTATGGACATGTTAGCCCGTCACTAGGATTATAATTAAGGATTACATTTCTGGGCTTTCGGCATCTATGGCCATGTTAGCCCGTCACTAGGATTAGGATTAGGATTTAGATTTCTGGGCTTTCGGCATCTATGGCCATGTTAACCCGTCAAGTTTGAGGGATGACGTCCCTCAGTGAGCACACTATCTGGGGAAAGGACAGGAAGAAAGGATTGGGAAAGGAAGGAAGCAGTCTGGGACCTATATGTTAGGTACCATCCCGGCAATTGCCTAATGTGAATGAGGAAAATCTCATTCAGAATCGGTGGCCTGAAAAAGCTTTATACGCTCTTCGATCAAGTGGCTCCACCGGGAATCGAATGCAAGGGATTCCCTATAGACAAGGATGCCGATCCCGGGCCCCCCAAAGCTCATGTGGGCCCCTTTACTGTATTTGTAAATTTATAATATTTGGCATAATTTGAATGCAATGTGTTTCAAAATCCTCATATATGCTTTCTGCATCTGAATGGGCCCCCCAAATTTACAGAGAAATGGGCGCCCTTGCCTATAGGGTGTAATTTCCAGTGAATATATAATGTATCAGTGGTAAGTCGAAACTGTTAGAACCCGCCAGTTTCACAGTTTCTAGTGTTCGGAATAACGTATGCTGCGATGTATTGTTTTACAGTTATACGTGTAAAAGAAATGCGAAAGATACTGCGAAACAATACAATTTTGATGGCGGTATGTGGTTTCTTTTATCACTGTTTCTCGTCTTCGAAATAACGCGTGTTGCAACGTAGTTTCTCCACGTTTTTGGACAACCCTAGCCCTGAAGCTATGCACTTTTCCCCATAGATACATATGAACTTATTATTTTTCTCATTTTGATGTAAGGATTCACTTCTTATAGTTTGTTGGTGTAGATCATTAACTAACTAACTAACTCTATGGACTATGGAAGCCGAAGGTTCAATGCCGAGTTCACAAAAGCTCTCCACTGACTTCTGGATCCAGTTTCTACTTTGTATTCGTATTTCCGAGAGATCCATCTTGATATTGTCCTCCCATCTGCGCCTAGGTTTACCTAATAGACATTTTCCGATTGGATTTTTAGTTAAAAATTTGAAAGCGTTCCTACTTTCTTCCATTCTGGCTGCATGACGTGCCTACCTAAGCTTCCTAGATTTGATGACTCTAACAATGATAAACAGTATAAATTATGCAGTTCCTCGTTGTGAAGTTTCCGCCATTCCCCATTCCCGTTCCTCTTGAATCCAAATATTTGTCTCACCATCTTGTTCTCAAATACTTTTAGTCTATGTTCTTCCCTCAGAATAAGCGACCATGTTTCGCCAACTATACAGCTCAACAGGCATGATTATCGGTTTATATATTTTAAGGTTCAAATTCCTCCACAGAATTCGCGACGACAAAAGATTTTGAACTGAATAATAACACGAATTCCCTGCTTTCAGTCGACATTTAATTTCTTGGTGAATATGATTTTGGTCCCTTAATATTAATCCTAGATATTTGAAAGTATCCACTTTATCGAAAATATTATTTAATATTTTCAAGCATCCATAATTTGGGGTATTACGATCCCGGCGAACGTCTATGTATATAGTGTTCATAGTTCATTAACATCCTGTATATAAGCGGATTGTCAGAGTGATTGGAATCCATAGTTTCCTGTTCACAAGCCAGGACTGGACCTACCTTTAAAGTGGTATCCGAACCACTGCTTGGATTTGAAGAAACAGAGTTCAATAGCCCTCTGGTACGAGATCTTTAGTTCGATCCCTGGATTCGTGTTTTAGTCGTGATCAACATAGTATTCGTAGATTTTCTCGGGTTTCTCCGTTTCCCTCCACGCTTCCCCTTTGGTCTAAAATGCATAACAGTACGATGTTAAATTGAATAATCTTTAAGTTTTACGTCCCACAGTTATGCCGGCTAGGCTAAAGAAGGTGGAGACGATGAGAAATGAAGGAAATGGTGGAATAAAAAGTGGAAGGAAACGGGAGAACCCACGCACACGGTATTTGTCCACCACAACATTCAGTTAGCGCGTACGAGCTGGGATCAAACCTAAGACCCCATGTACCAGAGGTGAACGCTTTACCACTGAGCCACCGTGGCCGTGACGTTAAATTGAAGGTTTCTTCTTTAAGAAGCTTGGTTTACCAAAACTTTTATATATATATATATATATATATATATATTTACTCTGTTCGTGTGTCAGTCAGTCCCGAACTCAAAAATGTTAAGAGCTACTTGATGGATCACCACCAATTTTGACAAGGATGCAAAGGATCAAAAGTTAGGCATTGAATTGAAAACGTTCGTCGAAAACGTTCCTTGATTTGAATCGATAAAACTTATTTTCACAATGAGACTTCCCACACAAAATGCTTCTTGAACATAGTAAAAATGCCTTCTTTCCATTTCTTTTTTCACTTTTTCTTCCCCTACATATTTCCTATGAGTCTTCTCCATTCTTCGTTAGTCATCAACTCACTACTCGAATTGATCACCTTATTACCCTTTTTAGTTTTGTTCTGCCTCTTTGCATCTTCTGATAAACATCCTTCTCGCATCCTTTTATCCCTTTCCAATCAATTTCAGCTTGCATGTTATAGTGCTGTTCCCGAGTCTTTAAAAAAATACTATAAATGTCAAGGATTCTGACAGAGAAAGTGAAGTGCAAAATGATAACAGGTGAGGATTGGAAAACAAATGCATGAGAAGTTTAAGTTTGTTGGTATGAGGGAACAGTTATGGCACTATAGATGGAGACTAATTAAGATCAGAGAGGAATCATGTACGTTAGGCTTCAGAATGAGTCGATCATCATTAACGGAAGTGGTTAGGAAAAGTCGGAACAAAGGGTTATGGAACAAGGAGGAAGAAAATTATTGCTATTGGGTAGGTGTGTAAATGACTGGTAGAAGCATGGAAATGTACAAGAAGACAGTGAGAATGGTACTACTCAGACACGTGAAAATGGGGGAAAAGGAATCAAATTGTAGATGGAGGTAAAAGACAACCTTATTATAGTCTTTCAGAACATAAGAATAGGGAAGAGTGTTCAGTAAGATTGGTATATTGTTAAAGAAAAAGTGATGTTGAGATGAGAGCCAAAGAAAACCTTATAAGTAATATGGAGAGGAAGATAGAAAATATAGACAGCTAAGAGGAGAGAAGAAGGCAAGACATAGAAAGAGGCTTCAATGCTTGCTAAGCTTGAATGTAAATGATATGAGAGAATGGAAGCAAGCAAGAAAGAAAAAAAAAAAGCTATAATGCAGGAGAAGTGGATGCGGAAGAAGTGACATGAATTTGAGAGCACAGGGGAGAGAAGTAAAGTTTTGAAGAGATTGTTGAGAAGTGCAGATGTAAGGATATATAGATAAGGAAGGAGATAAATTTGGTCTAACAAGAGACAAAAGATACCAAGAAAAGAGGGTAATAAAGAGAGGATAGGAAGCAGTTGTGTTTGAAGTAGTTGCAAAAACTGTAACATCAAGTACACCAGGTTGACATGGGAAAAAAATAAAAAAAGAAACAACAAAACAGCATAGAGACAAGTGAAGTTGAAGTGTGTGTGGTGTGTGTGTGTGAGAGAGAGAGAGAGAAAGCGATGCTACTTGCAAGCATGTAAAGGATATGGGTATGAAATTTACTTACAGAGTTAAAGAGTCTTGAGAGGGAATATAGCACATTCATTTAAAAAAAATGAAAAGAGACGAGAAAAACAAGGAAGATTTCATGCAGTAATGACTTTATTTGCACATTTTACTGTCATTACTAATACATACGTTAAGTTACATTATACACAATGATGAAAGAGCAATGAAAATGTGTACTGGGTGGTCTGGAAGTGGGCGTACACCCCTTTAGTTTCAACAGATTAGTGTTAGTCATGGTAGAATGTCTGTACACAGTTAGCTTAAAGTCTTAAGTCATAAACATGGGTATGATCACCATTCATGTCGTAATCAGCGCACTTTGCGATTTACGTGCGCAATTACCTGAATCAGACGTTTCCTAGCCGCTGGATTGGAAGAGATTGTGCATTTTCTCCAGCTCCCTTTGCCTGGCCTCCAAGAAGTCCCGATCTGATGACACCAGACAATGCTCTGGGTTTCATAAAGCAACAAGTAAGGAACATTCGATATCACACAACGCAGGAATTACGAGCAGCTGTGGAACATGCCTTCACCCTCGTGACTCTGGAGTAACTCCGCAAACCATCTGCGAGAACTTAGCGCAGAATTCAGCTGTGTAATTGTTTCAATAATGCAACTAAGGTCATAGTTGTAATACAGGAATAGTAAAGAATATTTCCAAACATATTTCTAGTAAGATGTTGTTTAAGAGTGACTTCTATATATGGACAAGGCCAGTGTATGTCTAATACTGTAGTAAGATTATCATGCTCTGATGGGAACATGATCCTGACACGGTACATTCGTCTAGTGTCCCCGAGAGATTCGTGTAAAATTGATTCCAATACAAAAGATCAATGTGTACTGTACTAATTTTAACGGCCCATACCGGTAATTTGCATATTTATGGGGCTTCATATATCCGGACTTCAATCATACACTAAGGTTAGAGGTGGGCAATGGCGATCACCTAAGAAAAATGGGTTATTATGTAGTTTTATTTGCAAAATATATTGAAACAAATTTGTAAATTCGTACTCCAATCCTTCTACAATAAGTGTGTAAAATAAAAAGAGGCTCATTCTTTCAGTTCGGGAACACGATGAAAAAACTCAAATTGCTACTTTGGGCGCCATTCCCGTCACATGTTGGTAATGGCGATCACAGTACAAGCTTAATAAAAACACATAGTTTCATAGGCAGTTCAGGTTTTTTTTTTTTTTTTTTTTTTTTTTTTTGCTAAACTGCGCCTTCGAAAGACTGAGAAACGTCAACTGAATGTTTTATTGACGTTTTTTCAAAGACACATCACAGATATATTCACGTGGTGAGTCCACAACAGTACAGTCAGCATGCACCCACAATCCATAAAGGATACACCGATACCAAAGTTTCAGTGTTTGACTCAAGTAGGTGTATTACCTATCTTAGGTCTAGCCTCTTTTATAATTTTTGGCTGGAGAAGTATTTCAAATGTTTGTTAGGAATGGCGATCACCATTATGGTAAACCGATCACATTGATCGGCATTCCCAACATTGCGCCATTTTGAAAATTGAGCTGGTTATACTGTAAAATGTAGTTTATTTGAAATATAACTATGTGTCGTGCATTAGACGTAAGCATAACTTTTTATGAATCTTAGTAACTTCAAGATCTTGCAACTTAAAATTGTACGTATCGTGAGTTGAAATATGCAGATCCTTGTAAGAAAATCAAAAACAAGTTTCAACACGCTGTAGACTTCAGTCTTCTCTGACAACTTCCTCGACAATACACAAGAAACCTTGCTACAAGAGGCAGATGGTAGCACTAGTTTGACTTCTCCTTGGGTCACGCAAGAGAGCAAAGTAAGCTGATTGCCATTCCCAACTGATCGCCATTCCCTTCCTCTCCCCTACTATAACGCACGGACACAAAATTGCTTTTAGTTTCTTTAGATATAACTGGACATGAATGTAGGTATATGCAACACGAATTGGATCAAGTACTGCTTTTCCGACACATGTTACCAACTCCGACCGCCATCTTGGATCCGCCATATTGGATTCAACTTTCGGTTTTTCAAATGGGAATAGGTGAAAATGATAGATACATCAAATTCATGTACAAATTTCTCGGAAATTCACAGGAGTAGTGAACAGTGCTTCTTTCAGAAAAAATCTTCCGGGGGGCACACTTAGTATTCCGGAGGCCTTGATGGTACTAATCTATTTAATATTGTATTATAAACGTATTATTTTGGTCTCCTCCGCGGGGGCACTCTCAAAGCTCCGGGGGGTAGTGCCCCCCAAAAACATGTCTGGAAGAAACACTAATAGTGAATTTTACCGTAGCTTGTACCGTTTGCAAGGTATTACATGTTAAATGTCAGGATCATGTCAGGTTCATGTCTGAGGCAAGAGTGTATTTCGCAGCCAATGAACAATGTTTCTTCCAGATACTTCAGGGGAATTCTGCCCCGCAAGAAGTTGGGCAACAGCATTTCCAGACCTAAGATAAATTAAATTGCGATTATATCGATGTTGTCGTAAAAGGTCGTAACCCTCAAAAAATTGAAAATGTGGATTTTTATCTTATTCAGCTCACTATAGGTCAACCCATAGGTGAGGAAAATATTTTAAACTTGTGTGTATTATTAAGTCTTTACACTTGTCTTCAGGGGCGTCATTTAGGGGGGCAGGGAGGGGCTTGAGTTTGAGATTTATATAGATTTTATCAATAGAATAGTAGTAAGTCAGTGAAAAACGCGAAATTTTACTTATGTCAAGGGGTCTTGCCCCCCCCCTTCCCCAAGCCAAATCTGAAATGACGCTACTGCTTGTCTTGCAAGGATGTAAATGGAAGTTAGAAGTTGTTTTTCTTTTTTTTTTTCTTTTTTTTCTCTCCTGAAAAAGTTGGAAATGAGGCTTACGACGTTTTACCTTAACACCGTTGAGTATTATTCTTATCCACGAGAATACGTTCTCTAGTAAATAATATATTAGTGCAGCGCCCTGACATTTTGGTTTTACCCTTCTTAGACAAAATTAACTGCAAGGAAGCCTCTCTCTGTAAGTCAGGTAATCTCTAACAATGAGTTATAAATAAATACCATTTCAGCTTATAAATAAATACCATTTCAGCTTATAAATAAATACCATTTCAGCTTAAAATTAATACCATTTCAGCTTATAAATAAATACCATTTCAGCTTATAAATAAATACCATTCCAGCTTATAAATAAATACCATTTCAGCTTATAAATAAATACCATTTCAGCTTAAAATTAATACCATTTCAGCTTAAAATTAATACCATTTCAGCTTATAAATAAATACCATTTCAGCTTATAAATAAATACCATTTCAGCTTATAAATAAATACCATTTCAGCTTAAAATTAATACCATTTCAGCTTATAAATAAATACCATTTCAGCTTATAAATAAATACCATTTCAGCTTATAAATAAATACCATTTCAGCTTATAAATAAATACCATTTCAGCTGAAATTAATACGTTTAGGTAGTTCTCACACATAATTAAAGAACAAATTATCAAAGTATAAACTGAAGTTGGAAATCTTTAATCGTAATGTAAGATGCAGTAATTTTTGTAGAGTCTATGGGTTCATTACGTAACAATTTGCGTCAAGCAACGCAAAATTTGGGTTTTAGTTTACGATAATCATTAATGTTTAGAAATAAGTTGAAAGTCTTTTGAGGCTATAGAGCAAACAGGCGGACCAGAAATGTCGGCAGGATTTTTCCAAAGGGGCAGCAATATTATTGATACACAATACACATCTTTATTAATTACAGTAAATATTTTAAATCGGCTTGTGTATAGCCCGCTACCTCAGTTCTTTGTCACCGGAACTGGAAGAGTCACTACTACTACTAGTGCTACTGCTAGTACAGGTGCTACTACTACTACTACTACTAAAACTACTACTACTACTACTACTTATATCGAGAACAGAACCCAACCAACCCCTGCGGGGCTTCTAACCCGTTCGTACTACTATTACTATTGCTACTAATTACTACTACTACTACTACTATTGATACTAAATGCTACTACTACTACCGCTACTACTACTACTACTACTTATACTAAAACTTCCTTACCACAAGATTTACATCTTAAATCGTTATAACTTGCGATTCCGATTCATTATGAACTAGTATGAATCGTTAGAATCACTGTGATTCGTTAAAAATCACTGGAGGAGCGGGCTATACTCAACCCTTTAAATCTTGCAGTAGGTGAGTAAGCAAATCTAATGTTTTAACGTGTATCTTGAAAGAATTTAAACTTTTTCGAAATTTCTCCTTCTTACCCTCTGCTGTTGGCACCCATGAAACGAACAATATCTCACTACATGAGGAATTTATAAATGGCTAAGTTTTGCAATTTCTGTAAAATCTTTACATTGATTTTAATATTTGCGTTTCGTTTCTTGTAACTGTAGCAATATCCTTCATATAGCATAAGAATTTAATCAATGACAACACCAAGGTCTTTATAAGCTTCTACATTTGGAACAATTATATTGCCATTAGTATAAACTTGTTTAGGTCGATTTTTTTCTAAGAGGAAATTGTAAGGGAAGTGCATTTTCTAGGATTTAACTTAAATTGCCGCTTGTCACGTTTCACTCCAAGAAGCAAGAGAAATATTATTTTCAAGTTGAATGGAAGTTTGTTGTTTAGAGAGTTATCCCTGACATTTTTGCAATCATTAGCAAATTAGAGAATGTTAGAAGAACCATGAAAATTACTGTTTCTTATTTCTACTCCTTATCTGCTGATACATGCCACAGCTCGCTTCAACCTTGATTGGTTTCAATCCAAATTATAGTGGATTTTTAGCAGTATCTCTGTATTCTACACGTCTATTAAATCCCCAATCAGTAGATACTTTCTATAGTTGTTTTTATGAAAATCTCTTTCTGCTCAGTTCTAGCCAAGGAACACAGAACATCAGGTTGTTTACTTGATTTGTAGTTTAGCGTCTCTTTGCAGCACCGAGGATGTGTGAAATATATATTTACAGTTTAATGTGGTATCCAAACAACATGAACTCCTACCGGTAATAGAACCCAGGACTTCCACACCAAAGGTACGTAAACCAACCGCATACCCACTAGGAAACTGGAGGATAACAGGAAAGGATTAAATAGACCGTTTACTTGCTACTAGTTGTTCGACATTTTGATATTGCCGTCCTTTCATTTTGATATTGCCGTGCTACGGTTGTGACATACTCTAACAGCACAATTACATAGCAGGCATATGCCTATCATGCTCCCTCAGGTACCAAATTTCACAAAATTAAATCCCCATGTTAAGCGGGTTTGCATATCCAGGCTCCTAACTATGAAAACATTTACGCTCAGTCCAACCTCAATCATTTCACGAATTCAACCTGTTTTACGTATGTTATTAGGACATAATATCGATTGTGATTTATTCTAAAAACACTTTTATACATTGCAAGAGCTGTAACGTCCAAATATTTACTGAGAACTCATAGTCGTATCGGAATAAACAAAAGCAAGTATGGAACAGTAAACTGCTATAACAAAAGGCAAAAGAAAATGTGCAAAGGCATACAAAACGGTCGAGTGGTTTGGGTCGATACACTATCAATCACATGTTAGTGTGTTCAAACCCGGTAGCAAGTTGTTTCTTTTTTAAGTGTCTTCCTATTTTCATCCGGAGGCTAAAAATATTTCTTTGAGTAACTCATTGAAAACTTCTTTTGTTTCAAATTCGATTAGAACGGAACATTATATGAATTGCGAATCTTAAATCCATAGCTAAAAAAATGAGGTATACTCACTACTCTATTATCCTCTGATTTATAACGAAAAACTATTTATAAACAGTGGTGACTTCAGAAAATTATCCTCGGGGGGAATTTCAATATGCGGGTGGAGGGCAAATATTGGTAGTCCACATTGAGCACGATCGAATATATGGTCCTGAAGGCGGAAATTTCTTAGCTCGAGAGGGGTCTCAAATTCTCCCTCAGATCACGTCCTGAAAGCATCATTGCTTAAAAGCTTTACGTAACAAATATAATATTACACGTGTTTCTCGTTCTACATTTAGAATTGGTAAAATCATAACTTATAGAGGATTATAATAAAAGCATAAAAATTACAATACCAATCATATATAAATTACCCTGTAAGTTACCAACTTTGGGTCAGATTAAAACTCAAATATTTGTTTTCGGATTGCACTTAGAAGTAAGTCTTCTCTATATAATCCGGATTGGAAATATTTATACGCATATTTTTTTTTATTTTACTATTTTTGCTATTCAATATTATATACACTTCATTTCCAAAATCAAAATGTCGAAAATGTATATTGTACGAGTGTAGACTCGCAAATAAATGATTATTTATCATATATATTGGTCTCTATTCGAAATTCTATTTAAACAAATCCGACAAGAACACAGACAGAAACTTCGAGAACAGGTGAAAGAAAAGAGAGAAAAAGGCGTTGTACCCGGCGGGGACTCGAAGTAAGTTCGAATGGTGCTTTATAAGTCGAACGCCTTAGACCACTCGGCTATGGTAACAACTAGTGATTGTAGCAAAGGCTTCGAGTAGTAGTTGTTATTACAGAATAACATTTTCTATTGCCTAAAATTTAAACCTAATTTACTTTGATATAATATATCTATTAATTTGTTACATGAACACGTTTTCGTTACTTTGATGAATGATGTATGTTGTTGATATAGATTCTATTACACGTTCTTTCGTAAATATTATAGAAAGTATCAGGGTTATTTATGATCTTTCATGAACATTAAGTGACGCATGCGCAGTACACAGACAGTTCAATTGGAAGGCGAGGAAGGAAACGCTAACACACTGTTAGAATGTTTCATCGCTGTGAAGTATAAAGAACAGCTAAAATGTATTTTACGCTTGTCATTGCGTAAAGAATCACCAAGTTAATGTTTGTTCAAGTTCTCACTAATCAACTGGACTCATGAAAATAATTAATATTGTCATTACTGCACAATATGAAGAATAAAGAACGTATATTACACCACATTGTTCTCGAATTCGAACTTAGCTAAGGAAGGGACAATAAACAAAATGTGATTTATTCATTCGAATTGAGATAATTCAATGAAACTAGAAATTACACAATCAAAAGGAAAAATATCGTTAAAAAGACAATAATACTTTTATCCGAGATGTGAAATAAAGTTATTAATTAACTGAAATGAAAGTAATATTGGGCATGATATAGAGTAAGAAAAAGCAGTAAATGTATTCTTAGAAACGTTCAAAGTAAATTCACAAATGCTTTTTGAAGATATACTACTCTTCCTTTACGTTTTAACGAAGTAATAAGTAAACAAGCAAAGGAAAAGAATGAAGAACGAAAGTATTGCTCTTGAAAAAATATAATAAATAAATGAAACTTAAATAAATGTTTACACAAAAAATAACACACTAGTACTTCGTGTAGTCACCTCCAGAGTCAGTAACTTCTTGAAGTCTGGAGGGGATACTAGATACAAGTCTCGAGCAATACGACGGTGTGTCACGAAAATGTTGCCACAGTTCCATAACATGATTTTGAAGAAACGTTTGGTCTTTGTCTTCACGTCTCTCTTCCCATTCTTGCACCATGTAGGCTCACAGATGTTCAATTGGGTTCAAATCTGGGGATAGAGGGGGCCACTCAATACAAATTAACTCTGGATGTTCACTTAGCCACTCTCGTGTTTGCCGGGAAGTGTGAACAGCACTGTTGTCATGCATAAATATATATTCTTCCTGTTCGGGAAAGTTTCTTTCTAAGGACGGTAACAACGTATTTTCGAGGATATTAATGTAAACACTGCTGTTCATTCTCTCAGGCACCGCAACCAAATCTCCAGAACCAGCAGCCGTCATGTATCCCCAAAAGAGTGCTGATATTCGTCCTGAACAAGAAGTTCTGATAATATTTTGTTCAGCATACCTGGTTCCGCGCGGTCTATACAATATAACTCTGCCTTGTTGGTTAGACTTGAAAACCTTCTCGTCGGTCCAGATGACTAAGTCCCAATATGACTGAGGTTGGGTTATGTTATTCTGTGCCCATTCCATTCGTCTGGCCTTGTGAGTTTCAGTCAGGAGAGTCTTCCTAGCGGGTCTTGAACAGTGTAGACCAGCCCCCAATAATCTTCTTCTTATTGTTTCGTGAGAACAATTATATTCTCTGGCTTTGTCCAAGAGGATTGACGTGTGGCGTAGAGGTCTGTTGATTACTTCTGTAACTAAAGCTTGATCTTGAGCTGCAGTTGTCACTTTTGGCCTTCCACTTCTTGACCGAGACCTGAACCTTTCACCACCTTCTTCATGTCGCTGAACCCATTCCTTGACCGTAGCAATCTGAGGCACAGTTTGTCCCATTTTTGCTCGGCCTATGATTTCTCCTCTCAGAGCAACAGACAGTTCTCCACAACCTTTAGAGCGAGGCATTTTCAAAACCTGTTAGAAATTTGCGTTCTGTCGTGTATGACAAATGTCGGTGAAGTGCATCTTTCTGTTTCTACTGCGCATGCACCAGTCAATTTTCATGAAAGATCATAAATAATCCTGGCAATTGTTGTAATATTTATGAACGAATACATAATAGAACCTATATTAACAACATCATTCGTCAAAGTAAAGAATACCGTAAACATAAAACAATTTCAACAGACTATTACATCAGGCCAAAATAGGCTTAAACTTCAGAGAATACAAAATAAATTTCATACTGTAACAAAAGATTGAACATGAAACACGCTTACTATATTTTCAACTTGTCACATTAGCCGAGTGGACTAAGGCATTCGGCTAGAGATTCTGAGGCACCATTCAAAAGTAGTTCGAATCCCACCGCAGTACAATTTGGTTTTACCTCTTTTTGACGTTTCTGTTTGTGATCCTGCCGGGTTCTATTAAATATAATTTCGCAATACGCTAAAATATACGAAATATTTGAAATTCTTAACCTCCCATTTTTCCATTTTTCAAGCTCAGTTGAGAAGAAAAAGGGAAAATGAAAGTACAAAGATTTACAATAATTACTTAGCATTTACTGTCATTGTAATTGTGGATATTTAATTTATGAAAATGTATAATGAACTAAAAATATATTTAGTAGGTCACATGTCCCCATTTTTCGATTCTAACTTGAAAGTTACAGTTTAGGCGGTGACATATCAAAGACCCAGGGGGTTGAGGGGGTTGTAACCCCTCCCATTGAAACTTTTATATTCTATTGAAATAAAAAGTATTTCAGTTTATAATCTTGGAAAAGCAACAATCACTGTGTGTGGAGGACGGTTTATTTATACTACGATTTATCACTTCCAAATGTGTAGAAGATGTGACTGGATATTGTGCATAATCATTCAAGAAATATAACACAACGAAGGGACTTCGTAAACTCTTCACGCCACCCCAGGAGGAGGAAGTGCGTCCCGCCGTCCCTCGGTTGGGAACTACTGCTTGCGAGGGAAACATTCTAACAGTGTGTTAGGGTTTCCTTCCTCGCCTTCCAATTGAACTGTCTGTGTACTGCGCATGCTCCAGTTATTTTCCATGAAAGATCATAAATAACCCTGATACTTTCTATAATATTTACGAAAGAACGTGTAATAGAATCTATATCAACAACATACATCATTCATCAAAGTAACGAAAACGTGTTCATGAAACAAATTAATAGATATATTATATCAAAGTAAATTAGGTTTAAGTTTTAGGCAATAAAAAATTCTGTAATAAGAACTACTACTCGAAGCCTTTGCTACGATCACTAGTTGTTACCATAGCCAAGTGGTCTAAGGCGTTCGGCTTGTAAAGCACCATTCGAACTAAATTCGAGTCCCCGCCACGCACAGCACTTTTTTCTCTTTTTTTTTCACCTGTTCTCGATGCTTCTGTCTGTGTTCTTGTCGGATTCGATTAAATAGAATTTCGAATAGAGACCAATATATATGATAAATAATCATTTATTTGTGAATCTGCACTCGTACAATATACATTTTCGAGATTTTGATTTTGGAAATGAAGTGTATATAATATTGAATAGTAAAAATAGTAAAGTAAAAAAAATATTTTTATAAATATTGATTAATTAATTAGAGTTATACATGACTTTCCAATCAGGATTACATAGAGAGGACTTACTTCTAAGTGCAATCCGAAAACAAATATTTGAGTTTTAATCTGACCCAAAGTTGGTAACTTACAGGATAATGTATACATGATTGGTATTGTAATTTTTATGCTTTTATTATAATCCTCTATAAGTTATGATTTTACCAATTCTAAATGTAGAACGAGAAACACGTGTAATATTATATTTGTTACGAAAAGCTTTTAAGCAATGATGCTTTCAGGACGTGATCTGAGGGAGAATTTGAGACCCCTCTCGAGCTAAGAAATTTCCGCCTTCAGTACCATATATTCGATCGTGCTCAATGTGGACTACCAATGTTTGCCCTCCACCCGCATATTGAAATTCCCCCCGAGGATAATTTTCTGAAGTCACCACTGTTTATAAATAGTTTTTCGTTACAAATCAGAGGATAATGGAGTAGTGAGTATACTTCATTTTTTTTTTTTTTTTTTTTTAGCTATGGATTCGCAATTCATATAATGTTCCGTTCTAATCGAATTTGAAACAAAAGAAGTTTTCAATGAGTTACTCAAAGAAATTTTTTTAGCCTCCGGATGAAAATAGGAAGAAACTTAAAAAAGAAACAACTTACTACCGGGTTTGAACACACAAACATGTGATTGATAGTGTATCGACCCAAACCACTCGACCGTTTTGTATGCCTTTGCACATTTTCTTTTGCCTTTTGTTGTATCAGTTTACTGTTCCATACTCGCTTTTGTTTATTCCGACACGACTATGAGTTCTCAGTAAATATTTGGACGTTACAGCTCTTGCAATGTATAAAAGTGTTTTTAGAATAAATCACGGTAATAGTATACATGAGAACCCCCTGTCTTCCGTGCGCGAGGATACTTCATATTATATATTTATACGTTACCAAATTAAATCACTGCGTTGTCTTCATTATATGTGCTTAACATTCTATTTTTACTTTCTAGAATAAATTTTGTTGATTTCGATTCGAAAAATGTTAAATATTTTTCAATTTATATCATGATGCAGACCAAAATCCTTGTTGCATATAATGTAATGCGCTATAGCATATAAAGTACAAGGGCAAATAGGTACGTTCTTTTTTATTTTCGTATCAGTGGATAAGTAAATGAAAATGGGTTTGTTACCCCCTTTCTAAGTTCGTAGATACTCAATGAATAATCCCTAAAAGTATGAGCGTCCAGCTTATTCTGGAACTCAGACGGTCTTACGTATACTATATCCTAAATCACAATCTATATTATGTCCTAATAACATACGTAAAACAGGTTGAATTCGTGAAATGATTGAGGTTGGAGTGAACGTAAATGTTTTCATAGTTAGGAGCCTGGATATGCAAACCCGCTTAACGTGGGGATTTAATTTTGTGAAATTTGGTACATGGGAATGTATCCAGTATGTGCCTTATGTATATACCTCTGAGAGAGAAATCACGTGGATGGCAAGTGATAGCCACAGTCTATGTCCGCCCCTAGGCACATGCCTCACATGTACACCTTGTCTCAAAAAGGTTGAGCGCATTCTTTATTGGTGTTTTGAGGCAAAAATTTTCAAAGTCCAGCTTCGGGTATCTTCGGGAAAAAGTAAGCCAGGTTCGAACCTCCAAGCCAGCCTTTGCAAAAGGGTAAAAGTTTGCAGATGTGTTTTTCTTCTTTTAAATATAATAAGACTTGTTACCAAGTGTTTAAAAAAGCAACATTGATTGAAATACTAAATGATACAATATTTCGAAACGTTTTTATTAATGTGAGCACATGCTTGTTTGTCATTTAGCTCTCTATACGTAATGGAACATTTAAATACGTTAAAGAATCTTTCCATATGTAAAAGAATGCTCAAAATTAAGAAATAGAACATAATTATCGCCTGAGTACTAAAATAAAACTCAAAGTAGAACAGAAACTGCGTTTGTAATGGATATGAATGTCATAATCATCTTGAGATCCGTTATACGTTGCTAGAAGCTTAGTTTTAGAAGTCCTTGTGTTAGCTCATTGGTAAGCTGTCGGATTTCAAATCATATGGTTGAGAGTTCGATTCTCGTCTGGACCAATACTTTTTTTAAAATTGCATTTTCCGCAATGCATGAAAAATTATATAAAATAATTACATTAAAATACATAAGTTGTTTATATATAACATAATAATTGCAGAACATAGTAATTATTATGTTTAAAATATAACATCTGAGATAATTTTCACAGTAGGTCGGTATTATATATGAGGATGTAAATACAAGTTAAGAAACTCGTTCAATAGCAATAAATAAATCATGTAGTGTATTTATTTGCAGCTATTTGTCATATAGAGAGTAATTCTCAACATTCATAATACAGAATGTCATTTATGTTCTTGAAAAGTTATTCGATGCATAAACAGAGGGTATAAACAGAGAATCCAAAGTCGGAACGCTCGCAAAAAAAATTCATGAACCCCAATGGTCACGTGAGCAGACTGGAATTGTGCTTATGAAGCATGCCACAGCAGAAAGTCTTTACATAGATTTTCAATTCAATTCCTGATATATGCTTTTGCAATGTGGAAGTGGTGATGCCTTGAGTCGCCTCTCTCTCGCTCGCTCGCTCGCTCACTCTCTATTTATACAGAATATAAAAGTGGATTTATGTGTGTGTTTCAACATAATTCTAATATATCTAGAGCAATTTTAACTATATTTCTTACAGTCTGGAAAAAGAGTACTGTCGGGATACATATCAAAAATGCTAGAAACGGTTCGATATTAGTATCGAATCCATAGTTTCGTGGTCGCTTAGGTGAATAGCTCTACTTTCAATTCAAGTCCAATTAAGCTCCCATTAGCACCCAGGGTGGTTACGTAGCGACATAAAGATATCGAAATCAACCGATATTAGAATCGAATCGTAAGTTTTCAGCGCCGCTAACAGTGTAGCATTTCCCATTAGTCCACATTAGTCCCATTGCCTAGAGGGCAACATATTTGCAGAGTGCAAATTTTAAAACTTGAATAATATTTTAATTTTTTCCGTATGAAAAAGTTAAAAATCATGAGCAAATATACTATTTCACGAACAATCCTCTTTTACTATTCTAATATGTTTAATAATTGCGTAAGAAATGTAATAGTAATTCAGAACATGTTTCACAGTTGTTATTTTTGTTACATAGTTGTAGCTATAGCATGTAGTGAGTGGAATTTAACTGTAATAAATTCAGTAATTAACCATATTCGAATTAAGTTTTATTTTTAAGTTCGGAATGAAGGGGCGGAGAAATATGCAGTTATTGGCGGCACCGAGCTTTTCTACATTTTACTTTCAAGATCTCCATTTTTCTTTTGTCATTTGTTCCTAATAAAAAAAGTTCAGTCACTTTTGGATTGTCATAGGATAGTAGGAGTTGGATTTTGGGATGCAGCCTGTGAGATTCTAGAGGAGCTAACTGCTTGAAAAAATATTTTTGAATCATCTGTAACATATGAAATAAGGATATGTATCATAAAAAATTGAAAGTAACTATGTCTGCGTAATCATCACGGTCAAATTGCAAAGTCAAATGAATTGACGTTTGGTATATAATCAGGCTCCAATCCCAACTGGGAAGTTATCATACGCGTGTCACTTTCATTATAATACATATCCTTAGGGGGAGTTGAAGTCCGAATTTTTGCGAAAAATTTGGTATCTCACAAGCCGTTCAACTGAGAGCTGAAATTCAGCATACAACTCTTTATTAAAAATAAAGAGAATATGCCCTGGCATTTTTTAAAATTGTCTTTTATGAGCGGGGGGACGGGGGTGCCTTTTCTATATAGTGGAAATTAATAGTGGGTTGATTTGTAAAAATAATCGAAAACGATTGATATTAGTTGAGAAAAAAATTGAGTAATGCAAACTAAAGTTCTTTTTGAATTTTATACCCACTGCTTTCTATTTATAATTGCTGAAGCTGGTGTTTAATATATGGAGCGTTCCGAGCATAAGGCAATCAAGCCATAAAGTTAGAGAAAATGGCCATAAAATTTGTATTCTAAACGTAATTACATGGGCATTTTCAATTTTTTTTTTTTTTTTTTTTTTTTTTTTTTTTTACGTTGGTCTACTTTTCCTTGATTCGAAACTTTTAAATTTCACCCTATTTTCTACTGAATGTGTCTGTAAGGCAACAAAGAAATAATTACATATGATAAATTTAAATTCATTTTAAATCGGAAAATGAGAAACACTTTGCCATTATATATCGTAAAGGTCAGACCCACCAGTATTGTAACAAAGAGGTGCTTGAGCCAATGACGGTAGAAATTCAAACTCCGATAAGTGATAATTTCACAGTCTTGTTTTATTACAAGTGTAATCTCTTTAGTCAATGGAGAGGAGGACGTGGGTCATCGGTCAGAGTTGATGTCGATGGGTTTTGGTGGGTCGGAGTTGGTCGCAATGGTTCAGAGTGGTTCATAGTTGGTGGTGGGTCAGAGTGGATCACGATGGTTGATGGGTCAGAGTGGGCCAATGGGTCATTTGGGTGGTGGGTGATAGTGGGTCATGGTGGGTCGTGGATCAAATTTTCATTGACCCACACCATCTCTGGTTAAAATTGTACTAAAGATAAGAGGCACCGAAGATGCATGTCGGCTATTATGCTCAAATTTTGCGCATGGATAGTACTTTACCAGAAAGCAATAAATCTGAAACGGTTCACGGTATCACCTCCTAGAACTCGAGATGTAGGGGTTTGTCTGATTGGCTAAATTAAGACGTCAATGATTTATCCTTCAACAACCAAGCTTTTTATAATCGTTTCCGTGGGGAAGTCAGAAGAACACGTGCCTAGTAATCGTAATATTGATAGTTCGCGTCCACCCCGGCGTATTTGTTTTGTGTTTTTTTGATTCACCTAAATATAAACAAATCACACATATAGGCATTTTAACATATTTTGGGAGAGTAATTTTTGTGGTTCGTTGGCGTTTCATCGCGTCTCTGCCGCTGGTAGTAAAGTTTTCAAAATTGAACTTGGGCCATCACGGATCGTCGCTGCGGGGCCACCAATTTCTGGCGAGAGGTTAATAGTTGACCATCTGTACTCCACCGACGCTTACAGCTTAGGGTAATGAACGATGTCCTTGCCTTGTAGACTTCATGACTACCGACGTCGGCAGTCAACTAGCTTTTAGTATTCCTTTATTAACCATCTATCGTTCATGTTTGTACACGGTGTTGTCATAATAATAATAATAATAATAATAATAATAATAATAATAATAATAATAATAATAATAATAATAATAATTATTATTATTATTATTATTATTATTATTATTATTATTATTTGTAGTAACAGTAGTATAATTGATGATAGAATAATTATTGTCTATGTATTGTCTAGGTAGGACTACACACAGGATTTGGCTCGTTTTGGTTCGACTTGACTCTAATCCGAGTCGAGTTGGAAGATATTTTTCGCGCCGAGTCCAAGAGTAGACCTCAAAGATGTCTGTTTCGAGTCGAGTCGAGTTTCAAAGAAAAGTCGTTCGTGCCCATCCCTACTAATGAGAGCTTAATCGGAGTTAAGCGAAATTGAAAGTCTCACTATTTATCTAAGCGACCCCGAAAACTATGAATCTAATATCGATCATTTTCTAGCAATCTTTTATATGTATCCCCCTCCCATTCACCATAGGTAACCCGACAGCACTCTTTTTGAAACTATAAGAAATGTGGTTAAAATTACTCTAGGCCAGTGGTTCTCAATCTAATTCCTATCACGATCCCCTTTTATCACACGCTCTTGCCAGCGACCCTTTTATAATTTGTTTTATAATAAGCTTGTGTGGGATTTTTAACATACCTACTTCTATAATAGTAGAATCCATTTTTTTGGTTTATAGTGAACAGTGCCATGGAAAATCATTGCCCGGGGCGAGAGTATAGTACGATGTCACCGTATATATGAGTGACGTCGACAGACTAGCTACGAAGCGCCACCATGGTTGGCACGAAGCTCAATAACATTTTCAAAATAAACCCTACCTTTCCTTAATTTTGAGCACATTTTATTACGTTTTCCTTCTATTTTACACATGTGCACATGCACTTTCCTAACATGAGTAACACACTTCCTCCGAAATGTGTGGCCCCTTTTTTAGGCGTCCGGCACTGACAGTGGATACAGTAACTGTAATATCTATATTCCCAACGACGAAAGTGATGGTTCAAGATGGATGTTAAACTCCTTCATTGAAGAGGCCATTAACGTATCCGATCTAAGCCCACAACTTCTTGACCAAATAATAGAATGATCATGCGACAAGTCTTTGCAACTGGTTTTCTGTAACGAAGACTTGGACAAGTTCTGCCTGATGAGGAGAGAAGAATATCCTGGTCTGGTGATTGCTGCTTTAAAAGTAATAATTCCATTTGCTATATCGTACTTGTGCGAAAGTGTTTTTTTTATGGTAAACATTAAAACAAAGATAAGAAATCGCTTATCAGTTGAAAATGGCTTGATAATGTTCGTCATGAAGATTGAACCGGGCATTGCTGCACTAGTGAAATTACACCATGCTTAGGTATCTCATTAGGTTTTAATTTTAATTGTATTTCAATGTGCAGGTTTTGTTTCATGTGTATTTTTCTAGTATTTCTATATACAGTTCTCATTAGTTTTATATCATACCTCTTTGATTTAAATTCATTTTTAAACAACTCTACTAACTAACTAACTCTATGGCCTATGGAACCCGGAGGTTCAATGCCGCGTTCACAAAAGCTCTACACTGACTTCTATCCTTAGCCAATTGGATCCAGTTTCTAATTTGTATTCTTATCTCAGCGAGATCCATCTTAATATTCTACTCCCATCTGCGCCTAGGTCTTCCTAATGGTCGTTTTCCGTTTGGTCTTCCTGTCAAGACTTTGAAAGCGTTTCTACTTTCTTCCATTCTAGCTACATGACCTGCCCACCTAAGCCTCCTAGACTTGACGACCCTAACAATGTTGGGTAACCGTATAAATTATGTAGTTCCTCGTTATGAAGTTTCCGCCATTCCCCATTCCCGTTCCTCTTGGGTCCGAATATTCGTCTAAGGATCTTGTTCTCAAATACTTTCAGTCTATGTTCTTCCCTCAGAGTAAGTGACCATGTTTCGCAACCATACAGAACAACAGGCATGATTATCGTTTTGTATATTTTAAGCTTCAAATTTCTCGACAGAATTCGCGACGACAAGATACTTTGAACCGAATAGTAACACGAATTCTACACCCTTTGAAAATGTTCAGTAGACTTATTTTTTATTGTTCTTTACAGTGTGTATAAAAAATAAAAGTATGCCTATCAGAACAAAATTAAAAATAATATTTAAAAATAATTTCTGGTATTAGATTCTAACTATATTTATCTCTTCCGCCTATCTTCGCGATCCCCTAGGGGCCGCGACTCCCAGGTTGAGAAACCCTGCTCTAGGCACACATGAGTTATGATGGAACATACATACATACACTTTTATATGTATAAATGCAGATAAGAGAGAGTTGAGAGAGAGCGATTAAGGAATTACCGCTCTCAATCTCTTCACTTTACTTTTGCGATTCGTGAATTTCTTACGTGACAGTTTGGGGCTAGCTAGTTTTTTTTGTCTTGAACCACGATCCGATTTTCGATATGCTCGACCTAAATGCTGTAATGCGAATATTGAGAAGTTATCTGCGATGAAAGTAGCTGCAAATAAATACATTACATAACTCATTTATTGCTATTACACGATTTTTTAAATTTGTATTCAATATTCACACATAACACACCGACGTTCTGTGAATACCTCAGATGTTATATTTTAAAGATAAGAATTACTTATGTCGTGAAATGATATGAATATATATATTCAACTCATATATACAAGTGATGGTATGAAAATATATATACAACTGATGAATTGTAATGTAACTATTTTACATAATTTTCATGCATTGAGGAAAGTAGAATATCATAAAATAATCTCACCTGAACGGGTATCGAACTCACGATTTAAACACTCGGTGGTGTACCACTGAGCTAACATGACCGCTTTTCGGAATCTGCTTCTGAAATATAACTGAGCTCATACGTAAATGCTCTTTTCCGTATGGAAATCACAATGACGAAACGAGAGTGTGAATACATAGTCTCGAAATATTGTATCATTAAGTATTTCAATCAATGTTACTTTTTTCTACACTTAATACCATTTCAACATGTCTTATTATATTTAACAGAAGGAAAAACATATCTGTACATCTTTTCCCGATTACTAAGGTTGGCTTTGGAGGTTCGAACCAACAGCTTTAGTTTACTGTTTTCCGAAGATACCCGAAGTTGGACTTCGAAAGTGTTCGTCTCAAAACAGCTATCATCATATCGCTCAATCTGTTTGGTATATGGTATATGTTTTTATACGTGTAAAGTCAGTATAACAATTCATTCTTTAAACAGCTTTTCGTATGTATTAATATTTCTTTATAAAAACTGTTTTTAATATTATTATTACGGCGCACCATTTTCAGATTTCTTTCGCGAGTCGTTGATCAAGTCGTTCGCCACCAGCGTTGCCAGACTCACAGCTCGGAATTATTCCAAAACCTGATCGAACTTATGCTAGATTCGGTCAAATTATGCTAGATCCTCATAATTACTAATTCAGGAGTTTTAAAAAAAGGAAGTTGAGATACGATAACGTAACTTAAAATACACAGAGAGCAAGAATGCATGGATAGAACTCAATACTTCACGCACCAAAATTTTAACTCAACTAAATTACTGCAGTCGTTGTCAGACTCAATGGCGTATATATCGTATAAATGAATGCAAAGTTTTTCTTTACATATTTTGAAAGAAAATTACTTCGCAGCATAAGCGGAGTTGGGAATCATCTGCTGGGGGGGGGGGCAGATTTTTGGTCGGTCTCGGAGCTGTCATTTCAGGAATAAATATGATCATGAAGTCAGAAATAAAGATGGTGAAGTTGCCAAAAAGTTGGGGGGAGAATGGCCCCCATAGCTCCGCCCATGCCTCGGAGTTAAAGGATTAGAAAACCCTGGGTGGAGCCACAAAAAAAAAAAGCCCAAAGCCGTTCCGAACTTACTTCGGAAAATAAGACTGCCTGTATGGTTTACCGAGTGTATGAATCAATGGAAGAGGATACATTTCTGCCGTTCTTTTTCTTCCCACGACCAACTTCTTTCTCATCTCCAGGTTTTACGGCTTTTTGATAACTTGCTGAAATTGTGCTAGATTTGGGCAGGATGCTAAAAGCAAGATGCTAGATGCTAGAGACATGCAAATTATGCTAGATCTAGCATCATTATGCTAGATCTGGCAACGCTGTTCCCCACAATAGACGTGTCGTGCAAGTAACCAATCACACGCCAGGTACTAGCTTTTACCTTATGCTTCCTTCTCACAGCTCAGAACATTAGTAACTATGGATAGACGTACAGCAGTAATTACTTTATGGGAGTTGGAAGGTTATTCTGCAACTGCAGCTAGCAGGCGAGTAGGTGTCCCGGCCTCTACAGGAAGGCGATGGATTCGGAAATATGGTGTTACAGGTCAGACTGGTAATTTACGATCTCCTGGTCGTCCGCATGTGTCAACCGAAGCCCAAGATGCGAGATTAGTAAACGAAGCCCGGTTAGACCCACTAAGGACGTCTGGACAGCTAAGGGAAGCTTCTCTCTTTCCTGGTAGTAAGCATACAGCTCTGCGAAGGCTTCGTCATGCTGGGTTACGTGGCCGTGTTGCTGCCGTGAAGGAAAAACTCTCAGACGACCACAAAATTTACCGTCTCGCGTTTGGACAGGCGAATGTGGGTCTCAATTGGGAAAACGTAGTTTTCTCAGATGAATCCATATTCACAACATCAAAGGAGGGACGCCGTTTTGTGTATCGTCCGAGAGGCACCCGATATGACCATGGATATGTGGCTGCTTGCAATCGCAGTGGCCATGTATCTATTTTATGTTGGGGTTGGATTTCCAGTCGCGGAGCAGGACAGCTTCATAGAATTGAAGGACATCTGGACAATGCTCAGTACTTAGACATTATCAGTAATATCATGGTGCCATCTGTACGAGTATTTCAGCCTGATGGTGTAATTCAGTTCCAGCAATACCAGTCGCCAATACATACTTCCCATGTGGTTCATGAATGGTTCGCAGGGCACCCTGAGATTGATTTAATCGACTGGCCGCCTCGTGGAGCAGACCTCAATCTCATGGAAAATATGTGGGCAGAAGTGAAGCGTACTCTAAGGGAAAGTTGGCCTGAGGCAGATCCACCAAGAACTCAGGATGACCTGTGGCATCTTGTTTCCGAAGCATGGCTGGAGGTAGGGGAAGGAGATAGATTTGTCACCCATGTAATAGATTCCATGCCCAGAAGAATGGGGCGTGTAATAAATTCAGAAGGGTCTTGGACACAATATTAATGCCCCCCCCCTTAACTCGCGAAAAAAGCCCTTTTCAGGGCTACCTAAACGCTTCTGAAAATATTTCTAGAAGTAAACCACTCCTTGTATCCGATTTCTGTGCAATCCTACTAACAAAAGAATGATAATTAGCTGTAGGCTTTGAACTCAATACCTCTTCAGTGGCAAGTCCGTACTCTACCAGTGAACTAACATGAACACGCAAACCCAACCTGAAGAAACACGACTTTCAATTTCTGGTATTCGATGACAATGATGCTCATATACTTTGCAAATGTTGTATTCAACTTGGGATATTCCGCAACACACACACACACATAAACAAAGCGAAAGAGAGAGAGAGAGAGAGAGAGAGAGATGAATACACAAAAGCATATTCAACGTATTCGAATGAGACTCTAAGTAACGACATTCCGTTCTAAAGAGAATTTGTGTTTCTTCCCGTGACGTTAAGGGGATCGGGAAAAGTTGTGTCTTGAAGCAGGATACGACTTTGGATACTCTGTTTATACACTTTCTATATCCGTAGGAATATACTGTATTTCACGAATATAAATAACATACTGCAATGAGAATATTGAGAAGTTAAATCTGTATGACAAATAGCTGCAAATAAATACACTACATAACTTATTTATTGCTATTAAACGATTTTCCTAACTTGTATTTAACATTATCATATATAATACCGACCTACTGTGAAAATTATCTCAGATGTTATATTTTAAACATAATACTTACTATGTTCTGCAATTATTATGTTATATATAAACAACTTGTGTATTTTAATGTAATTATTTTATATAATTTTTCATGCATTGCGGAAAATATAATTTTAAAAAAAAGTATTGGCCCAGACGAGAATCGAACTCTCAACCGTATGATTTGAAAGCCGACAGCTTACCAATGAGCTAACACAAGGACTTCTAGAACTAAGCTTCTAGCGATGTATAACGGATCTCATGATAATTATGACATTCATATCCATTACAAACGCAGTTTCTGTTCTACTTTGAGTTTTATTTTAGTACTCAGGCGATAATTATGTTCTATTTCTTAATTTTGAGCATTCTTTTACATATGGAAAGATTCTTTAACGTATTTAAATGTTCCATTACGTATAGAGAGCTAAATGACAAACAAGCATGTGCTCACATTAATAAAAACGTTTCGAAATATTGTATCATTTAGTATTTCAATCAATGTTGCTTTTTTAAACACTTGGTAACAAGTCTTATTATATTTAAAAGAAGAAAAACACATCTGCAAACTTTTACCCTTTTGCAAAGGCTGGCTTGGAGGTTCGAACCTGGCTTACTTTTTCCCGAAGATACCCGAAGCTGGACTTTGAAAATTTTTGCCTCAAAACACCAATAAAGAATGCGCTCAACCTTTTTGAGACAAGGTGTACCTGTTGAACGTGCCTAGTATGTTCCCAATGCCATAAGCGTCAATGAACCACAAAATTACTCCCCCAAAATATGTTAAATCGTCTACATGCGTAATGTGTTTACATTAAGGTGAGTCTAAAAAACACTTTAAACAAGTAAAAAAAATGTACCCCAGGGTGGGGGCGAACCACAAACCTTTGTATTACTAGCCGCGTGCTGATTCGACTTGGCCACGGAGGCGATGAAGACAACGTCACTTGTAGAGGGTTAAATTGTTGAGGTATTTTGAATTTGGCTAATCAGAGTGCTCCTTTAACCGCGTATATCCGACAATAACCCTTTGGGATCAGATAAAATATGCTCGCCATGTAATTTTATATCAAAATGACGAGTGTCTATTTAGCTTATTTCATGGTTCTTCCATATTCACTTTCAAATGATCAGCGACAGTTGCCATCTAATAAAGTTGATGCGTTTGTTGCTTCTAGTACATAATCGCTTAGAAAAAATAAGCAACAAATGCATCAAATGAGCGAGATGAATTTAGAACACCTAAATGACACATGCCTAGCACATCTTGTGCTGTTAGGGTATCTAAAACAGTACCTAAAGGACGTACCTAGGACATGTCCCAAGTGACGACATAGAAACAAAATGACTGTGAGAGTGCGAAACTGAGCCAGATATATAAATACTATATTCGTGGTACATAGTTGTAAATATCAATTAGGTGTAACAAATACCTAAACCTGTAGGTAGCTGAGGTACATACTTAGCACATGAATATCATATGTGCCAGCTGGGACACCTAAATGGCAGATGCCTAGCACATCTTGTGCTGTTAGGGTAGTAAAGCATCTGTTTACCCGTCATGGGATGGGGTGCACCATATGTTAAAGTCTAATAATGCATCTCTTTAAATTGACCCATATTTGAATCTGGTTGTAATAGCTTCTTTGAAATTGCCAAAACTCACTGATACCCTTTGAGAAGAAGCGTAATGAGATATACCCATAAGCGCCATGGGTCGATGCCCATCTACTAGTTGTACCTTTTGGTAGAGAGAATTTCCGTCGCGAGTCTAAAATGTACCTAGTGTCGGCACCGAAGCATTAAGGCTAGCTCACATCCCTTTTAGGTCCCGACACTGCAAGATATCGAATCTCATAGTATGATCATAACTAGGCAGAATCCAATCCATCATCACTAGCCGTTCACTAATTATTCTCTGTCTTTGCCGATGTCACTGACTGAACAATGACATTGATCGTTTTGTCCTATCACTAACCGTTTACTAATTATGAATTGTTTTATTTTCGCAGATGTCACCGACAACAATCTTGCTGACGACTGAGGAATGTGTGGAGATAATTCTAATGTGTAAACATTGCAACTCGCCTATGGTAGATGCAGAATTCAATGGGCTTCATTCCGATAGGGGGCTCATTTCCCACAATGATACTAACAAACTCATCAGTTGATTCCGAGGGACAGGATTGTGACCGATAAACCTTGTAGTGGTAGTTCGAAATCGTTTACAGACGTGGAACCCACTGTCGCTGTCCTCGCATTCTTCAGCAATAGCTACCAACGTAGCACACATTTATATTAAGAATATGGAATAAGTCGAATGTCCATACGGAGAAAACTTTTCGTTAACAAGCGAGACTTATACAAAATCCAGATGCACCGACATCTAACAGAGAAGAATTCAGATCATCAGATGTAGTTTACCTGATGGGGGAAAGAGCAACTACTATCCTACCTGGATATCGCCTTGAACATGTTGTTCTCCAACGAGGCGTATTTTTATATAAACGGAGAAGTGAATAAACAGAACTACTGCTACTGGAGTGACAGGAATCCATACTAGATTGATATATCAAGTATAGTTTGTAGCGAACAGGTTGTGATCTGGCGTTGTGTTTTTGGTAGGAAAATCATTTCGGTACACTGAACGCCGATCTACACCTGTGGCTGCAGGATGAGACGATCCTGTCGTAAGTCTTGTTGGAGGATGGCTCATACCAGCAGGATGGATACCCTTTCCCCTTGGTGTGCAGAACTACATATATCAACGTGGTTTATCGGGGGGTCAGGCACTGGTGAACTGGTCATTACACTCTCTGATTTTCATGCAACTGGACTTCTACCTGTGATGATATGTACCTTAAAGTCATGATTCTTCAAGATCTGCAATTTACAGTATTGGTGTTGTGAACGGAGGATGTATGCTCTGCCTTGAGTCCAGAGACATTGTTAGCCGCTGCGAATGGGGATTGGAAGAGGCGTGTAGCGTGTTGCAGAGGGTGGTTATTTCAAGCGTGTGGTATGGAGTATCAAGATAAGAAACACAGTGAACTGTTAGTGACAAGACAAAACGTCCATGCCTAAAAGTGTTTAAAAGAAGAAAATGAAGCCGCGTTCAATAAAATGTCTCGTGCAATATTGTACTCTATAGGGCCCAAACATGGACAATAATCAAAAGCGACGAAAAATGATTAGACTTTAAAAACGTAGAAATGGAGAAGGATTGTGAAAATTAGCTGAAAATCAATGACGAATTGTTGGGAATAATACAGGAGGAAAGAAGAGTATTGGATTTAACTTTTAAAAAGGGAAAGAAGCTGATTGAAATATTTTTTGTGAAGAAAAACGTATTTTGAGGCAGATGATTGGTGAAAGGACAAAAGGGACTACAAATGATGATCAGTAATTAGTACGTCAAGGGGAAGAAGTTATCCAAGTATCATGGTACAGAATCAGGCAAGAAGACCTACCGTATTTGGAGAGGGTGCTGTGTGAGTTGTGGTGGGGATACGGCGGTGGAGAGGGTACCGATCGTTAACGGTATAGTGCCATTTTCAGTGGTCGCAATGGCGTGCGCGATGAGCATCGTGCGTTTGTTGTGTAGGAGTGTTACGGTGGTTCTATGATTAGTACTCAGCGGGCATTTCACATTCCGTTCGCACTTGGCCAACGCAATTCTGTTCTGGATAGAAAAACTATTCAAGTTCGGATATCGAACTTTAGAGCAACAGGTTCTGCACTGAGAAAAAAATCGCCTGGCTGACCTCTGACCGTAACAACGCCGGAAAATATGGCACGTGTGAGAACGTCCATCCAGCAATCTCCAAAGCGTTTAGCACTTAAACAGGTCGGCCAGGCGATTTTTTTCTCAGTACAGAACCGGTTGCTCTAAAGTTTGAAACCCTAACTTGAATAGTTTTTTCTACCCGGAACAAAATTATGACGTCCAAGTCCAAATCGAATGCGGAATGCTCACTGGATAGTCATCACAGAACCACCGTTACGAATATTCTCCTCTACAACAAACGCAAGATGTTCACCGCGCCACGTCATTGCGACTACTGATAATAGCACGTATAACTCTATCGATCGATAACCCTTCCGTCGCCGTATCCCCACCACAACTCACAAAGTACCCTCTCAAAATACGAGAGGTCTTTTTGCTGGACCCTGTACATAGGGGCTTCTGAATTTGCGAATAGTGACCAGCCAATAATGATTATATGCATGTGATGAGAATGATCATATTTCTTATTATTACATGCGTCATCAATTCTTTCAGAATTCCTAGTGTCTCTTCCAGGTCTCCACTGCAAATATTTTATCTCCGATTAAGTAGTGCTTGTATTTTCTTTGAATAACAGGAGACAGGGCTGTCCCGTAGGCAGTATACCCAGGCTCCGCGCTCTTGGGTTCTGTACTAGAGAAGGAAAGAGTCCCTTCAGCAAAGATAAGAACTTTACTATTTCTAATTTATTCTTGGGCCCAGTCCCCGCTCAGTGAACTTTGTGGTGGACAAACACCGTGTACGTGGGTTTTCACGAGGTTCTCCCGTTTCCTCCCACTTTCTTCATTCCACCATTTCATTCATTACTCATCATCACCGTCTCCTTTAGCCTAACCGGCATAACCGTGGGACGTAAAACTCAAAGATTTCATTTCATTTCATTTTTTTATTCTTGGGATTCGAAACATTTAGAGAAGATGAATTATTCTGTAAGTAATTTTTATTGCTGTATGTAATTAACGTCGCGAAGTGCTCTCGTAATAGGGTATCATTACCATTGATATGAAAAAGTCAAAGTTGATACAAAGTGTTTTATTCACGCTAGATATGGAGGAATTCTAACCTTCATTGGCGTCTCTGGCATGTAAAATTTGGGGGGACATCAAAGGAAATGATCTAACTGCTAGTATCTAAGCGGAATTTTAGATTATGTCACGTCAAAATATTGGGGGGACGCGTCCCTCCGTCCTCCCGCCAGAGACGCCCATGCTAACCTTCATGATTGGGATTCCAGACGAAAATCGACAGAATGGCCCTGATAGAAGAAATCCATTCTACTTCGTTTAATCGGGAAACGGTGTTTCTAATCAAAAGTAGATTCAAATCAAACACATGTGCTAATATACGTGTAAAATATTGCTTATACAATCTTCCTGACAATCGTGATAAAAATTTTTATTGTCTTTATAACGTAAGACAGGTGTTGTTTCGTATCACAGTACAAGGGAAATAACTAATTACGACTGTACTGAGTGGAGCCCACTGTAGATACAAAAAAGTTCATCCGAAGCATGTAGTGACCACGTTGTTTTTTTAACTTCGTCTTTTTCATGTGTCCTTGACTGCCACACACGAGGACAAACTGCGACGGAGCATGAAATGAAATGGGCAACAGAAATTTAAGTTTCTCATGCGTGGACATTAGACGGGCAGAAAATGAGAAAATCGCTAAGCACTCAAGATTAAACAACAAACACTGGAAAAGTACCGCAACATCACGAATTTTTAGTTTGCATTTTGTTTTTTTCCTATGTGGAGTAGATGGAAATGAAGTACAATAAAGGTACAGGCTTGTTCAAAGAATTTTGGCCATTCATATTGCTTTAAAAGATCACATTTTACTATTCATGCATAGAAAATTCTAACATTTTGACTTTAAAATTAAAATTTCAATTGGCCAAAGAAAATCAATAATTAATTTAATTCGAACTATGGGTTAGAGTAAGAGAACATCGTGGTCTAGTGGTTAGAGCGTCCGCGTGGTCCCGGGTTCGATTCGGGACCCAATTTTCGGCATCCACCCAGCGTCATGAGGCAAACTGGGTAGTCACGTGAATAAAAGACGTCTGAGAGCTATTAGGTCTAGAAAGCTCTTGATACGCCTGTTAGAAACAGGGTGATACAACGCGCTAACCGCGTGTTCGTTGCTAGACTGAGGTAGTTTAGCCGGTTGCTAACAGATGGTTTTAGAACGGCCCGGATAAAACAAAAAAGGACTGTTACGCCAAATGGCTTGGGTTTAGGATTAGAGTACAGAGACTTTCACAGAGTTACATAGCTAGGTTTCTTTCTTTCTTTCTTTTTTTAATAAAACTATACTTTCACAGTTCGTCTATCTAACTCCACTATTGGAGGACACTCGGTCGAAAAAGTGTAAAACGCCACCCTGAATGAGGTTTCTCTAGGTTTCCTCAATCATACCAGTCAAATGCTGGGGTAGTACCGAAGATAAAGGTCCCAGGTCGCTTCCTTCCTTCCCTTTCACCGGATAGTGTGCTCGCCGAACGACGTCATCCCTCAAACATGACGGGCTAAATGGCCATACGTGGATGCCGAAAGCCCAGAAATCTAAATCCTGAATCCTAAATCCAAGTCCGCTGTTTACATTCATGATGATCATATTTTTTAAAATTCCGCTAATGTGTTAATTCCTTATACTAAGGAAATATGCAGTAACAATGAAATTTATATTGCAATGTACCACGTGTTTGTGTTTATAAACATTACACGTGGTCCTGTTTGTAAACAGCAAAACTACATGTATTTTACAACGGAGTAAGTACTACATCTCTCGTTGGATTAGTACAGAAGCAGATGACGGACCGCCAGCACGACCTATAAGTCACGTGACGATAAGGGAGACCAGTGCCACCGCCCCCTAGAGCACCTATGTAACGAAGAGAATTCAACGTACAGTCACCAGTCTGCGATTGGTCACCTCTCTTTTAGCTTGCCTGGAGCTCTAGAAGAAACCCAGCTTTAAAAGCCTCTAGTTAGCTGCAGAACTCTACGCTTTTCCTTTCCTTCCGTTTAGCTTGCTCGCAGCTGTGTCGGGATCCTAACTTCAGTTGCTCAGCCTGCTTCGGGGCTCTGTGACTGTTAACACCCTCGCTGCTTGCTTCGGAGCATTGGGGTTTCCTACATCACTCTGCTTAGCTTGCCGGAACTCTGTAGAGATCCTATCCTTGGCCGCATGGTCTTAAGCTACCTTTTTCAATACCCCTCATTACAGAAAGTTATAGTACAATATTTTTGTAAATAATATTGTATTTTATTAGAAGAGTTTAATAATAAAAACCGATAGTGGGAGTCGATTCCGGACTCGAATTTACTCATCCTAGTTCTAGCTACACCTTGAAAAGAAAGAGCTTTACAACATGAAACACTTAAATGCGTAAATTGGAAATAGTAATGAGTATCCATTATCGACCTCCATTGATTTTAATAAAGCTTTATTCATACAGCAACTATTCTCTGTTTTCACTTAGCATTCAACCTCAAAGTAATGTTTAACAGGATTGTTCAATATATTTCTCCTGATTCTTATTTTATTTTTCGAAAATTTGACTAAACCCGTAAGTTCATATCTCAAACCTATAGGAAATAAACTGACGAACGGTAAAATGTGAAGGTTGGTCCACATTTATGGAAACGATTTTGTGTGCCCTATGCTAGAGCGTAAAGCCGTATTTCCACCAGCGATTGTGCTCGATATGACGACCCTGACTATAAACTGTAGCCCGACACTGAAGTTTCCATTGGAGTAGGCTTTTGTTCAGAGAAATCTGATCAAGTTTGAACTACTCCTCCCTGCAAACTTTCCACAAGCCAGTCAATGTGCGTGGGCGACGTAAGGAAATCGCTCGCTTCAAACACCCGAAAGCACAAAAGTCCATTGGTGCAGCGTCGGGAGACTTGACAGTGATGTCTGAATATGGGATAACATGGATTCCAGTTTCATGCGCTTTGCGGGCCATGTATGCGACAATTATTCGAGCCGTGAGGCTGGCTGCTTTGTCTTCATGAATGAAGATTTTCAACAAATCAGTACCATACAACGACGGAATATGCTGCGGGTATAATGGCTCCAGAACGTGTTGTTGCTGCGTTAATTTTCACATTTCGTGCAACTCTATGCAGGGGAAGTTTCCCTTTATGGCAAGAACCTGCAACCAGCATGAAGCCATGGGGAAAACTTTCGCGGCACGTGCGGACCCAATTGGCATGATCCTTGGCATCCTTTGGATGATAGTAAATGTCTCGAACCCGCTTGGAGTTTGAAAAATATATCCAGGCCTCATCTAACGTGAGCACATCCGTTTGTCACTCGCTAAATACCGTTCATGGAGCCATTTCTAATGGAACCTGCGTTTCCGGATGTGTTTGCCTGTGAGTGTGTGAATACGTAGCTTATGCTTCACTTGCAGGCGTAAATCCTGGCTGATTATCATCTGCACAGTTGATTTGGATCTTCTAACACTCCTGGCAATGTCTCTTTGTGGCGGTGGATTCTTCTGGGTCATCAACTTCTGCACTTGTCGAACCACATCCATTGTACGTTTGGGACTGGGCTGTTGTTCTCGTGCCACTATGCGCACACGCGCTTCCTCTAGCTGTGCATTTTTGTTACGTTTGAGTACATTGGCAATAAGTACCCTTCTTGGAAATGATGAAACCCTTGGATGAACACTGTTATGCAAATGGACTGTAGCTGTATCCGATTTCGGAAAAAGCTGTGATGTACCCCTCTTAGAATGGGGTCTCTTTTGGAGGCATTTTACACTCGGAGCACTTCACTTTCTGCTACCGAATTCTTCACACAACTGGTTTCTGGTTGCTCTGCTGTGCTTACTGTCTGTGCGATTCTAGCGTCCCTTGCACACGTTCCACTTCGTTTCCATAAATGTGGACTAACCTTCTGTAGGAAATCGTTGAATTAAAGCAATTAGTTTCACTTTGACAAGACTCATCAACATTTCGAGGAGAATTTGAAGAGGTCGAGTTTTAGCAAAAACTGAACTTTATTATTATTATTATTATTATTATTATTATTATTATTATTATTATTATTATTATTATTATTATTATTATTATTATTATTAATAATAATAATAATAATAATAATAATAATAATAATAATAATAATAATAATAATAATAATAATAATAATTCATTTCACCATTTCCTGTATTTCTTATCATGACCATCTCTTTAAGTTTAACCGACATAAGCGTGGGACGTTAAGTTCAAATATTTCATTTCATAAAATAGGAACAAAAATTATTTCACTTATCCCTCCCCTAAAAAACTAACTAACTCTATGGCCTATGGAACCCGGAGGTTCAGTGCCGCGTTCACAAAGGGAATGCGGCGTAGGATCGACACTGCGTAGCATCGAAACTGCGTACGATCGAAAAATTCAGCTCAAAACCTGTTTCGATCCTACGCAGTTTCGATCGTACGCAGTTTCGACGCTACGCAGTTTCGACGCTACGCAGTTTCGACCGTACGCAGTTTCGATCCTACGCAGTTGCCCTGAAATAATTTAAGTTTTAATCATGCGCTCAAAAAATATATTTTTTTTTCTCTCTCTTTAATTTGTTTAACCTGTGCAGCTATAAATTAGGGTTATATTCATGGACTCCACACGACCTAAACTGCGTAGGATCGAAACTGCGTACGGTCGAAACTGCGTAGCGTCGAAACTGCGTAGGATCGAAACTGCGTAGCGTCGAAACTGCGTAGAATCGAAACTGCGTACGGTCGAAACTGCGTAGCGTCGAAACTGCGTACGATCGAAACTGCGTAGCGTCGAAACTGCGTAGGATCCACACTGCAGGTAGGATGGACAAGTTACAGGCGTATGGATTGAGAATCAATTATGATTTGTAATGATGACTATGTCAGAAGTGTAATACTAACTTTGAAACAGCTTCGACGGAATATAATGTAAAATAGTTATGTAATATGAAGAATTTAAAGTAATGAAGAATATGATGTATAATGAATATTGAAGGATAAGAATAATAATAATGTTTAACGAATATTTCGATTGTAAAGATATTATTTCTAAAGGCTATCAGAAAGTTAGAGAAACAAAAGTCAGATAGATTCATATGCTGTTCTGTGTGTACTTGTCTGCGTAATATGAATGAAAATTTATATGATTTTATGTACAGCTTAACGACCTAATCACCAGTTATTCATATGTATGTCAACAACGTTACAATATTGTACTTCGCTTTGGGAGTTTCTCATTTGTACGCTGAACCTCAAATCGATTTATAATTGGAACACGTACCCGTGGGGGTAGGAGCATTTCAATGTATTCCGTTACATTTCACAAAAATATTTTTAACCGTAAAAGATTCGAAATTAAACTACTATTCAAATAGAGAATAAAATTACGAAAGTTTACAACTATTACTGGAAATCAGTGCTGTCATCCATTTTGAACATTTTAAAAGAACATAGTTTCTAATGTATTGAAATTTCATTTCTTATGAATAGTTTGAAACGTTGTAAATAGTTGTAAAGAACCTGCAGAAAATTCGTCAAAATCCTCCTACAATGGGGAAGCCGTGTTAGACATGGAGTTAGTGGATGCAGATGGTGGCATTGGAAAAGTCCGGGTCTCCCGAGCACAGTGGTGATATCAGAAACCGGGCCCCAGCCATGAGGCTCCAGAAAAATGGAGTCCCGAAGTTTTGGGCGCGGGTTCTTTCTATACGCCTATTAAACATGGAATTGTATGTGGGTGGGTGGTGAAGTTTTTAAATGTTCGGGTCGTCTGAGCACAGTGTTAACGTCAGAAATTGGGCCCTTGTCTCAAAGGTCCAAAAATGGTGTCCCGAAATTTTGAGCTTGGCTTCATTATATTTTTCTTTTAAGCATGGAGTTATTGGATACATATTGTGGTGTTGGAAAGCTCCGGGACCTGAGACTCCAGAAATGAGATCCTAAAAGTTTGGGTTCAGGTCTCTTTTATTTGCCTATTTAACATGGTGTTGTACTATAATGTTAGCGTTTGAAAGGTCGGGGTCGATTAACGAAAGCGGTAATGTCAGAAATTGGGCCCTGGCCTCTAAGCTCCAGAAAATGTGGTTCCGAAATGTTGGGCTTGAGTCCACTCTATTTCTCGTTTCAGCATGGAGTTGTTGCATACAGATGGTGACGTTGGAAAGATCCGTTTCCCCTCAGCACAGTGGTAGTCAGGAACCGGGCCCCCAACATGGGGCCCCAGAAATGGAGTCCCAATGTTTTGGGCATGAGCCCCTTCTATACGCCTATTAAACATGAATTGTTGTACGAAGGTGAAAAACTTGTATCTTCGTAAAAAAAAAAAAAAAAAAAAAAAAAAAACTTGTATCTTCCTTATAATTATTAGATAATAATCTCAGCTCCTAAACACGTATAAAAGATACCGAAGTTATATTTCAGCAAAAAACAATTACCATAAAACATCTCTTTGCATGTGTAATGACTGAAATGTATTATACTTTGCTTCCCTCCCAAATAAATAAATAAATAAATAAACGATTACAGTCGATAAGCGTAAATCTGGCAGAACCTATTTTCCGAAATCTAAAACAAATCACGCAGATTGTTTATTGCTTGTTCGAGATTGTCCACATTACATTTTCGGTCGCGATTGTCCACATCACATTTTCGGTTTTTCATTGTATGTAATTAACTATACCATAACAGAAATTCCCGCTACGAACAAATTACACGTTAGGTATACGCCTATGTGTCTCGTCTCGAGGACTTCCGGGCCGCAGTGGCTTAGTGGCAGAGGGTTCACACATGCTGCGGGGCCCTGGTTCTATACCAACTTGCGCAAAGTGGGGTTTGTGGTGAACAAACACCGTGTGTGAGGGTTTTCTCGGAGTTTCCCTTTCCCACAACTCTTTCATTTCACCATTCCATTTATTCTCATCATCTGCGTCTCCTTTAGTCTACCCAGGATGACAGTCGGACATAAAACTTAAAGATTGCATTTTCATTTTCACATTTGGAGACCCTATATCTGTGTTCCTTGAGTGCCCCAAATGCTAAATAATAATGGGTTGGAAGGCCCATGAAGTTTAGTACCTGGTACACTCATTATCTCAACTTGCCCAAAAAGTTAAGGGCTCACGTTAAGTTAACGCCCCAAAACTTTGATTTTCACACCTTACTAACTATATTGGCCCAAAAGATGAAATTTGTTAGCCCATCGATCTTTATCTCGACTAGCCCAGAAAGTTGGGAGGCTCTGGTGAAGTTAGCCCCCAAATTTTCGGCGCCTATATCACATTAACTATGGGAGAACGAAAGCTGAAATTTGGTAGCCTATCCAGCCCGTAGACAGTACTATGTAGGCCATTCATTCTCTGGACCAGCCCAGAAACTTTGGGGGGGGGGGGCTCACGTTAAATTAGAGCCCGAAATCTTTGGCGCGCATATCTCATTAACCCTTTCGGGACAAAATCGATTTTGGGGTTTTTGGTAGACTTTCAGTTAATGATTTATTGCCCAAACACTGTTATCCCGATTGATATCGTTTATGTCTTGTATTTTAGAAGAGGGACATGGCTATTTTTTGGTGTAAGTTAGATTGCAGTGTTGCTAACGGGAGGGATTATTGAAAAAATGTAGGAGTGAAATTTAAAAAAAAAATCCCTAGCCGAATTTCATGATTTTTTCTAGCTGGGAACACCGAAGCCACAGGGGTTCAAGTCACCTAAAAAGAATTTTCTGGTATGTTGACAAGGTACAGTAAAAACCTGAAGTCGCTGGCTGCCATACAAAGAGAGAAAGAAAAAAACTCTCTCATAATACACATCAAATTTTAGCACTTCTTACGCGTCAGAAGCAAAAATCAGCATACATGGTATAACCGTCTTCCCTAATTATCCAATCGTGCTCCTCTATGGTGCGTTTTGTAGGCCAAGAATGATTCCAGACAGTTGTACGTTGGTTTGAATAGAGCCAAGGACACTGAAATAATAGGGGGGAAAGGATAAACTTCCCAAATTTTTTACAACATTTTCTGTAGCTGGCAACATTGCTACCACTCAGAAGCAAACAATTTTAAAGTAATCTTTGGCCCACCAATAACATATTCAGCTAGTATCATGATGATATCTCTGAAATTAAGCATGTAAGTTTAAAAAGTATATCATTTTTCCTAGAAAGTCACTATTATCCTTAAAATTATGTAATATGGTATACTGTAAGACCGGAATTGTAGTGTCCCCAATTATCCAAGTGAAACTTTTTATAGTGCGTTGTGTAAGTCAAGGATGAGGCTTCCAGAATCTGGTATGTTCGTTCCAATGTAGCCAATAGAAGAGAAGGAAATAAGAGGCAAATGTTAGAAGGGAAAAAAGGAAATTTTTACCAAAAAAAGTCTGGAAATAAATAGTTCTATGGCTGGAAATACTGCTAAGAGACAGATGCAACTATCTTAAAATAAACCTTAGCCCACCACTAATATATCCTGAAAGTATCATGTCGATATTGAATAAACGAAGCTAGTAATTAAAAATTAATAGATTATGGTAAGTATAAAAGTGAGAAAAATCAAGGATTAGAACCTTAATACGAAAATGAAATGAAATGAAATCTTTTAGTTTCACGTCCTACGGTTATGCCGGTTAGGCTAAAGTAGACGCTGATGATGAGAAATGAATGAAATGGTGGAATGAAAAAAGTGGAAGGAAACGGGAGAACCCCGATAAAACCCACACACACGATGTTTAGAACCTAAATACGAATTTATGGTGCGCCTCCTAATTACGCAATTGCAACGATCTGTGCCCAAGTTTGTTCAGTAAGGACCGATGTTTGACTGACGTAGTTCACTTGCGCTCGGACGTATAGGTACGGAATTATAAACATAAACTTCGAAAATTGACAAATCTGAAAATACTTTATCTTCGCATTGAATTTGGACCCCTCCTCCAAAGTAAATTCATGCGTATGGTACGTACCACCATACTACGATTTTTAATTTCAGTAAAAATCCCTTTGTTTTCTTGCACCCAGGATAACTATATACTCTTCCAGTTAATATGTTTAAAACATTTGGAGTGATGTATCGTCATGTGTATAGATTAACCTCTTGCACACAGAGAATGTTTCTTTTCCAAGATTTAAATAAAACTGAAATGTTTTCCATTTCCATACAGAATTCAATTCACCTAAGATGTCCAAAGTTTGTGCGCTCACCTGCTCAGACAATTCCTTCCTCCACCAACGGTTGTGCTCGATGTGGCGGCCACGAGCCTGGACTATCGCCCTGCAACGCAATTGCCACTGAAGCATTGCGCGTAGAAGGTGTGTGAGGGGAATTGTAGACCACACCGCTTGACAAGCTTTCCAAAGCCCTCTATGGTAGTGGGACGCCTTTGTGTGAGTCCTTGTTTCAGAAGGCCAAAGGAGCAGAAATCCATTGGCTACGCATCTGGTGACTCCACAAGTTTGAACGAGAAGGGTATAACAGACACATCAGTCTCCGTGACCATACGCCAATAATACGCGACAGAACTGCGAACATTATGGCTGGATGCTTTGACCATGTGGATCCACACCTTCTGGGTGTCCCTGCCATACAACTGTGGGATGTGCGTTCTGTATAAGGGTTCCATGATGTTCGTTTGAAAGTAGTCTGCATTTACCTTGCCTTCGAAATTCACACGATGCATTGGCAACTTCCCACTGGCGCAGAAACCTGCCACCATCATGAAGCAATTCGAAAACTTCTCGCGACATTCACGGACGGACTCGCCGCGGCTCTTCGCATCATGTGGTGAATAAAAAATGGCCCTGGGCTTATTTGTGTCATCAAGGTAGATCCAGGCTTCATCCAGAGTGACAACCCACTACCATTTTTCATCTAAGAGGTACTGTTCATACAACTTTCTTGAATCTCTCTTGAATGTATCTTGGTGATAACTTATGGCCCATCGCCTTATGTCGTTTTTTTTTATTTGCAAATTGTCCTTTGTGAATCAACACATTGTGCTCTGAGACTTCCTGCATGAGATGGCACGTTTGCTTTGGGTGGGTGGGTTCTTCTTCACAACTGCTGCCCTGATGTTTCTCACAACGCGTGGTTTCCTGGCTGGACTCCTTTCTTCACTCTCACGACTTGATCTTGACATTTAGGGCTGGTGCTTTTAAAGCGCTATTACCCTTCCTACTGCACGCTTGATGATGTTGTTGCTGCTTGCCGCACACATTTTCACAATCACTGACTCATTGCATTTTGCATCGGGAAGTGCACATATGTGACCTTCGCAATAAGGTGTCACTTTAACAGAAATACTAGCTGCTCACCACAACAACTTCCACAGCGGTGTACGTTACTCACTACTGGATTTACAGGCTACTGACTTCTGGTTCCTTCTTCTACGCTGTGCTCGTTATCAGCACTGTAAACCACCTTGGGTGAACTGACCTGTAGTATATGAAGGACTCAATGGGAGGGGTTACAATCCCCCCTCTTCGGTACGCCACTGCCTAGGTATATGACATATTTAAACGGGATGTGTTGAGTAATAGAAAAGATCTTTTCGCAAACTCTCTCTAGTGCATTTTCTATTTACAAATTGTGGTTAGGTCATTATTAGGTAAGTAAATGTAGGCTCAGAAATATGTCTCCATCATGAGACATAACAAAATGGAACGAAACTTTATTCGGCAGGCCTGTACACGGCATTGAACCAGAAAACAGAAAGTCAGCACCAATATCGAATGGTAATATTTAAACTAAACACATGTGAGCGTTGACTTTCATTTATGAAATACTAGCTGAAATGCCCGGTGTGCACAGGGAAATATAGTTATAGGAAGGTCTCAAGGTATACTTGAACTTAATTTCTCCTTCCTGAAATATTTTATTTTTGACAAAGTTTAAACCACTCCCCATTGAACCCCACCCTAGGATCCGCACCCAATAAAATTAAATATAGGCCTACTACAGTCTTTTCCAGACTATTATGTCCTTGATGAATTTACCTAGAAGGAACTTATATATTAAGTTTAATCTTTCTAACATAAGTGTCTCGACAGATATTCTCCCGAATTCGATCTCCGGTGGGGTAGATCCACGTCTTACATAGAGTCGCTGCTGAAAGAGACAGTATTCTATACATCACCCCACCTCGTAAGATATTATAATTTTTCATTCTTCTTACCCCCTTTTCCGTTTTTAACCTTTTCCTTCCCCTCTTTCTCCCCTCCCCGCAAGATGCGCACCAAAAATTCTATATAGTCTACGTTTTCTTCTAGACTACGATATATTTAATAAAGTTAGTAGAAAGGAACTTATATATCAAGTTTCATCAACGCCTTAACCTTTGACCTTGAATATCTCAAAATATCCCCTCTTCAATTTATTTGAAAAAAAAAAATTATAAGTCCAATATAGTAGCACCGACATGACAAATATAAAGATGGCACACCAGGGGCATCGTACAAAAAATATTTATCCACATCGCTGTATCACCGAAAATCACGAAAAAAGCACTTTGATGCATCTTAAGTACCATTTACTCTTATAAGCTTGAAAATTAATTTTACTAACAAGGGATGTATCTGGACTCGGACGGAAGAATCTAAATGAAACCATGTAGGTTATATAAATTATTGGACACAAAAACCGTGGGGTCAGCCATTCCCATGTAAAAGTCTGTGTTTGTCGACAGGCGGCATCTTTGTGTTCGGATATGGGGTGAACTATTCATCTTGATACGCCTTTATAACTTTTAAGCGAATAGATATATAATGCTGGGATTTTGCACATACAAATATCAGCAGGGTGACATTTTCTGGCATACTCTTCAATACCACCAAATTAACAGTGTTGCCAACCCATCACAAAGTTATTTTTTTTTAATGGCACTACGTCAGGTTATTATAAATTTCAAATCCACAAAATAGCACACATTCAAAGCAAATCAAACCAAACCAAACTTGTTGTTCATTGTTGCAAACCGAGGACGCTACAGCATCACCAATATTCAGGAACGCGAAAATTTTGGAGGCCTCTACAATGCTAATAACTGAAGTAAGACGGACGGAACAGTTGCAAGGAATTGAAAATTGCATTTCCAAGGACTATTTCGAAAAAAAAAATAGTGCTTAGATACGTACCATGTCTAATTACGTAGATTCTTTTTAAAGGTTGTGAGGATCATAATACTGTTTACGGCAATTTGATAATCCAAACCGTTCTGGAGGTATAATAATTATTGTTAAAGTTACCAATATTTCCTAAAATAACGTAGTCCTAGTTGCGATAAATTTTGAAAATGACATTTTTCTTCCCGATCAAAATGTAATGTTGAAAAGCCTGTCAATAATTTTCAAAATGTACAAAATATTCCTCTCACACACAAATTCCACATAAAAGTTGTGCAATTCATATTTTCTTTTCTCAATTTAAAAAAGCATTACATTCACCACATTAATAAAATATTGTTCACGAAACCAGTCAATTAAAAAAATAATAAAATTTACAATATAATTAACCATATTTGCAGTGTAAAAAAACATATTTACAATATTTACCATAGCCAATTACATTCGGCATCATTGCTCATAATTAGGGATGCGCACGAGACGAGTCGAGACACGGCTCTTCTAATAGAGAAATATACATTTTTCGAGTCGAGACATCACTTTTACAGCACATTTTCGAGACGAGACAGCCACAAATCTTGTCTCGTGCGCATCCCTACTCATAATTCAAATACGTATTAAAGTAAAATAAATTGAAATGTCCCTTAATTTTTTTTAAAATCCACATAAAATATACATTCACTAACATAATGAAAATGGCAATTTAACATTTCAATCGTAGACTTCAAAGCAGCAAAAGCAATTTTCTTTTGGGTGAATTTAGGCACCCCAAGTTTTGTAAACACGTTTCTTGCAACATGTGTTTTAGCTCCCCTGGATCCTATGACCAAGGGGAGAACCTCAAATCGCTTGTTATCATGGACCTAATGTTTAAGTCTTTCATACTTAGTTATTTTCTCTTCTTTTGCCCTTACATCCATGTCATTTCCTTCAAACGTAATGATAATGTCAATCACATACTAACACAGTTATTCTCAACAATTAGGTCTTGTTTCAATTGTACATTCTCAATATCAAACTCTAGCTCTTTACCCGTCTGATAGCCTCTTAACGCGCAATGTCTTTCAATAATTTGAACAATCTGGTTATGCCTGACTATACGTCTGTTGGCATAGTGATTTCTGATGATAAGTGATTTGGAGACACGCTCAATTTTTTGAAATTCTTAGAACCCCACTTCCTCCCCCTCTTCCACATCGAATTTCCAAAAACCCTTCCTTAGTGGTGGCATTTTTGGATAGGGCACATACTAGTTCCTAAGTTAAGTCTTGACCCGACTGCGGTAGGTCCCATAGTTTTGGAGCTATGGACCTTTAAAATTCCTTTTTTCATGTTTTTGGCAGCCTATAACACGTAAACCGTCGCTTGTAGAGGGATAAATTCTTAAGGTCTTTTGAATTTGGCTAATCAGAGTGCTCCTTTAACCCGCGTATATTCGACGATAACCGTTCGGGATAAAATCTGCTCGCCATGTAGACCTAATTTTATTACAAAATGACGACTGTCTATTTACTTTATTTTATAGTTCTTCCATATTCACTTTCAAATGATCGGCGCCAGTTGCCATCTAATAAAGTTGATGCGTTTGTTGCTTCTAGTACACAACCGCTTTGAAAAAGAAGCAATAAATGCATCAAATGTGGGAGATGAATTTAGAACACCAAAATGGTACATGCCTAGCACATCTTGTGCTGTTAGGGTTTCTTCAGAAACATTTTGTAAAACAATTGAAAACACATCGCGCGGTTTGTATTTTGAAATTTTGCGTATACTTGGATTTGTTTAAGTATTTCTTTCTACTGTGTTTGCCTGTAGCTTCAGTTCATAAGCCTTTATAATTAGATACCCAACATATTTGGCAATCACGCAGAAAACAACACCGAAGATTCTACACTTGTGTTAACACACAGGCTGTGTGTCATTTCAACTAGCGGCATTTGACACACAACTCCAAACGGAGAGTGAGTTGTTCTAACCACTTGTTTGTGTTATATTTTAACACAATCGTGCTAACACATAGGCATGTCGTTGAAATAATACAACGATTTTTTACAGTATAGGCACTTCCAGTAGAACTACAAGGATTAAATTTGGCAAAGTTTTTAGCCTCCTGGGACTATATAGAAAATTTCCAAAAGTGAATATTTTCCATTTTTAGCAGCTTTAAAGAGACAAAACACTGTGTAATTTAAATAGACTTTTTGGATGTACAAAATCTCATATTTTAGGTACCGTAACTGAAATCGGAATAAAAACTAGGAATTTTGGTATGTTAGTAGGTTTATGAGGCGCGAGGCCGTAGGATGAGAAATTTTGTATCTGGCGACAAATTCCCACCTACTTAAAAGTAAACTGATTATATAAACATTCAATTTTGCCAATTGCCAAGTTCATAAAGAAATTGAAAATCACAGCAACTGGGTAAGTAAGAAAATGCTAATCCAAATGTCAATTGAAAGAAACGGAAGTCTTTTAAGTAAATATTGGCAGCAACGCATTCTAATTTTCCAACTTGGTCAAAAGTTAGCAGGGTTGAAAAAAATACAGTTTTTTTTAAAAAAAAAAGAACAAAACGGGTGTTTAAAACATGAAAAAAGTGTTTAAAATGTTTTAAAGATGTTTTAAAAAACACACAAAAAAGTACATGTTTTAAACATTTTGAACAGTTTAAAATATTATTTTAAACATATTTCAAAATCGTGTAATCACGTATTTATTAAGACTTTTTGCTCTTTCAACCGATCTTTTCATTTATTTTATTCTCTTTAAGACTACACAGTGTTGGGTACAGAACATTTCCGTATAGATTAGTAATTTTCAACTTATTTCATATAACGACTCCTTTTATTACACCCTCTTGCCAGTGACTCTCATACAGTAAGTATTTTCTTGGATATAGTAAGCTTTTAAGGTAGATTTTAAAATTTACCAACTATAGAGGTTTCACACAATCTATCAATATACATGGCAAAACAAAAGTCCTCACCATCCTTGTGCGTTGACAACGGGTTGAGGGAGAATGATGAATCTTGGAAGTGGTCTGACACATCAGATGGTGCTATCAAGCATCATGGCGAACATCTGTGCTTAGTATTCGAAATTTCAAATGCAAATGGTGTCATGTTACATGAGGGCTAGAATTTTACCAGAAATGCTGTTGTGCGGTTATTTTAACCATAAAGAAAATCATTTCGAGTTACCGCTTCTAAAAGTTTTGTAGTTATGCCTTTAGGGGCTAAGCTAGCGTTTCGTGGAGGCGGGTGAGATTTTTGTTGCAAAATTTGATTACTATTTCATAACACTGGTGCTAATAAAATTATTTTATAATAATAGGGCTACGTTTTCGAAAAGTAATGTTTGAAGCACACTTCATATTGTGCTAACTTTATATTTTCTGCAAGTCTATGTAATTGGTTGTTTTTTGAGTCAAAAATTTATTGACGAAAGGTAATATTTGGGGCGTTCAGAGCACAATAGATCCAAATCCATTTTCAATAAACTTCAGTTTTCCTCAGCAAATGAATTCTATTTCAAAAAATAATACTTCGCAGTCAAGAATCCAAAACAAATGTAACTAAAACTATGCGAAAAGGCGTGGGATAGTTTCATATGACAGCCGCTAGTAAGGGCGTCAGTGGAACAGGAGGGCAACCACCCTCATCCGCACCCTGCATTTCAGATTTTGGGGACGGTAAGACAGTTTTAGAAATCTTTTGATAAGCAAAGTCCAACAGAATAAGCCTGAGGTAATTACACCGAATAAATACGAAGAACATACAGATGATTAAAACTGGGAAGTTGCTTAGGTCCAATTTCCTGAATTTTAAGCAGGCCCGAAACTCGAAAGTAGAGCCACCTTTGAAATCCTTGGGTAAAAAAAATATACAAGAAAGCAATATAGGCCTATAGCTCCTTACGGCCAATGATCAAAATCCGTATTTATTCGGTGCAAGGACTTCAATTTTTAAATGTTGGACTTTGCTAAGCAAAATGTTTCTAAATCTGCATTACTGCCCCAAAAATCTGAAATTCAGGGTAGAAGACGGATGATTTCTAAACGAACGCCCCTATCTAGCGGCAATCATACAAAATTCTAGATTCCTTTTTTTCAGGTAGTTTTTCTTTCTTTCATCTCGGATTCCTGGTTGTGAAAATATGACATTTTACGTCGATGTATTCTTTTGGACACATTCTGCATTTATGTAACGTAATTATGCATCATTGACTATGACATTCGGAGCTTGACTTGTTAATCATTCCAACGCTGCAACATACACAATACAAGTATAATGTTAATATCTTAAATGTATGAGCAAGGAGGGGGAAGGGAAAATTAGCCCTCCTCCCCATTCCGTCAACGCCCTTGTCTAGCGGTTGTCCTATGAAACTCTGGTCCACACGCTTTCCCGTGTTTTTTGTTTCATTTATTTCATACCCTATGCTACGAAGATATTACGTTTGCTGAGCAAAAGTGAACCTTTCTGAAAATGAACTTGGATCCCTTGTGCTCTAAATGTTGAGTTGAAGCCAAATTTATCCTGCAACCCAAGTTTGTTCGAAACATATAAAATTAGTTTGTTTAGTTTGATTGATTACATCTTGCATCAGTAGCAAGGCTATATTAGACAGGGCTTTTTGTTTAAAGTGGGATCTGACCCACTAATTTTGAAATTTTACGTGGGATCGCAGTCAAAATCTATACAGCAAATTCCGACGCCTCGTGTCTCTATCCTCAAAAATTAATGTTAAAAGACTGAATATTGCACCCTGTAGCGTGGTACATACATACAAACAAACAAATTGAGATCAAATTGTCCCAGACCTTGACGTTCAGCACTAACGTTATAATAAGTATCACACTTGATTAGTTACACGATCGACTGCCATACCTTGTGTTTCTCACCTGGTCTCTTCATACAAGCTATGCCAAGTTGTAAAGTTTCAAAGAAAATTTAGAACTGTGGTGGGGAAGAGGTACGAAATAAAATTTTCATAATATAATGAAAAAGATATTGTTGATACAAAATTAGTTGTTACCTGAAGTTTCCAGTTGCATCTCAGCCACACCACTGACGTTAGATTCATCAGAAGCAATTTTCGGATCAACATTTTTACCATTTGTTTGGGTTTCCATTTTTACCAAGCATTGCATTTTTCATAATGATTTTCGTTCTTGGAACTAAACCACCCATTTTTTTCTTACACGTTTTGTGACAAACTCGTTTGATCGTTTACTTACCTGATTGAGTTTGAGTTACTCTAATAAATTTGTATCAAATCATGTCCTTCTTTTCTTCACGCATAATCCATGTTAAACGATTCCATGTTGTACGGAGACAGAACTAACATGTACTGTACAAACGAATGCTTGCGATATTTTAATTTCAGAACCTCAACGTCGCAATGAATACAACACAACAGTTTGTTTCCGTGATAATTATTTTATTTATTTTTTAATATCAGTTCTATAAGTAGTCCAACCTTCGACTACGACACTTTCTCGCAAGTTAACTGAGAAGCATTTAAACAATACAATATACGTTAAAAATAAGGGGGAAAAGAGACAAAATAAATTGTAGATCACCACATTGACCTGCTGTAGCCACGAGAAATCAAACCATTCACATGGGAAGAAAATAGTCTTCTGATTGGGGAGCACTTTTGGACAGTTCTCTTGCTCTGGAAGATTTCTTTTTTTTTACGAACATAAAATAAAATGCAAATAAACATATGTTTAAGACAAGTCTTTAAAATAAACGTGTTTAAAACAAAATGTTTAAAACATAAACAAAATTTGTTTTAAACAAAATCAATTGTTAAAAAAAAGTTTTAATCATTTGTTTTAAATATTTTGTTTTAAACAAAACAACCCTGGAAGTTAGTAAATTTGGGACGAAGCCCAAACTAGCAAAAACTTGAACTAATTACATGAACCTTCGATTGTGCCACCTGCAAAGTCTATAAAAGAAGTGACAATTCACAGCAACTAGGTAACTAAGAAAATGTTAAGCTAAGTCAATTGAACTTAACGGCAATCTTCTGAACAAGGAATTTGCCAACTTGATCAGAAGTAGTGACTTTTGGGGGGAGGATTCCCCTTTCTCCCTGCTGAGACAAGACTTAGCTTTTTTGGTCCTCCTGAATAAGTCATAGTCCCCCAAGAAAAACTTCCTGGGTACACCCCTGTATGATTATTTAATTATATTTGTCACTATTTTATTTCTCAGTTTCGTATCTATGCACTTTCGATCGTACGCAGTTTCGACCGTACACAGTTTCGATCGTACGCAGTTTCGATCGTACGCAGTTTCGATCCTACGCAGTTTCGACGCTACGCAGTTTCGACCGTACGCAGTTTCGATCCTACGCAGTTTCGACGCTACGCAGTTTCGGTCGTATACAGTTTTGATCCTACTCCGATTTTTCCCTATATAACTTCAAAAAAAATACTATTACTTAATATTCTGTGATTATAAAATAATTGTTTTTTTATTGTTCGATCATAAGACCTTATCTGTTTTCGATCCTACGCCGGTTTTAGTTTCGATCGTACGCAGTTTCGATCGTACGCAGTTTCGATCGTACGCAGTTTCGGTCGTACGCAGTTTCGATCGTACGCAGTTTCGATCGTACGCAGTTTCGATGCTACGCAGTTTCGATCCTACGCATGTAACCCTTCACAAAAGCTCTCCACTGACTTCTATCCTTAGCTAATTGGATCCAGTTTCTACTTTGTATTCCTATCTCTGCGAGATCCATCTTAATATTATCCTCCCATCTGCGCCTAGGTCTTCCTAATGGTCGTTTTCCTATGGGTCTACCAGTTAAGACTTTGAAAGCGTTTCTACTTTCTTCCATTCTAGCTACATGACCTGCCCACCTAAGCCTCCTAGACTTGACGACCCTAATAATGTTGGGTAAACCGTATAAAATATGTAGTTCCTCGTTATGAAGCTTCCGCCATTCCCCATTCTCGTTTCTCTTGGGTCCGAATATTCTTCTCAGGATCCTGTTCTCAAATACTTTCAGTCTATGTTCTTCCCTCAGAGTAAGCGACCATGTTTCGCAACCATACAGAACAACAGGCATGATTATCGTTTTATATATTTTAAGCTTCAAATTCCTCGACAGAGCTCGCGACGACAAGAGATTTTGAACCGAATAGTAACACGAATTCCCTGCTTTTAGTCGACATTTAATTTCTTCGTGAATATGATTTTCGTCTGTTAATATTGATCCTAAATATTTGAAAGTATCCACTTTATCAAAAGTATTATTTAATATTTTAACGCCTCCACAATTTGCCGTATTACGGTCCCGACGCACTTCCATGTATTTAGTTTTCTCTGCATTTACTTCTAAACCCATGTCCCTACAAGCGTTTAATAATATCTCTGCATTTATTTCTACTGTTCTCCTATCATCCCCTATTAAATTTACATCATCAGCATATGCCATAACCTGGTGGATGTCGTTCAACTCTAGGCCCTGGTTGCTATCTTTGATTTTCCTTATGGCGTATTCCAGCACAAAGTTAAATAATAATGGCGACAACGCATCTCCTTGTTTCAGGCCATTTTCGACGTGGAAGCTCGCGGACAAAAATTTTCCTACCCGGACTTTACTTTGGGATTCACTTAAACATATCTTAATTAATCTAATTAGCTTTCTCGGTATTCCAAGCTCTGTAAGAACGTTGTATAATGTTTCTCTCCTAACAGAGTCGTAAGCCTTTCTGAAATCAATAAATAGTTGATTACCGGGGTATTGTATTCCCACTTCTTTTCGAGTATTTGGCGATTGGTAAATATTTGGTCGATAGTTGATCGATTTCGTCTAAATCCGCACTGATAATCTCCAATAATTTCATCTGCGTATGGGGTCAATCTTGCTAACAGAATATTTGAAAGGATTTTATAGCATGTTGACAGAAGAGAAATGCCTCGATAATTATTACAGTCAGTTTTGTCGCCTTTCTTGTGAATTGGAACAATGATTGACTCTTTCCACTCTTGTGGCAATTCTTCCTTGTTCCAGATAAGGAGAATGAGTTTGTGTATCTTGTTCCACAATTTTTCGCCTCCAGCTAAAATTAACTCAGCCGGAATTTCATCTACACCCGGAGATTTGTGTTTCTTTAATTTCTTTATAGCGGCTTCCACTTCTATTCGATGCTATCTGTATCAGTGAGAACTGTTCCGTCAGATTTCTTTAATATATAAGCACGAGGTTGATAGCCTTTCTTAAATTCGCTGATCCCGTTATACATGTCCCGAATATTTTTATTTTTACTATTATCTTCAAGTTCCTTAATTTTAGCTTTCAAAAAATCCCGTTTCTTTGTTCTAAAAGTTTTGGAAGTTTCCCGCCTGATATCTGCGAAATTTTGTGTAGTTATTTCATTCGGATTTTGTAGCCACCGTAATTTTGCCTGTTTTCTCTTCTCTACTAGTTTAATGCATTCTTGGTCGAACCATGGTTTGTTCCTACGTATTTCCGCGTGTCCCAATTTTTCTATTGCTGAACTTTTAATGCTATCTCTAATTTCAATCCAAGTATCCTCAACACTAGTGCACTCCGAGTCTTCTAAAACCGAGAATCTATTCGAAACTTCAATCTGGTATTCCTCTCTTACCTGGCTCTCTTCTAATTTCTTTAAATTAAATCTCTCCGTTTTCAGACATTGAGTATTACATTTATTCAACGATAATCTCTCCCGTATTATCGCTGCTACCAGGTAGTGATCAGTGTCACAACCAGCCCCTCTAAACGACCAGACGTCAATTATGCTAGATTGTCTTCTTCTATCTACTAAAACGTGATCAATTTGATTATGTGTTTTTCCGTCTGGTGATGTCCAAGTGTATTTATGAACGTCGCGATGTGGGAATTTTGTACTCTTCACGATTAGGTTTTTGGATGTTGCAAAGTTCACGAGTCTAACACCGTTGTCATTACTTTCCTTATGCAAACTTTCGTTCCCTATAATCGGTTTGAAAATATCCTCTCGTCCTACCTTCGCATTGAAATCCCCTAATAGAATTTTCATATGGTATCGCGGGAGTTGGTCAAATATCCGTTCCGCTTCTTCGTAAAAACTATCTTTTATATCGTCACCCTTATCTTCAGTTGGAGCATGTACATTTAAAACAATAATATCACACCACCGTCCCTTAAGAGTAATAAAAGAAAGTCTGTCAGTAACAAATTCAACCCGTTTAATTGCTGGTAATATTCGTTTGTGAACGAAAAACCCTGTTCCTAACTGGTGATTTTTATTTCCTTCCCCGTAAAAGAACGTAAAATTTCCAGAATTCTCAGATCCATTTCCTTCCCACCTAACTTCCTGAACTCCTACTAAGTCCATCCTGTATTTCTCTAACTCACTCGTTACAGATTTTAACGCGCCTGCCCTATAAAGACTTCTAATATTCCATGTTCCAAATCTCATGTCCATTTTCTTTTGCTGATGTCGTGCCAAGTTATCAGTCCTTGTCCGAGGCTTTTGTGAATGTTTCTGAACAAGTACTTTTTTTTTACAGGATAAGGGTGTTAGCCTTACCCAAACCCCCAAGCTGGAGGACCACTCCTAGTCGTCTGTCCGCGACTGCTTATTCAGTATATTCGCAGCTAACCTCTATATCTAGAGGCCTTCTCCTCGATCCGCAACCTGAGGACGCGCCATGCCGTGGTGACAGGAACCCACGTTATCCCTCCCCTGCTTGTACTATATACATTCATATCTTACTAATGGGCCTAATCAAATTTAGAAAACTATTACTACATAAGTATCACATAACATAATTATATTGATATCGCTGCTGTGGAGCCATGTCCTAATGTAGGAAGGCAGACGACTATTCACGAGATTAGTGCGAGTATGAACAGGTTAATTTGGATCACTTGAATGCTAAATGGTTTTAACTCTAAATCTGAAATTTTCCGGGAGAGAAATTTGAGCTTCAAAATCTCATGCAAATCGCGTGAAGGGAATGTTGTTCACTATCAGCATTAGAAAAGAAAACTTTACAACTATATTTTTGATTATAATCATAAAATAGATATCAAACACCGTGTGCGTGGGTTTCCTCGAGGTTCTCCCGTTTCCTCCCACTTTCTTCATTCCACCATTTCATTCATTACTCATCATCACCGTCTCCTTTAGTCTAATCGGCGTAACCGTGGGACGTAAAACTCAAAGACTTCATTTCATTTATTTCATAAAATAAATATAAATTTTTCATGAGTTATTAACCCCTTCAGTGCGTAATTTTCAGATGCGAACCGTTGTAAAAAGTGTAGTTTTCTAGTTTTAAAACTATGCGCTGGAAGTTACTCTCATATCCACCTTACTTACCCAATCTATTTAATAACTCCCAGTTACTATATTTTCACAGAAGTCAGAAAGTCTGTGAGTGATATGCAAATTGAAAACTTAATTCTGAACTTATTATATGTAGGCAAAAGTAACAAAATTCCGATTTTTTTTTTTTTTAAATACACTTTGTATAGTGTCTTTTATTTCTCGGAGATAAATCTCTGCTCTAGTATTCTTTCGATTGATATATAAAGATAAAATCGATGTTGAACTAGATTATTCACGTAAAACTACTGGACCGTTTCAAATGAATGTTTGAACATAGTTCACTGAGAAAAATCCGTTATTCTGACAGCGGTATACTGTATGTACACTCATGTCCAAAATTATTGTCGCATGTCTATAAACATGTTGTTGTGGGAAGATAATTTGATAACGAATTCGCCTGGTATTTCTTATAATGTTATTATGTGTATTATGGTCAAAGACATGTATGTAGCAAATTTCATGTCAAAAGAGCAGTAAATAAGCAATAAAACGAAAATAAAACTTTCTTGTTCATTTTAGCAACATTTTGTTTTACTCATTCTAATTTTCTTATTTATAATTCTTTTCCTATGAAATTTACCACAAATATACATTTCCCGATTATACACATAGTATCAGTATTAAAACTACCCTGCAAAATCATTATCAAATTATATTCTTACAAGAAGACAGTTATAGATATGCGACAATCATTTTGGACATGAGTGTACAAATATATGAAATCCATAGGTTTACTACGGAAGTCTGTACAGAGCATATGTTATCCATATACTACATATGTACTGCTTTTTCCAGCTTAGATGCTACATGCCAGTGCAGGATGTCCGACATCTAACAGTCTTCCGTATATTACATACATATACGTATGTTACATACGTCCGCTATATGATATATACGTCCATCTGTATGTCAAATTCTTACTGCCTATATACAATTCTTTGTTTCATACTGACAGTACGTATAGATGAAACACATACTGTATACGGAAAGTATTATAAAATATACGTTTGTTGCAGGGTGTTGCATATAACCGCAAGTTAAGTTCAAAAACTACAGGATTTACGTATGCAACCTACGTTTTTACGTACACCACATACATTTCCTTTTCTCTGTGTAGCACTTGGATAGAATTGCTTCCTATCGTTTCATTTTGATAATCAAGTATCTACAGCCACAAGTTAGGTAAATGATCATCAAAATGAAACCAATATTTCGTCGAAAACTTTTTCCTTTTCTATCGTTCTCCAGATTTCCAATGCTATTGTGCGCGGAACTAAAGTTTAGTAGAAATATTTACAGTGTATCCTAAGCGATAGACAAGAAGGTATCTTTGCGAGATACAATCCCTAAAGGGCACAAAGAAATGCCTGATTTTTTTTGCGCCTCTCCATATCTCCGGTGAGATTTTTACGAAACTGCAGTGAAATTGAACTTGCATCATAAACAGTGGCGGCTTTTCAGGAAAGTTGCATCGGTAAAAATTAAATTTTTATCGGTGCATGCTAAGGAAAGGAAGCATGCCTAATGTATAGTCAACGATAAAAGTTCTTTGTTTGGAAAACCTTAGGAATAACGGTAGTATGACTGGAACGTACAGAAACTTATTTTAATTTACTGAAAACTGTACTCAAATTGCCTTTCTATTTTGAATTTATTTACGAAACTAACTTCGTCAAATCTCCATACAACTATTGTTGCTGACTGTACTAATACTTGTATATAAATTTCTGAAGACGTAGGAAACTTGCTTCCCTTAGCTTGTGGATATATAATATATGCCCCCCCCCCCCCTTTGAAGCTCAGGTATATACTGGATAAAATGGGCTTCAATCCTGCTTTATACTGGATAAAGTGGCAAACTATGGTTTAGCCCCTCCCTTGATCATATCCTGGATCTGCCACCATATATATATATATATATATATATATATATATATATATATATATATATATATATATATATATATATATGTGTGTGTGTGTGTGTGTGTGTGTGTGTGTGTGTGTGTGTGTTACTGGCATGAAGAGCCGCCACTAATCAACATTATACCGTTTCTGAACCCGAGACAAAGCCCATAATAGGAGACGTAACAAATAATTATAAAAGAACAGATATCCAGTACATATTGGCTATGTTTTCAGAACTTATTATAAAATAACACTAAAAATCAAAGCAGATACAGACTTCCCGTAGTCTTTTTCAGTGGAAACGCCCATTGAATCTGCCAATCAATATTCTAAGATAAAGCGATAGGCGAGAAAGATGGAAAAGAGGTCGTGGAAGCTTATAATTTTTTGTTTAGTAAAGAAAACTCATCATATGTTGCAAAAGCAAGATGAATCCATATTTTTAGACACTAAATTGTGACCAAAAAGAAAAAAGAAAGACTTACATTCAGATTCAGAAATATACGTAAGGCACTTTTAAAATATTTTCCACGAACGCTATTATTCCCGTACAAAGAACAGACAATCTGAATAAATAAATTATTTTCTACGTTTGCTTAACATTTATAACAAATGTTATTTTGTATTATGTTTTTAAGCGGAAAAATGATACGAGATCGGAATATTGAAACAGTAAATCATAAAACATCAAAGAATAAATAATTAAAGAAAATTTCAAACCAACTTGCAAGAAAGAAAGAAAGAAAAAAAAAAAGACAAGTCAATTCAAGAAACAAAGTGGGAATTGTTTGATGTTCATCAGCTCGTACGTGTTGGAACATAAAAATAGAGCAATTACCTGAAACCACTCAGAAAATATTGTATTGTTGTCTTTAATGGTAGTGGTTACCGTTTATGAAACAAGAGCACAAAATACAATAAGAAAGAAGAGAATAAAATAACGGAAGTGTACATCCTTCGATACTTATTTTATTATTTCTAGAGATTTCGTCAGCAATTTGAGTGAAATTTTCCACATCATAAACTTGTACTAATACGTGGTCTAATCACCTCCGATATCCTTTTGATGTGGTTATGCTGTTGTTGCCAATTACGGAATGTTGGATTCAACTTTCCATTTCAAGTTTCCGATTGTAGCAACGTACGAAGCCACTTTAATTATATCTTAACAGAAGGAAAAGAGAGAGAGAGAAAAAAAAGATTTTTCAAGGTAAAAGCAAAGAGGAATTTGCTTTTAATTTTAGAGCAACTAGAGGCATTGTTGCACAAGTGACAAGAAATTTCTCGTCTCATTTTCGAAACAATAATTGAGACGAGAAGAGAAATTTCACGAGTCTCGCTGGCAACTCTAGTTTCCCCAAATCTTATATCTCAAACCCTGTTTTCGTGTCTCATTATTCATAATACAAGTATCTTCATCATTATAGATATTCTGCAATTATTGGCACCATACCCTCCAGCACGCCCCTCATGATACAGTTCCTTCTTAGCCAATGTCCCAATCAGTTTCTCTTCCTCTTCTTAATAATATCTAAAATTGTTATTTTCTCCCCCACCATTTCTAACACCCTCTCATTCGTTTTCCGCTCGACCCAACTAATTCTTTCCATTCTTCTCCACACCCACATTTCCGAAATTTCCAGTCTTTTCAATCATTTTTGCGCAATGTCCATGTTTCTGCCACATACAGCACAATACTCCACACGAAACATTTTACAAGTCTTTTTCTCAACTCTTTATTCAAGTCCCACAAAACAGACTTCTCTTCCTCCTAAAGGCTTCTTTCGCCATTCCTATCCTTGCTTTTATTTCACCTTTTCAATTTATATCATCACTAATAATACTACCCAGGTATCGAAAACTAGTCACTTGTTCTGTTTGATCCCCTCCTATCTCTATATTTGACACCGACCCCTTCGTTCCAATCACCATGGCTTTCGTCTTGCCTCCCATATTCTTTACAGCCCTTCCTCGACTGTTCCAACATTTTATTGATTTTCTTTTCAGATTCCGCCACAAGTACCATGTCATCTGCAAACCGTTTAAGTCTAACAATTATAAAGTGATAAATTAATTGTACGAACACAATGAAGAGTTGTTTATCAACGTTTAAATATATGCAAACCAGTACGCAATATACAGCTATAATAAATATACATTAAATGTTGTTATCTCACACCCTTCGTAGACCTCTCATGACGCGGAAAGATTCCAATAACTTCTACAGGAATTAAGAAAAAATAACTTTATAAATTTTCTACGAGACAATAGCTTTTCCTCATTCACACCAGGTAAATGCCAGGGTGGTACATAACTTATAGGTCCCAGGCCGTTTCCTTCCTTCTCTTTCCGTGGATAGTGTGCTCGCCGAGGGACGTCATCCCTCAAAACGTGACGAGCAAAATAGCCATAGATGCTGAAAGGCAGAAATCTAAATCCTAAATCCTAAAACTAGACGAGACGAGAAAACCTTATTTCTAGTCTCGTCTCATTTCGTAGGCAGCACCAACTACAGGTGTATATCCGAACAGTTAACGTTGCTTAACTACAGGGTGTTCCAGAAGTAGTGACTCACCTTTTGAGTAATCGGTACTTTTTCATTATAAACAAGAATGGTATGAAACAAAGTCGTAGGTACAGAGGAATGATGTAGAAATCAAGCGCTTTACAGTATCTAATCTCTATTCTCCATTTGGAGGTCCACCTGCCGGCCATTAACATCGATGCAGGCCTGCATCCGGAGACGCATATTGCTGTACGCATCTCGGCACATCTGAACATCTAACCGGCTTCTTAGCCTCAATTACACTATCAGTGGTTTCGAAGACTTTGTTTATTCTTGTTATTGTCTTCAGCTGTGGCGCAAGATCATCGTACAGCTCCTTCATTCGTTTCTGGGCTTGTGTAACGTTCTGTATCTCAGAAAATGCATTGGACACGTTTCTCAAGCGTCAGGCGAGCCACCATCTTGTAGTGTTGCCAACTGAAAAAAGAAAAAAAAACACCATTACACCATAACACAAATAAAACAAGAAACAAACAAACAACGACATTAATCATACACCTTAACCTACCGCACTTAACAACAAGTGAGTCACTATTTCTAAGACAACCTGTAGAGTGCTGGTGGAAGCATACATTTTTTTTTTTTTAATGGTGACCAAGAATGTTGAATTAAAAAGTAATGAGTACAGAATAATGGTGACAGAAATGGATGCACTGCTGACACATCATTCAACTAGAAGTTCCTACAGGCTATAGCCCTAGGACACAGTGGTTCGGTCATTGAGTTTTCACACCTGGTGCGAGGGGCTTCTTTCATTCCTATAGGACATGTGAATTTGTGGTGTCACCATTCCGATGAGTTTGATTTGGGTTCTTTTGTCTTTCACACTCTCATTCCACTAATTGAAGCATTCTATGCTGAAGCTATGTGGCACATGGAATTTGGTGTGAGACCCTTGGAGCCACGTACTGCATGGAAGGTGACAGACATACTGAAAGGCTCATTTCTCCATTGCTTTAGACAGTGGTTCTCAACCTTTTTTGATTGACGACACACTTTACTCCTCACCGAAGGGCGCCCATATAGTGGTTTCCAAAGGGGGGCAAGTATAAGCGACGTTTCAAAAATAGTTTCAAATTTTGCTCTAACTAGTGTAAAAATTATATTGGATTTTCGATACTTTCAAGTACAATTTCATCTAGGTGGGGGAAAGCGCACCACCTTGCCCCCCCTGATGGGCGCCCTTGCCCACACACACGACATACTTGTTTTAATTCTTGTATTGATAATATTATACATTATATTAGTGTAAACCTACAAGTTTCTATGAAGCAGTGACTTCATGTAATACAAAGCATTGTTACTGTCGCTGAAAGAGATGATTGGTACAGTCTGTTTCAAAATTCATTGTAACTAATTATTGTATAATATGCTTAATGATTTTTAAATTTTAAAATTTTTGTGACACACCCTATGGGACTGCACTGACACACTAGTATGTTGCGGAACATCGATTGGGAGAACTGTCACAAGTGATAGCATTAGTATGCTAGCAAACTGATCTCGGAGCGAGTCCAGGAAGATATAAAAGTTTTCCGCCGTTTTTCTTGGATTCGCCGAAATTTGCCATATGACGTTATTCGGTGGAATTCTTCAATTCTTCCGTAATACCCTAGTGGCAGAGACAACTTGCAAACCACTTGTTGTAAGCTTGAATTGCTAGTCGGCCAAGCTTACATCCAACTTGATTGGAAAATGTGCAAGCATGCCGCAAGCTGGATTCCAGTAACGAAGTTACATGGGGGCAACTTGGCATTCAGTGTTCCATTCAAGCTTGACGCAAGCATTTTACAAGTCAAGTCAAGTCAATAACCAATGAACGGCCAGTGATGCTATGACGCTCTGCGGAGGATCTAAAACATCGCTTGCAAGTACAACAAATGGCAGATTGTATGAAAGCATGTATTTTACGTGCAAGCGTAGAAAGCCAAAACCCAATTGGTCGAAAGCTTTCTTGCTACTTGGGTACTTACTACACCCTTGTGACCAAATGGCTAACTTACATGCTTTCGATGCACCAGGTTCGGGGTTCAATTCCCAGTGGAATGCTCACCTCGAATACAAGTTCAAGTAGTGGTTAATCAGATCCTACTTATCCGTCTTGCATAACTTCGGTCCTGAAGAAAAATATTAACACCAATCATAGTATAGTGTTCACTCGTGATTATATGGATAGTGTACGCGTATTCGATACGGGAGACCTCGGTTTAATTCCCGGCAGGACCTCATATAGTTCGGATTTCACATTAAGCTGCAGATCCACGTTTCATACAGCATCGCTGCTGAGACGCTAAAGTCAAATCGAATCCAATCAGACTATTTAGTGTATCTATCTAGAATGTAGTATTTAGAGTAACTGATGTAATTGACGGAAAATTATTGCTACTTTATTATCCATAGTCATGAAAATTTTTTTGAAATTTCTCGCTAGGCCATTCAAATGATCTTTTCGTGTTCTGCAGCACACACACACACACACACACACACACACACACACACACACACACACACACACACACACACACACACACACACACACACACACACACACACACACACACACACACACCACAGTTACAATGATGCTTCTCTCGTTTCACTTTCTTAGTCAAGAATATGTAATTTTCCACGCAAAACCTCATGAAACTATACCACTTTGGATAACTACATGCTCACAAGAGATCGCAATTACATGCTGTCGCTTCTACCTCGAACATAATGTATTGTGGTTTCTTTACTCCAGGCGTAAGCATATTCCAACAAACCTGTGTTTTCTAGACTGACTAACAAACTCTATGGCCTGTAGAACCCGGAGCTTCAATACCGCGTTCACAAAAGCTCTCCACTGACTTCTATCCTGAGCCAACTGGATCCAGTTTCTACTTCGTATTCCTATTTCTGCGAGATCCATCTTAATATTGTATTCCCATCTGCGTCTTTGTCTTCCTAATGGTCGTTTTCCGATTGGTCTTCCAGTTAAGACTTTGAAAGCATTCCTACTTTCTTCCATCTTGACTACATGACCTGTCCACCTGAGCCTCCTAGACTTGGTGTCCCTAACAACGTTTGGTAAACTGTACAAAGTATGCAGTTCCTTGTTATGAAGTTTTCGCCATTCCCTATTCCCGTTCTTCTTGAGTCCGAATATTCGTCTCAATATTGTGTTCTCAAATACTTTCAGATACTTGTTGAGTTGATTGATTTTTAGTTTAGCGTCCCTTTCTGCAGTGAGGCTATATGAGACGTGGACCTACTGATTAACGTGGAATCCGAACCACATGAGCTCCCGCCGGGAATCGAACCCGGGTGTCCCACGCCAAAGGCGCGTACGCTAACCGCTTAGCCACGAGGGAGCTCTTTCAGATACTTGTTTTCTAGAAGTAAACAATAATAATAAATCTAGCAAAAGTAGAAGCCCGAAATAGTGCGATTCGAAATACCGGATCCAGGTGTAACGCGGAGGAAAATATGTCTCCTAATAATAATAATAATAATAATAATAATAATAATAATAATAATAATAATAATAATAATAATAATAATAATAATAATAATAATAATAATAATAAAACTCCGTACTTTTTAAAATAAAATTTTTAATGCTGAAAGTTTATATAATACCATAAAAATTCTCCAATGAGTGGTTCTACAGTACAATTTTACCATTCTTCATATTATTGTATAAGATTGTAATTTATTAAAGCAGGGACGTTGTCCTTCTCCACCTCCGCGGAATCGATTTGTATCCCTTCTACGTTCATATATCGATATAACGGGTTAAGATTATAACGCGGGGCTAAAGCATGTCCTTCAGCAACCACCTCTTAACGGGCTTTTACTGTATTACAATCAAATACGGTAACATAGAGCCTAGATACTCATAGGTACCCCAGAATAATTTTTGTCACAATAATAATAATAATAATAATAACGAAAAACCGACGAACTTGCAAATGTGATATTGCGGTGGTAAAAACATTTTCTATAGTCCGGGCAACAATATAAAAAACACTGGCCAAGTTAGGGTACCTGCGATAAGGGTAATCAACTATCGCTTTTTCACACACCACCTTCGAACTTCGATATTCACCTAAGGCGTACCTGGAAGATCAAAAATAATTCCCATCAGCATCGAAGACCTTCTGTCAACGTTCTGGTAGGCCATGGATTCCATCACGGTAGAATTTGGTGGGCCGTGAAACGAAGAAGGTATCAAGTGCATTTTGAATCTCAACTACGGATTTGAACTGGTGTCCTCTAAAGTGATTGTCCAAGGAATGGAACAGGTGATAATTGGATGGTGTAATGTCTGGGGAGTATGGCGGATGCAGTAGTGTTTCCCATCCAAGACATAGAATGGTTTCCCGGGTCATCCTAGCCACGTGAGGCTTAACGTTGTCCTGTAACAGGAGGACCCCTTTGCGATTCAGAAATGCTGGCTCCAGAGTTTTGAGTTTTTCTTGAACACGGTTGAAATACTGAGAGTACACAGTTGCATTGATGCTCTGACCAGTTGATAACAGTTCCCAATTCAAGATGCCGCGAGCAGTCCACCAAACACAGGAGGAACCTTCTTTTGGTGCAGTGCTGATTTCGGCTGTTTTGGAACCAGTTCATGGGATGCTAACCAACGATAACGGCACCGTGGAGCTTCGTACAGGACCCACTTCTCATCACATGTCAAAACCCTGTCCAGAAATGACTCCTTCCTCAGACGAGACAGCAGAGAAACACAGGTGTAACTCGCGTGGCCTTCTGACCCGGAGTCAAATCATGTGGAACCCATAGACTCAACTTGTAGTGCATCCCAACTTGATGGCGGTTGTGCCGAATGGTTTCTCCACTCACACTGAATTTTAGTCCCAGTTCATCACATTTCTGGCCACTGTTGGGCTCAATTGCTGCCTGAAGATCTTTATTTTGTACATGTTGGTCTTCCGGAACGTGGTGCGTCTTCGAGTGTTTCGTCAACGTCCTTAAACTTGTTAAACCACCGCTGCACTGTCTGCGTAATCATGACAAAGGCCTGGCATATCATCAGCCTCGCTGCAGCAGCGTTTGACCCCAGTTTGACCTTGTACAGCATACACGCCCTTATGACGCTCTGTGGAGATCCCATGTTCACTCTATCCTTACACAAGTTCACAGTGTAACTGAACTGCCACAACCAGTAGTATGTTGGATATACCCACAGCTACAACTAACCTTCACCCTATCTCCATTTGCATTCAACTCACGGTGTGAGGGCCAATGGAACAAACACCTCCACAAAAAACGACAGATTTTTCTTGGTTACTTTTATATCGTAAAATGTACTCATGGAGGTACATTTTTACGCCTTTGGGTATTCAAGGGTTAAACCGAATATTTCTTTTCAATTTAAAGCCAACCAATAAATTTGGTGGTGGTGGTGGTGGGGTAAACAGTAAAATTAACATTGGGTCTGAAGTGGATACTGTAATTCCAAGTCTCAGTCCAGGAAAGAAAAAAAAAAAAATGAAAAAGTGGATATCAAGTATCGAAGTTGATAGGAAATACCGTAAACAAAGAACTATAAAGCAATTATTATTCAAAGCGGATATTATTAAAATCACTAGCGGATTTTTATCACTAAAACAACACCAATTACAAAGAGATACGAGTATTGTACTACATGATTTTATGCCTTGCCAATGTACAGTAATATTATATACAGTACATTTTTAAAAGGGAAAGTTGGAACAGTTGACTGTGCTTATCAAAATGGCGTTGAAGGGCTATAACACACGTGAATGGTTTCTGTGGTACCTTGTGTTGCTGTTAGGTTGTGTTACAAGGAGACTTTCTCCTGCGGTGGGTATATCATCTTATATTCATTATTGCAGTGGAATGGCTGTTATTATAAAGAGAAAGAGACAGAGAGCGTACGTTATACATGTTATGTCATCAGCCTTATTAATTAGTTCGCTTTCAATGGACGAGAGCGCGGCAGTTGAATGAATTTTAAATTACCATATCGTGTGAACAACATGTAAAAGATAAAGAAGTACGTACTTTCATTCTTAACTGATCATATTATGTGATCCTATTATGTGCTATTAGAAACGTGTTGTTGAGGAATTAATTAGCTAATGCATTGCTCATAAAGCATATGAAATAGGAAATATGCTAGATATATTACGGCAGTGTTGTTTGTTCCGAATGTGAACATCCAAAAGCTTTCAAACACTCGCTTATTATTGAGTTCTCTCGTGTCTGTATGCTTAGCATACGAGTCTCTGGCACGGGAGTCTTGGGTTCGACTCCCGGCGGAAGTTCATGTGGACTGGATTAGGATTTCCACCTGTCCCGAATTGTAGGAAACACCAAGGGCCTTATGCAGAGTCGTTTTGACGTGTTATTAGTACCATACTAAACAGTTCGACTAACATGTTTCCCGCAGTAGTCAGGCCTTTAGTATGACGCTAATCATACGTCAAAACGACTCTGCATAAGGCCCCAAGTGTCTCGAAACACGCCCGGAAACGTGAGAACGCCGATAAAACCCACTACACGGTGTTTGTGCACCACAAAGTTCACGTGGCGCGAAAGCTACTTATATATTAATAAGTATATACATATGTATAATCACATTTGTCCTGAAAGGATGTGAAATTGAGTGATTGGACTCCCCTTGGTGAAATTCTGCGTACGCCACTGGGCAGATGAATGGATATAGTCGGTTTATAACACTTTCCACACTTGGAGCTATGCATCATATAGTTTGGAAATTATAATTTGAAGTTTGTTTTTCATTCAACCGTTGATCCCTACTATGTTTTCTAGTATAGTAAGTATATACCGTATATAAAGAGCTACCATTCTAGTCTTTTGCTACGGCAGGCTTTCCTGAATATTTCCGGAACGCAAGAAGGAAAATAAAACCTCCACCGTAATATCCTCTGTATCGAATTCAATATCTGAGTTGCATTCCAAGAAAGAGATGGTGAAAGCTTTAGTTTCATGAAATAACAATGTTAGAAGGGAATACAATTTTATTTCTTTTAGTCTTATTTTAAAATAATTTTACGACTTTCCTGATATAGGTCATGATACGATGGTATTTTTAAAAAACATAGTCCAAACCGTAACAAAGAGGAATGAAGATTACTAATGACCAGAAGGATACTTTTTAATGTTATTTCCTACATGTATTTCACAAGATAAAATGACTTAGTTTTTGTGCCACTCTTGGAATGAATTTATATACAGTATAATCTCTGAACTAGGGCCGGCCCTAAGCAATTTGCCGCCCCGTGCAATGGCATCATTTTTTCGTCCTCTTTCTCCAGAAAGAACAAAGTAACGATTTTAAGTATGCTACCCCGTCATGAACAATCAAGGGGAGGGAAAGTGCACTTACACACAGAAAGGTCTAAACCAGCGTTTTCCAACGGCTGTGCTGCGGCACACTGGTGTGCCGCGAGGAATCGAAACAAAATTATTGATTTTATAGCAATCAAAGTGCAAAACATAGGGAGAAATGTATATTTGTATTACTATGAACCTCTACTATGAATCTACAATTTTACGTTTCATACCAGGTTACTGTTCTGTGCATTTCTAATGTTGAAAAAAATGGTTATCATTGTTATGACCATTATTGCTTCTTTATTATTGCAGACTATTTCGTAACTTGAAAATTTAAAATATCATTCAATCCTTTCGACAAATTACCTACATTTGTGTTTTAAAAGTAAAAGAGATTTGTTTGTACGTTTGTTATTTAGTGATCTTCCTTCTTAGTAAAAGATTGGATACAGTTTTTAAAAAGAAGGCGTATTTTTAAAAACCTGAGTCCAATATTTCATTGCAATTGTTTTCTATTTTTAAATTAGAATGAAAAATAAGCATAATGATTTACCACGGGGGAAAAACAATGATCGAGCTTTCTTCTCTGTAAGAAGGAGATCAATAATCACAGAAAAAATACCACTGTGTTTTATATTGATAAATAATAATATCTATAAGTGTGCCGCGAGAATCCAAGTAACACCCGTAGTGTGCCGCAAGTTGAAAAAGGTTGGGAAACGCTGGTCTAAACACAGTAGGAGAGACTGAACTATTCTACAGGTACCGTTATGTTTTATAAATAATATAGAAAGTCATGTCCTTTTAATGGGATGTGTTGGCAGACGTTGGGTTAGGTCATTAGGGTTTGATGACATGCTTACGTGTGTTTGGAAAGTTGTTATGTTTCTTTTTTTAGTTGTGCTGACATGTCTGTATTGTTGTAAAGATCGTGTCCTCTTTTTCGCGTCTGTATACGTGTGTGTACAGACTCTATACTGGATATTTTTAAAAATAATAATGGAAATTTGAATTGGTTCGATTTGAATTAAATCTGTTGATATGATGAAACGTTATGACAATGATATATATATATATATATATATATATATATATATATATATATATATATATATATATATATATATATATATATATATAATTTGTTCGTTTGTTTTACAAACTCGTTGTTAAAAATAAGGTGTCGAATCTCATATTATAGAAATGGATTTGACTAATAGAAACTTACATTGAGAAATATATATATATATATATATAATTTGGAAAAAATGAAATATTTGAGTCCCACCATTATGCCTGTTTTTATTTTTATATTCTCCTAATAAATTAGTCGGAGCAAATAAGATGTTCGAACAATATGTGAGAGAATAAAAGATTTGTCGAACAATATGTGAGAGAATAAAAGATATTCTCCTAATATTTATATATTTAACGGTTCGCTTCTATAAGAAGCTGAGAACACTTGTAGTGTGATTATTTTATTCGTTCGTGTTATTTAAAATAACACTCGTTTTTAAAATAAGAAGGTGAGAACACTTATAATGTGTAAAAGTTTGTGTGATACGTACTGGGATCGACCCCGGGACCCTTAGCACCATTGGTGAACACTGTATGATGGGAGGGAAATATTTATTCATGCGGGACTTTTTAATTCTTCGCATCGTATTTTTTTATTTTTCGTAATTATTACTCGAACACTGTGTGAGCATACGCGGTGAACGTTGTAAAAGCTCGTGTACGGTACGATACACTATGCTGGTACATATACAGAGCGTGGTTTCCGTACGTCTTTTGCTGGTGAACTTAAGACATGAACTGGACTTTTCGCGCGCTTTTGGAAAACCGGTTGGGTAAGAGTGATGATGTGTGCTTGCAGGGCGTTGCTAAAACTTGAATTCAAATACAAAGGAAGACCGTTGACACGTTTGGTAAACATTACAGAATACCGCCAGACTAATAGAAATAACTTTGGTGTCGTGGTAGATGAACAAAAGACATTGTCGGTGAAAGCATAAAAGAAAGATTGCACACGTAGAACATCAGAAATTGGGGACAAACTAATAGAAATAACTTTGGCGATGTGAACAAAAGACATTGTCGGCGAAAACATAAAAGAAAGATTGGGGGACGTGGAAGATAAACATCACAGGTTGGAGACAGACTAATAAAAAATCAAGTTTTATGATAGTTTGTTAATAATGAATACAAAGAAAGTTTTACATTACGAATGGTAGAACATATGAGGTCATTGAACGCGAATGCAAAAGAACATTCACCTATTGAATGATGATCGTGTTGAAACATGAAGGGATGTTAAATACGATTGCAATAGAAGATTGCTATATTAATGTAATAATAATGAATGAATGAATGAATGCAAATACAAAGATAGTTTGTGGCATCCGTTCTTTTACGTGGACAATATGTTGGTGTATGTAGGGTCGATGTCTTGTTTACATGAATAACAGATTTTATTTTAAAAGCATGTAAACTATTTATTTACACGTGATTTATCTAGATCTATTCTTTGCACATAGATGACAGATGATTAAATAGTACGCCTTATAAATGCCGTTGTAAAATGGGGGAATGATTTTACCAACGTGAAAATACCAAATGTTGATATTTTAAAAGATTATATGAGAACATGTTTTCTATTTCTATATTTATAAAAAATTTATAGAGAATTGGAAAAGTACATGTGAAAATATTTTAATTGGCGTGGTAGGACTGTTTGAAAAAATGTTTAAAGTACCACGTGATATGATGTTATCGATAAAGTTTTCCTTATATATTGGGTATGAAGAGAAGACTGGTATAGTATCATCATGGAGTCGATTCAGAGTCAAGTACAGCGAGAAATTGACTTGTGCGAAGAGTTAGATTGGGATTCTTCGTTTGACTTTGTAGAATCTCCAAGGAAAAAGTTTAAAACTGCGAGAGATTTACCAGATATAATTATTGACGAGGAAACTCAGTATTTTTCTCCAGCTTCGCCAGTATCCTCAGAGATTATTATAGAGGAAGAAATCATTGACTTAAGAGAAGATCCAGTATTAATTCCATCATCGCCTGTTGGAGTGAGGACATCTTTATCAGTACTTTCAGCATCCTCGTCATTATTAAAAGTAAGAACATCAAAAACATTCAACCACCATCTTTAAAGTGGACACTAGAAAGTAAAGAAGAAAGAATACCATCACCTGATTTATTTACTGAAGAAGAGGAGGAGGATGGAGAAGAAGAAGAAAGACCGCCCTCACCTGACTTATTTAGTGAAGGTGAGGAAGAAGAAATTTTGCTCTTATTTGATGAACTGGACGAGTGTAAACCCGACACACCACATGCAAGTGTTACACCTTCACCAGCACCACCACAAACGGCGCCCTTAGACTTATCAATGAAGAAGAAGAAGAACGAAGAAGAAAAGTGTAAGTGTACACAAGTGTTTGTGGATGAAAAGTGCATCAAAAACACTATTTTAAATTGGAACCCTAATTGTGTGTTATTGTGTGAGGGTTGTTTTTTTGACTGTCCGCAACAAATATCTCACCGCTGCATTTTTATGGACATTGAAGCTTTAGAAACCGAGACATGGTTAATTTTTATTAAAGAAAATGTAAGAAAAGAACTTTATAACATATTTCGGAACTAACATAGAATGTATATGAATACAAACATATTTGAAGAAGAATATTTTAAATTAATAAGAAACCCAAGATATTTGAATGAATTAGTAGATATTCTACTATCAAAGAATAAGAAATATTAATTTTCGGTGATTCTGTATATATTGTCTAACTTTTATGTAATATTATTATTTTGCTTGTATATATTATTATTATTTTCCTTGTATATTATTTGCTTGTATATTATTATTATTATTTTGCTTGTATATATATATATATATATATATATATATATATATATATATATATATATATATATATATATATTACCGAAATAAATATATACGAATTTCATTTCTTGATTCTTATTTAATATTAAAACTTTCCTAAATAAAAGGTATCATTGACATTTTTTATAAGGTGAAACTCCTTTATGCTTTCTATCGTCTACTTTTTTGGAAAATCGTTTAAAATTGGTATTTGATGACTGTTTTATATTTTTCTTGATTTTTACTAATACTTTGAAGTATTTAAAAGTATGATGAGTATTTTACATTGACAAGTTTGCGATTTTTGAAAACATAGTTCCTCAAAGTTTGTGTAACAAACATAGCTTGAATAAGAAGAGTTTCCATAGGAATTTAAATGTTCGCAGCGTAGCTGCTCTTACGAGTTTCTGCAAGAATTATTATTATTATATTCACAATCATAGATTGTTCAGAGTTCCAGACAAATTTTTTAATATATTCAGAATAAAAAATTAACCGACTTTGCAATGGCAGAGGAGAATATATATATATATATATATATATATATATATATATATATATATATATATATATATATATATATATGTATGTATATAAAGAAACTGATTTAATAACGACTTTAAAAAACTCGGTAATATTATAGTATGATTTATATACTTATCTTACAAAATGCAAAAAGTTTTCACATACATGCAATATAACATGCAGAAACTAATTTTACAAACGCGAATCATAACATGCAGAAAGTTTTTCACATACACGTGATATAAATGTCGAAAAGTGTTTTTCAAAAACAAATAATTAACACCAATTTTAAAAACGAGTTTGTGTAACAGACGAGAGAATAAATAATTAATATTTCGGAATGTAATTCCTCTGAGCTTCTGCAAGAAGCGAATTTTTTACAAGTTCACAGCGTAGCTGGTCTTAGGAGTATGCTCTGGCATACGAACCAATAAAAATAAGAAGCGATCAAATTAAAGTTAACAATGAGTTTGCACAGCAAACGAACGAATAAAATGATCACAGCGTAGCTGCTCTTACGAGTTTCCATAGGAATTTAAATGTTCGCAGCATAGCTGCTCTTAGGTTGTGTACCAAGCAATCATTAAAAGATAAGAAAGGAGAATATAAAAATAAGAAGCGAAATAATGAAAATAAGAAATTTTTTGTAAGTTTCGCAGCGTAGCTGCTCTTACGACTTTCTATAGGAATTTAAATGTTCACAGCGTAGCTGCGCTTACGACTTTCTAATTTTAAAAACGAGTGTTATTTTAAATAACACGAACGAATAAAATAATCACACGAAGTGTTCGACTAATTTACAAGTTCTCAAATGAAATTTGCTCTTTACAATTTTAAAAAGGAGTTTATGTAACAGACGAGAGAAAAAATAATTAATATTTCGGAATGTAATTCCTCTGAGCTTGCTTAGCAAGCGATCCATTATTAAAATTACGACTTTCTATAAGAATTTAAATGTTCGCAGCGTAGCTGCTTTGGGCTTGTGTACCAAGCGATCGGTAAAAGATACGCTTCATTATATCTATATTATAAAATTAAAAGTGACTATGTAACTTGTTAAACGAAAAATGTAATTTTCAAAATGAAAATGCAACTTGTCAAACGTGAAAATGCAACTTGTTAAACGAAATAAACTGCAAGTTACGAAAATGTAATTTTAAAAAATTTTAGAAATGCAAGTTACGAAAATGAAAATGCAAACTAAAAAATGCAGAACCGTAAACTAAAAAATGTGAAAAGCTTTTTCACATGCATGCAATATAAAATGTACAAACAAATTTTATGTAGGCGAATCATAACATACGGATTTTTTGTTACATGCACATGTAGAAAGTTCTAATTTCATGAAAAAAATTTTAAAGAATTTTTCCCTACGTATAAATTGTAAATCATATTTGAAACATAGTTTACTTTTACACTGTAAGTGTATTGAAATTTTTCGCGTTGAAGTAAAATATATAAGATGTGTAAGGAAATAAATAAAACATGTAATATAAAATGAGAAAAAAAATTATTTACAAATTTCAATAAGGTATATATATATAGTTTACATACAGATACATTCCTTGATATATTGTTTAATACAATCTATATTTATATTAGTATATGCACAATTACATACTGGCTAATTTATTGCTGAAAGTCTTTTATCACGTGCTTTTGTTAATTTATACACATTGTTTTTATTATTATTTTGTAATTGATTAACAGAAGAGTTTTTATTTTCCATTATTACTATTTCTTATGCATATTATAATGTAAATCTTTTTGTAAGAATAACTCTGTAATTAACTGAATGTTATCTTTGTTTAATAAAATGTTATATAATGTACATGTAAATTCCCAATCATCAATTTCAGTATCAGAATGCACTCTTGCAAATTCTTCATATAAATCATCAAAAGTTTGTGTGCTTACCATTGTACGCCATGCATTATAGCATAACATATCATAGTCTAAAGTACAATCGTGTTCTTCTATTTTGCTCTTGTTTTGAAAACACCCATAACACAAGTTCTCGCGGTGGTTTCCAACGGTCAATACACATTAATACACATTGTTTTATAGAAAAAGAAGAACATTGATATTCGCAATTGTCATATGTATTTAGGAAACGACATTGGTATTCACAGTCTGGATTGTTGATACACATCTTTATCGTGCTCAAGATATGCTTCTCTTAAGTCAGAAATATGATAATCATTAAACGTGATTTCTTGATATGAATAATTAAATTTGTTTATAAGATGGGCAATAATGTTTACATCTATATATTTCACATGTATCTTTAGATATTGTTTTAATATTTGATCACGTGTTGATTTCTTAATTAGGAAATTCCACACAATAGTATTTAATTCTTCATCACTTTCACTCACACATTTATGATCAATTTCTTTCTCACTACGATTCGCACAACCTTCACAAAGTAGTGGTTCAGACAGTTTATATTTTTCTAGTAACTGTTTTACACATACTTCACTTACTTCATTAGGAGTACAACCACACTTCACAGCATTGAATATCAGAATATCATTAGAAATTGCATTTTGATTTACTACTACTACAACTTCCTCTTCAAAGGGTATTTCATTTGGGTATCTGAAATCTCGTCTATACACAGCATCGTCTATGGTAATTTCCTGTGTTGGATAAATAATCCTATATCTTTCAGCGTCTTCTTCAGGAATGTCAGGATCATTTGGATGTACAAGAATAATTTTCTTTTGTTTTTCAAGTTGAAAACGTTTTTCACGTGGTGAAATGTATTTAGATTTTACACATTCACTTTGCAATAAAGTAAGATTGGTTTCAATTTCACCTTTTCGTTTCTTATTTTGAGATGAAGAACCAGAATTTGTTTTTTGCTTTTTACCTGTGAAAACAGATTGCTTTTGACTGTACATTGTAACAGCGTATCACCCCCCTTTATATGATTTACTACAGCTATACGCATGCGTGCTTTTATATTATATTGTGACATGCGCGAAAAACAAGTACAAGTATACATACGCATCTGACATGCGCGAAGACCAAGTACAAGTATACATATACATCTGACATGCGCGAAAATCTAGTACGAGTATGCGCACGCATGGAATTTATATTGGAATGTTTAAATACATCGTGAAAAGAAACAGGTGTGATTATATAGTTTTTATAGCATTATTATATCATTAGAACATTTATATGTAATAATAGACATGTACGTGATTTGTTAGGGATGAAATTAATAATATTAACAATTTCATACTTTGTAACTCATTTACTAACACTTAGTGTTTGCTAAAGCAATCTTGGAGCAAACGATATATATATATATATATATATATATATATATATATATATATATTGATAAATAAATAAATAAATAAATTATGATATCAGAGAAAACAAGATTGGATTTAATTCATGTGCTTACAAACTTAGTAATTCAGATAGTTTGTTTAAAGAATATGTGAATTCTTTCCTTCAAATGAAGCAGGAATCTTCAGGATTTCCTGCTTGGTGCAAAACCAAAGGAGACGAAAATAAATACATTAAAGAGTATCATGCCCACGAAGGCATACAGTTAGACGAAGAAATATTAGAACGAACCCGAGTCTGAGGTATATTGCTAAAATATTCCTCAATTCGCTTTATGGGAAATGGGAACAAAGAACGGACTTGTTGCAATTCCTGATTGTTGACACACTGGAAAAAATTTTTGTATTATCTATGGGCACCACAATACGAAGTACAAAGCGTATTAACCATTGGAGATAAACATCTTATTCTTACGTATCACAATACGGAGAATAAGAACAAACCATGGAAATTCTCAAACGTTGTTTTTGTGGCGTTTATTACGTCATGGGCAAGGCTTCGACTTTACGAACTACTGACGACTGTACGACCTGACAGAGTAATCTACTGTGACACTGACAGTATCATGTACCTACAGAAAAAAGATGAGGAACCCTTGTTACCGCTCGGAAACTATTTGGGTGATCTTACAAATGAAATTCCTGAAGGTTGGGAGTTTACAACCTTTATTGGTCTTGGCTGTAAAAACTACGCAATGCGGCTAACAAACGCCCAAGGGGATGTTCGTGATATATTCAAAATTAGGGGGATAACACTAAACGATAGAACCTCTCAAAAAATTAACTTTGAGAGTTTCTATAAATTAGTGTCTGGACAATTAGAGTCCACAGTAATAGAAAACCCAAACAATATCGTTCGTAGACCCGGGTTCCGTATCTTTAGCTGTATAGAGACAAAGACACACCGTGAGGTCAACAAAAAACGAAAAGGTATTGACGAACCTGACGTAACTGACGATGAACCAATACAAAAACGTGCAAGTGTACCTTACGGTTATAGACCCACGAATGAATGAATGTGAATTGTATGAATGTCTCTTTTTTTAAACCAGCTCGTATGCACAGCATAACCGTTCTTAAAATATTTATTTTTAATTTATTCCTAATTTATTCATAATTTTTTTTCATTTCAAGCTTTAATTTTATATCCCAGTGATTTTATTATTTATTTCGTTTGCTGTACAAACAATATATAAACTAGTCATTTTAAGCTTTAATATTATATCCCAGTGATTTTTTATTCATTTCGTTTGCGGTGCAAACAATATATAAACTAGTCATTTTAAGCTTTAATCTTATATCCCAGTGATTTTTTTATTCATTTCGTTTGCGGTGCAAACAATATTTATAAACTAGTCATTTCAAGCTTTAATTTTATCTTTTATTTCCTCACATGTTCGAAAATATGTGAATGTATGAGTGTGAGTGTGTATATAAAGCAGAGTCTCTATTGTATGCATTCATTTGATTACAAGGTGTTAAAGTTTCAACATCCCTCTACTATTTTAATTGCTGGTCCTTCAAGGGCTGGTAAAACTTGTTTTGTAAATCGTTTACTTAATGAATGTGATCAAATGTTTAGTATAAAACTTAATGATATTGTTTGGTGTTATGGTGCAGTAATACCAAAATTAGATGCAAATGCAAAAATACGTTTTGTAGAGGGAATACCTGACATGAATAATTTTGAAATTAAAGAAAATTCATTATTAATACTTGATGATTTAATATCGGAAACTAATGGTGATGTTGCTAATTTATTTACAAAGTATGCACATCATAAAAAGTTAACTGTAATATTTATTATTCAAAATTTATTTCCAAAAGGAAAACATGCACTTGATATTAGTTTAAATGCACATTATATTATAGTATTTAAAAATCCACGTGATAAATTACAAATACAATATTTAGCAAGGCAAATTATGCCTCGGTATAGTAAAGAAGTCGTGAGTGTGTTCGAAGAAGTAACACGGGAGCCTCACACTTATTTATTATTTGACTTGACACAAAAAACAAACGATGCATTGCGAATACGTAAAAATATTTTTCCGAATGAAATCATGCATGTGTACGCTAACGTAAAAGACATGCATACAGAAATTTTTGTTTAGTCTGCATCAAGATGTTGAAGGTGAAACAACACTACAGCACGCTCCGTGCTCTGTCCAAATGCAAAAATGCAAAACGAAAACAAATTTTACAAAATGCTTCAGGGGATTTAATAAGAACAATATCTCAAGTAGCTAAAAACACAATAAAAGGAAACATTCCTTTAAATTCTCGTCAGAAGCAACGTTTACGTAGACATAAAAAGATCTTACGTGCTCTATCTCAGCAGCGTACTGCATTGAATAAAAAGAAGTTGTTACTAGAAAAAGGTGGTGCGCTTTCACCGTTAATCTTGGGACCACTTCTTGCAGCAGTAGGAAGTACTATTTTCAGTCGTTAAATATGTCAGAATTACGTAAAATAATTTTAGTTCCTGAAAATGCTGTACATGAAATTCAATCAAATCTTAAATCCATAGATTCACATTAGTCACGTTTAGACGAAGAAATGAATAATATCTTAAAACGTCGTGATCTTAGTGTACAACAAAAGTGGAAATTACATCAGCAAGCTTTGCATCGTTATTTACGGTATACATCTTCTTCACATAAGCCTATTATTTTACCTATCATTCAAGAAGAAGAAGAAAAATTATCATCAAGTTCCAAACAAGATAGCAATACTTCTATTTTACCATTTGTATCAGACACTTTACAATCAGTGCCGAAAACACTTCGTGGGAAAACAGATCTATTATTAAAACAGTTGACAAGTTCTGATAAAATTCAGTGGGATAAGTCTGGCATTGTGCGTATTCAAGGAAAAACAATACCACGTTCAAATATTATAGATTTAGTAAATGATGTTGTTCGTACAAGAAAATATTCAAGAAATCCTTTAGGTATTCATGAATTTAAAAATTTATTAGAAGATCTTAATGTTCCTAAAGAATTTATTGGTACACCTATTAGCACACCAGCATCAAAAGTGAATAGTACTAGTAGTAGACAACGTATTCGTAAAGTAAGAAAATCTACTAGTCCTGTAGTAGTTGCTAATTTATTTAAACAGTGGAAAGAATATAGTATGTAAAAAATGACAAAATTATCAAAAATATATTATGATTATTCAAATCCTGATTCTTTATCAAGTATACAAACATTACAACGCAAAACAAAGTTATCTAAAAAGAAAATTAAAAATTGGTTAGCTTCTCAAGATGCTTATACATTACATGCACCAGCTCGTAAAGTTTTTGAACGTAAAAAGTATTATGTTAGTGCACCAAATGAAACATTACAAATGGATTTAGCAGATATGCAAAATATTGCAAAGTATAATAATAATTATAAGTATATATTATGTTGTATTGATATTTTTTCACGTTATGCATATTGTGTTCCGTTTAAAAGAAAGAAAGGTCCTGAAATGGTAAAAGCAATAACAAAAATTTTTAAAAATTTCAAGTTACCCGTGTTTAACGTACAAACAGATTTAGGCGGTGAATTTTATAATCGTCATGTAAAACAATTGTTTAAAGAATTTAATCATTATAGTGTTCATTCCGAAATTAAATGCGCATTAGCAGAACGTTTTATACGTACATTAAAAGAAAGATTGTATCGTTATTTTACTGCAAAGAATACTTATCGTTATATTAATGTATTAGATCAAATTGTAAAAAATTATAATCATTCATACCATTCAAGTATTAAAATGGCACCTGCACAAGTAAATGATTCCAATGTGAATCAAGTGTGGGAGACATTATACGGAAATAAAAATAATAAAAAGAATACAACATGTAAATTTAATCCGGGTGATTATGTACGTGTTAGTAAGTATAAACATGTATTAGAAAAAGGATATTTACCTAAATGGTCACAAGAAATATTTATTGTTGACAAATGTATTAAGTCAGATCCTGTCACTTACAAATTAAAAGATTGGAACGGTGAAGAAATTAAAGGAATATTTTATGCACAAGAATTACAAAAAGTAATTATAAATTCAAAGAAAACATATCTCATTGAAAAAGTATTAAAACGTAAAAAAGGGTGGATGTATGTAAAATGGTTAGGATATCCATCAAGTGTGAATTCGTGGATTAGATCAGATTCTATTCAGTCTGCAAAATGAATTCGAACTTTACACACGACTTTTACGTTACTCTTCCTTCAAATGCAAGTAGCAATCTTTTTGATAATAATACAACATCATCATTTCGAGTTAAATTGGCACAACCTATTGATTTAAGTGATGGGGAATGGGGTGTTGCATTAACACAAATTAATATTCCGTGGAGTTTTTACAATGTTGGTGAAAATGAAGAAATTATAATTACTAGTGTTATCGATAATAAAGTTGAACGCTGCCATGTTCCAATAACACCTGGATATTATTCATCAATTGAATCGATTCTACAATTAATTCCTGAAAATGTTCGTATGTTACACTATTTACAAAATAAAAATCAAGTTATTATTAAACATTCTTTAAAATTAGAAGATCAATGTATGATTGGTGTTACACCAGGTTTACAACAGATTTTTGGATTTATTAATGAAAATACGCTTGATGTTAAAAATGTTATATACACAAAAGTTAAAAATGTTGATTTAATATTAACACATGGAAAATTTCCATGTGATTTAGATTATAATATTCCCAATACAATTAATGTTTGCATTGATATTGTAAAACAACAACAAAATATAGGTCCATTAGTTCAAAAACTTAGTGTATATAATGTACAACACGGTCATGTAAAACACTGACAGCAAAAATTGAAATCTTTTCAATTGAAACTGTTAACTAAATAGTGCAACGTACTGAAAAGCATAAAGATTTTTTCCTGCTTTTTTAAAAACTCTTCAATGGTACCTGTTAACTGAATAGTGCAGCGTCCTGAAAAGCCTAAAGATTTTTTTCCTGCTTTTTAAAAAAATCTAACAATTCTTATTCTGAAAATATCTTTTTCTATGCTTCGAAACGTTACTGTTAATAAAAGGTATCTATAAGTTCAATATGGCACGGAAAAAAAAGTTAGACATTTTATGACCTTTGTTAGGCAGGTTTAAAATTCAAAGCAAAGGAAACTCAAAATTTACCCTTCACCCAGAAAACAAATTTTATTTACATTTTTTTCTATTTACAAGTATTTACAAAAAAATTTAGAACCCCAAAATTACCTCCCCTCCCTCCCATTCCTCTTCCTATTCCATTTCTTCTTCCTCCTTCTCCATAATGTCCTTGTCTTCGTCTTGCTTTTCTTCTTTTTCCCTCACCCGTCCCTCCAAGTCCCATGGTATCCCTAGTTTTTCCTTCACCATTGCACTCTCTTCTTTCCACCGCCTTACCATTAAACTTGCCAAATCTAAGTTCACACATTGACTGCATATGTGCCATCTTTCCAGCGTTGGATTTCTAGGGCACTCATGTGAAAAAAAATCAAATGATGTGGGCTCCCCACTGCCGTACTTCTGATCATCATAATAATGATTAATGTCATATTCCTCAAATATATCACATTTTAATTTTGGTTTTTCGAAAATGTTTGCAAGTTGCTCTTCAAATCATTGTGGCGCCATCTTTCTAAAATAAAATAAAGAAAAGTATTATTAGTACAAATTATTTTCACCAAAATGAAATCAATTATAATCTACACTAATAAAATTCTATTATTTTAATCACAAACTCAATTACATTGTTTAACTTGAACAACTTATATATAATTTTAAAGGGGTTAACTTCACAAAGATTTGACCGCTATGTAAAAAGATTATATTTGATTTCCGGTGTGGATTTTATGGTTCCAATTAGCGTTAAAATTTTTCCAGGAGCAAAGTTTAAAGTTGTGTTTGTGTTTAATTTTCAGTATTTTTAAAATAACACACTTAAATCATGTCTAGTGTTCCTGTGTAGCCTAACATAGTGATTAACGCTAATAACCATGCTTTTGGTACAAACTGTCCCGGGTTTAATTTCCAGTGGTGGTAAAATACTAGTTTCATATAGCCATGCTACTGAACAAAACAGTAAACTTAAAATCAATTCACTTTATGTAGGTACACGTCTCATATACCCATACTACTGAACGGGATAGCAACTTAAAATCAATTCACTTTATGTAGGTATACGTCTCATGTGCCCATACTACTGAACGAAACAACAAACTCAAAATCAATTTAACTTAAGCGATAGCCTACGTCTCGAAGTTTTCAAGTTCATTTTCCAATAATTGTTAGTTAATAGGTTCATGTCTCATATATCAATGTTGCTGAACGCCTTGGTTAACTGAAATTAAGCTACTATTAATAAATCTTACAGTATGGTCATATATTTTAATAAACGGTGCTAACGTACCCAAATTCAATTTCCGGTTGTATCCTAAAAGTTTCACGTTAAGGCTGGCGCATTTTGTTAAAGTGAATCACAATTTAATTTGCAATGGCTCGACATGTTCTAACCCCTTAATGCTTCTGCCGTTGGTGCAAACAAACCATGGTACTGTATTCACTAAAACTGTCATCTTTACTGCAAACATATTTGCCATCTCATCTACAAATTTTGCATGTCATAATTTTTAATGTTATTGCCTTTCGTGCTAGGGCGTAAAATTTTAATTCCTAGGCAAGCCTATCCGCATAAACAAAGTCGCCTTAACACCGGGGGTGCGGATTTAATTCCCGCTTAGACCTAACACTGGCGTGCAGGTTCAAATCCCGGGCAAGCCTACGCGCATAAACAAACTCATCTTAACATTGAAATGCGGATTTAATTTCCGCGTAAATCTAACACTGACGGGTTCAAATCCCAGGTGCGCTTACCCGTATAAACAAAGTTACCTTAACACTGACGTACGGCTTCAAATCCCGGGTGCGCTTACCCGTATAAGCAAAGTTACCTTAACGGCGGCGTTCGGGTTCAAATCCCGGGTGCGCTTACGCGTATAAGCAATCAGCCTTAATTGCTCTACAGCAACAACACTGCAAAGGTTTGGAAATTAATTTTCAATAATAAGCACTATATTTAATCTCGGATTTTATTCAATGTCACTCCAATCCAGTTAGCTATAAAATATTCCCCACATTCAAATGTATTCTGCAATATTTGAATATATCTTTCACGCCATTTCCCTCAAAATCTAACGGACTAAACAAATTAAGTTATTTTTTCACTGTATATAAATCAAATTTCCACCCGGACAAACTCAAACAAAGTGATTATTAAAAATAAAATATATGATTAAGTTCGCTTCATATAAGCATTGTCTCTAGTTCAAACCTTGAATCGGTCATAAATGAACAAACGAAATGTATATCGGTTTTCTTATACATCTCTATATCAATTTTAAACGTATAAATATTCTTTCAACAAGAAACAAAAATAAGATTGTGTATTTGTTTTCAATAACCATATTAAAACAGTAAAATTACATTTCTTCTTCTATACTTATTTTTTTTCTTTCTTTCATCGAATAACCCCGTACTAATCATTATATAATTCTCTTCAATCATTGTTTTCATTACTTTAATACAAAATCAACTATAATAAAAAATTGTGGCTCTATGCCATCTGTCCGAGAAATTTTAAATTAACTTTAGTTTAGTTTACCTCCGTGCGCCGTGTTGACGTATTTATTATTAGTCCTGAATATATATATATATTTATATTTTAAAGGTACAGTATGATATATATTTCTTTTTATCCATTAAATACTACTAATAGCATTAAATAAGTACCAAGAACCCTTCTCGCAGTTGTGTTCTGTTAATAAAACATAATTTGTAAGGGCATAGTTGATTCTTCTTCTATCAGTAAACCACCAGACGTTCATTATATTACAAATCCCTAAGGGGGACCCACCAACACATATGGTCCTTCAGTTGAACATAATTATCATCATCTTATTACTTATTCAGAAAAAACCGCAATTGTAGGGACTAACTAATGGGAGACACGGTATCAGTTGGTAAAACATGGTAGGAATAGCCGTACATAATTTCCTTTTGCTATAATATAATACTGTTAAAATCTAGGGTCGCCTATAACTAAGGCCCCCCCCGCCAGTTATAGCTACGTGCTACAATAGGCGTACATAATTTCCTTTTGCTTTATTGTAATACAATACTATTAAAATCTATGATGGTCTATCTGGGAGGCAAAAGCCACACAATTGTAAAAACATATTAGGAATACCAATACATAATTTCAATTCGCTTCATTCTAATACAATACTGTTTAAATCTAGGGTTGCCCGTAACTAAGGGGAAAGGGCCCCCGCCAGTTATAGGGTTATACTACAAATAGCCATACAACATTTCAATTCTCTTTTTGCTATAATATAATACTGTTAAAATCTCGGGTCGCCTGTAACTAAGAGAAAGGGCCCCCGCCAGTTATAGCTACGTGCTACAATAGTCGTACGTAATTTTCCTTTTGCTATAATACTGCTAAATCTAGGCAATCTATCTGAGAGGCAAAAGCCACTTAGTTAGAGGGACATAGTACGAATAGGACTACATAATTTCCTAGTAATACAATACTGTTTAAATCTAGGGTCGCCTATAACTAAGGGGAAAGGACCCCCGCCAGTTATACGGTTATACTACAAATAGTCGTACATCATTTCATTTTGCTTCGAGGATACACAACAAGTTTTTTCAAATCAAAAGACAGTGTTCAATAACCAATGTATTTAGAGGGTCCGTAAAATTTTCATCCTTTCTCTTTCTTAACATTAAAGCTATTGTATGCGTTATGTGGCTACCAAACCCCGCAATAACTAACATTCAGTAATATTTACTATCAAAACACGATAATGTTGGGGAAAAGCGCTCCCTCTCCTCCCCAAGACTAAAACATTTCTTTCTGCAAATACTAGTCTTAGTTCAAACATTTGCCTTCCTAAAAGATTATCAGCTATGTTGCCAAAGCGTAGTAGTATGCCATCTATTGGCAAATGATCTTACTTAAACAGTTCAAGTCCCATCTGTACATCGTACATATATATATATTAGGTATAACTGATTTTAAAGTGATCATGTTTCAGTACACAATCGGTGTAACAGTTAAAAAATCGTAACAAATGAATCAAACATTGTAATTAAGCATACTATAATTAAGCAAATAAAACCCTACAAGTAAATGGTCCGTCTTTAGCCCTTTGGTAAATCATAATCGCGGTTCTTAAGGGAAACATATCCGTATATTCATTTTTAATATGTTCGCAATTTTTAAAATATTTTCGAAATTATTTGTAGGTTCACATTTTTAATATGTTCGAGTAATTTATTACGAGAGGTTAAATTAATAGAAATCGATCCATAAAATAAGTTGCTCCGACTAATTTATTACGAGAATATCTTTTATTCTCTCATATATTGTTCGAACATCTTAGATTGTTCAGAGTTTGCACAGCAAACAATTTATTAGGAGAGTATCTTTTATTCTCTCTCACATATTATTCGAACATGATATTTTTTACAATGAACTTCTAATAAAGCGAAAGAATGAAATAATAATAATAATAATAATAATAATAATAATAATAATAATAATAATAATAATAATAATAATAATAATAGATTGCAAACATTTGAAAGCTTATCCCTCTTGCATGATTACAAAATGGTCGTAGGTTTATTCCCCGACAATGTTTCTCAAAAGCAACTCGTGTAGTTTACCAATAATTATTCAAAAAAACTTTCATTATAATTAAGTGAATAATACATGTCAGTTTAGCATTTAAAAAGTTCTCACCTTAAAAATCAGACTTCGTTCTGTTAGAATCACTGACGAAAAAAGTTCAATAAACACACAAATAAAGTTTTTCAACACACACATTATGGCACTGTGTAAAAAACAATAATAATAAACTTTATTTCAATAGTATATATATATAAGGATTTCAATGTGTCCCTCCCCCAAGCATCATGTTTTCATCAGGTTTTCAACCCGATTTCATTAATTATAAATAAAGTCATCATGTCTGCTAACATCGTTTATTCATTGCTACACCAAGAAATCTAAAAATTTCTTATTTACAAGTTCATCAACCGCTGGAGAAATTTCATTCAGACAGGTTATCGACATTGGTCCCCTGTAGCAATGTGCGGTTCTCATCTAATTAAGGAAAATGCTTACATGTATCACTTTCACATTGCCAAAATCAGATATTGCCACAAAAATACATTTACGTGTTTGTCCAAACATCTTGTAAAAGGGAAGAAACATAAAATTTCTATCTGTCTTCTTCATCACTGCCGATAAGTATCGCAGTGACAATCATAGTTAATGGAAAAATATTTCAGTACATATTGGAAAGCGGAAATAAAATTAGAAAGTACATTGACACTCTATGTATGTTTGTCACAAGTCATAGTTCTAACGTAAGCAAAAGGAAAACGCGTATAAGGCAGTGACCCGGAAGTAATGGCATTTACAAAAATAAAATTGTGTTCATTCTAAGCTAGTCTTCTGTGAGAGACGGAACAACAATTCAGTCACTCCGTATTTCAAACATGGCTGTAAACACGGAGTTAACTATAAAGAATAACCAAATCAATAAAACGATGAATAATAACAAAATAAATAAATAAACTATTCAAATCATACACACACACTTCCTATTTCACATATGTTTTTTTTCTCGCCAATTTACATGTGAGGATTGCAATAATTCTCAGCACAATACAGTGTTCACCTCTGGTGCTTGGGGGGTCCCGGGTTCAATCCCAGTACAATACAGCGTTCACCTCTGGTGCTAAGTGTCCCAGGTTCATTTTCAGTACAATACAGCGTTCGCCTCTGGTGCTTGGGATCCCAGGCTCATTCTCAGTACAATACAGCGTTCACCTCTGGTGCTAAGGGTCCCAGGTTTATTCTCAGTACAATACAGTGTTCACCTATGGTGCTAAGGGTCCCGGGTTCGATCCCAGTACGTATCACACAAACTTTTACACATTATAAGTGTTCTCAGCTTCTTATTTTAAAATATTTTCGAAATTATTTGTAGGTTCACACTACAAGTGTTCTCAGCTTCTTATAGAAGCGAACCGTTAAATATATTAGGAGAATATCTTTTATTCTCTCACATATTGTTCGACAAATCTTTTATTCTCTCACATATTGTTCGAACATCTTATTTGCTCCGACTAATTTATTAGGAGAATATAAAAATAAAAACAGGCATAATGGTGGGACTCAAATATTTCATTTTTTCCAAATTATATATATATATATATATATATATATATATATATATATATATATATATATATATATATATATATATATATATATATATATATTTCTCAATGTAAGTTTCTATTAGTCAAATCCATTTCTATAATATGAGATTCGACACCTTATTTTTAACAACGAGTTTGTAAAACAAACGAACAAATTATATATATATATATATATATATATATATATATATATATATATATATATATATATCATTGTCATAACGTTTCATCATATCAACAGATTTAATTCAAATCGAACCAATTCAAATTTCCATTATTATTTTTAAAAATATCCAGTATAGAGTCTGTACACACACGTATACAGACGCGAAAAAGAGGACACGACCTTTACAACAATACAGACATGTCAGCACAACTAAAAAAAGAAACATAACAACTTTCCAAACACACGTAAGCATGTCATCAAACCCTAATGACCTAACCCAACGTCTGCCAACACATCCCATTAAAAGGACATGACTTTCTATATTATTTATAAAACATAACGGTACCTGTAGAATAGTTCAGTCTCTCCTACTAAACACTACAAATACAATCTTCTTGTGTCTCTTTTTTTTTTCTTTAAATAGTAATCTATGATGTTAGTGAAACATAAAGCAAACTCAATATACTGTAGCTATCAGTTTGTAATTCCAGTGCAACTAGCTCTTTTACCTTTATGTCTTGATTTTCCTTCTACGTACATCTGTCAAAAAATTTTAACAAAATTTGTTTTCACCTTCAATGATAAGGAACTTGTTTATGACAAAAACAAGACTAGTTTTCATATCAAAACTATGATAACTAACTAAATGGAACAGGTGTTCGCTGCTGTTCAAGAACTGATTTATTGTACCTGATAACAATCAAGTCAAGGATGATATAAAATAGAGGATCTGCCCATACAACAAAATCGTGAAGCCATACGTCACAGCTTCGCCACACCTACTCTGCCCACTCCGAGCCACTAAGATCACAATGTTTCGAGCCAACAATCATGGCGGAAACGAGAGTAGCCAATCAGACGTGCCAGCCCGGACGATGCTCGGTTGTTTTTTTGGCTTCAGCTTCGCCACACCTACTCTGCCCACTCCGAGCCACTAAGATCACAATGTTTCGAGCCAACAATCATGGCGGAAACGAGAGTAGCCAATCAGACATGCCAGCCCGGACGATGCTCGTTTTTTTTTTTTCTTCTTCATTGAGTTCATATGATGAAGGTACGTATGGGCAGATCCTCTATTTTATAACATCCTTGAATCAAGTAACTCATCCCTCGATTTGCTACTTTAGCGCTGTCCATGTCACCTTAAACTGATGCTACCTAAACATGATTTATGAATGTAGTATTTAAATAGAAGGCCAGGTTAATACATGTAACTACCATCATAATGAATTCTATTTCTAACACGAAATATTTATTTTAAATAATATAGTTATGACAGATTTTTCCGCCCCTCGAAACTACCAGCCACGTGCAAATTCACGAGCTTCACGTTTGGTAGCCCGGCCCTGCTCTTCATTTTAGTTAAGAGACCTCATCCCGGCGAAATTAAAATACCGCTAATTTTACAGTAATTAAGTGATATCTACCAATAGATAAGAGATAATTGAAATGTGAAACAAGAGCGCCCTAGGCAATATTATTTTCCGTTATCACAAGTCACCTAGTGGCTTTCTGTTTTCAGCCGTTTAGAAACGCGAAAATAAATGCCGATTTTCAAAATGGCTCGAAATCGAAAGCAAATAAGTGAGTCGTGATAACAGTATCCAGGCGTGGATCCAAGGGAGGGGCTATAGCCCCCCCTTGACGCACACGCATACACTGGATAAAATGGGCTTCAATCCTGCTTTACACTGGATAAAACGGAAACCTATGGTTTAGCCCCTCCCTTGATCATATCCTGGATCCGCCACTGACAGTATCTCATGTAAAATGATATTGTCTAAGCGCTCTTGTTCCACATTTCGATTATCTTTTATCTATTGGGAGATATTACTTAATTACTGTAAAATTAGTGGTATATTAATTTCGCCGGGATGAGGTCTCTTAACCCTAAATTGGTCACATTCTTGTATAACCTGCATTTCTCCGTAATATATGCATTCCTTGTTACTCTGTAGAATGGCTACCTGTCTATTTTGGAACTTGGCCTCATTCAAGAAGCATTTTTCCTGAGCTTGTTAATGTGAAATTCATCTCTGGACATCAACGCAATCTCCATTTCTTGTAGAAAACTATTCAAAACGTATTGTTACTGGTATATGTTTCCCGAGGTCAATCATCATTACTAATGCATCCAATAGAAATGAAACAAAAATGAAATGAAAATTTTCTTTCTTAATTTTTTTCTTCTTCGTCAGAGGAAACCAAGCCCAATCATTTCTGCATGCCTTTCCAACGTATTTTATACCCCCATCCACAGCCGGAATTGTGCTTCAAAAGTAAGTGTGTAATCAAAAAGTGTCCATGCGAAGCGCGAACTTAAAATTGCACAGGTGATCAAGAAAGGAAAAAGAAAAAAAAAGGAATTTAAAGAAGAAGATGTTATTGCAATTTTCATTGGTTGGTGTAAACCTTCAAAGTCAGACTGATAGGCCCTAACGTTGTTCTCCTGAGCCCCACGTGAGGAACTGCTCTCCTCGACAAGGTTGCAAGGACTCAGATGACAATATTTTGGCGTGGTATGCCAGCGAAGAACTTCGTGCTTTATTGGGTTATTCAGTCTGGATTCTTGGCTATGTACATCATCAGTGGCGTACGCAGAATTCATCATGAGAGGGGAAATCAAAGTCGCAAATTCATGTAATTGGAAGTGAGTGCCCCAAAACCAGCGGCGTGTGCCGATCGGGGAACAGGTCATGAATAGTAATACATCCTTCGACATCGTCAAACACAATGTAATATTAAGCATGCATTTAACGTGCGAAACATCATGTTCATGAGTTTCTTCGAGGTTCTCCCGTTTCCTTCCACATTATCATTCCATGAATTATTTCATAATCATCCGTCTTACCTCTTCAGTGCCTCTAGTAGAACAAAATAGTTTTGTCTTGTAAATTTTATAGTTTTGTAATGCTTTCGTTCCATACATGCAAAGAAGAAGAGAAATTACATTTTATTTTGCATAGAGTAGTGACAATCATATGTGTCATATAGGACACATTGAAACTTTACCAATAAAAAGTGAGGAACGATGTTCTGGTAGTGGTTTGCCCCCTTGCCTCCCCACTATGTACAGTCATGTCCAATATAATTGTCGCATATTTATAAATCTGCTGTTGTAGGGTTATAATTTGATAACAATTTTACCCGTCATTTCTTATAAAATTAGTATGTGTATAATCGGTAAAGACATGTATGTGGGAAATTTCATGTCAAAAGAGCAGCAAATATCAACAATATAACGAAAAAAAAAACTTTTTTGTCCATTTAGCAACATTTTATTTTACTCATTCTAATTCTCGTATTTATAATTTTTTCCTATGATATTTACCAGAAATATACATTTCCCAATTATACACATAGTAACAGTATTAAAAGTAACCCCTGCAACATCACTATCAAATTATATTTCCACAACAAGACTGTTGTAGATATGCGACAATCATTTTGGACATGAGTGTACACCTACGACACACTTAATACATCTATGCAATACAACAATCTCCAGTACCTAAAACACGATCACATGTTCATAAAAATGAAGAGATTGAAATCATGAGATACCTCTAGATTATAGATAATCATCTTTAGTAATCGTTGGTTTTATAGAGTCGCATACACCATATGATAAAACAAAAGGTTTCCATCTCCCCCCCACACACACAATAGAAGAGCAAAATAATCAACTGTGTATTTATCTCCTAGGCTTTAACAAGATAACATGCATTACAAAAAATAACGCGTAAAAGAAAGAGAAGTAAAATACTTCTGTAATCCTGTTATTTTTTCGGTTTCTGTGATACTTTCTTCCCTCCAAAAACATTACCTAAGACCAATGAAAAGCGTTCTTCAATTGTCAAGCTTCTATCAAATGCAGCGCCTACTCTGGCGACAAGGAAGGGAAGCAGAGTACGCGTATCGTATATGCCATGTTGTCCTCTATCAGAACAAATATGTGTGTCGTATACGACACTCGGCGTCCGAAGAGGTTAGCATAATCGTGAGACGTTTAAAAATTAATTTCATTTTATTCTTGTTCAGCCAATACTGCTGCTGATCGTCAACATCCTTCCACTTGTGACACATTTTTCCGCTTGTGACAGTATTCAAAGTTGCTACATCTTTTCTTTTGTGAGGTAATATTACAACAAACTGAGAACTGAAAAACTTCATGCCTTATTTCGTTAAGCTACAGAGTTGCTTAGGTCATTTTGAATTCTATTCGAAGTTCTAGTAAACATAGTTGCGTTCAACAAATGGTTTGCAACTTCCTAATCATGTCTTACAATCAAATTCAACAGTTCAATGTAGTTACTCTTGTTCATTGACTTCGTACCTTCTCTATGTATTCTGCGTTCCAAGACCTGTCTTGCTAAAGAAAACCTCTGGCATAAATCAAACATTCTCTTTTTTTATTACAGTGAAACCTCTACTAACGGACACCTCTATAAAGCGGACACCTCCCTTAACGGACATATTTTGTATTCCCCAAACACTGGAATAGGAAAAAGCATATTGACAAACCTCCCTAAAGCGGACACTCTCTAGTACGGACACGGACAGTCTTTTCTGTCTTTTATAGGTATTATTTACCTCCGTATTACGGACACTTTCTCTAGAAATAAGTTGAAAAGTGTAGTAAAAATACATTTTTAGTGATTCATACATGTATCACCATATATGTATCACAACATTTTGCCCCCTGAACTGTCTGCTCAGCAACCCAGACGAATCGTCTCTGTTTAACAACACTCTTATGTCCTTTGCTTGCATCCCACTCCCACCCAAGCTGTTTTAGACAAAAGTGATTGACAGTTGCCCGCCGTTAAGGATGACACATTATGCTACTGTCCCGTTGGAGTCTCTAACCAACCAGAAGACAAGTTTAGTACTTTTTGCCCTCAGGTATGTATATTGTCTCAAAAAGAACACTTCAGGACTCCAATTACCCCACAAATTAAAGCGCCATACTGAAAACGAAGGAAGTACTGATAAGTGCAAAGTGCAGAGAACTATAATATGTTATTTCCATGTTGTGCCTCGAACATAGAGTACTGGATGACAGAGAATAATGCATGTAATATTCGTAAATACGTGATTCATGCAAAAATATTTTTTCTAATTGTATATATTCTTGCTCATTAATTTACATAAAAATACTGAAACCTCTTGAAGGTGGACACCTCTCTATAGCGGACAATTTTTGATTCCCCGCGGCTGTCCGCTTTAGAGAGGTTTCACTGTATTTGTTTTTACATTTTCATTATGTTTAACTATCTCAACTGATATTCATAATCTGCTTGACTGTCAATCCTTGTGTAATTGAATATCTTTACACAGTACTTGGACGGAGATGGTTTTGGCACTATTCATGACACCCATTTATACAGAAAACGATAACTGAATTCTGAAACATTTCAAACATCTATTCAGTAACAAAATGAACATAACTAATATGACAATTTATCACTTGATGAACACCCAGTTAACCGTTTCGTAGAATTATGGTGACCACTTAGAAAATGCCTAGTGTAAGATTTTATTTTCGCTTTAAATTCTGTAATGTAATTCTCATATTTCTCTTAGTTGTTGTTCTTCGTATTAATTGGGAAGCCACATAACTTTGTGACTACATTATAAAGCCGCCCCTGAAGAGGAGGAAAGTCGATTTGTTCATAGGTCAATAAGTTCAGATGTGATAGGCAGCCTGATGCGATACGCAAGTTGAATGGCATAGTGTGTAAGTATCGATAAGCGATCATAAAATTACGTTGAAGCATGTACCAATCAGTGTGGAGGAAAGTTAAAAGAGGCCTGAAGTGCATGAGTAAGTATGGTGCGTGTAAACCGCAAGTAGTTCCAATTAGACGTCGAAGACGAAGTAGCTTTCTGTGTTATTTTCTTTAACTGGACTTTCCAGGTTAATTTAGAGTCAAAAACAAATCCGAGATATCTGGCTGTAGATGTTGGTCGAGAATGGTCTTGCAGAGTAACGTTAAAGCTTCTCAGGTTGCAATGAACTTTGGAGCGACTTTTCGGGATAGAAGAGCCAAGCCCTGCGTTTGATCAGCGTTTAAAATTGGTTGCGATGTTTAGCACCAGTGCATAAAGTTATTGAAAGTTGATTGTAAAGTTGTGCTTATTTGGTACATGGTCTTGCCAATAGCGAAAAAGGCAGTATCATCGGCATATTGAAATAGGTACACATTTGGCGTAGGTTTCGGTATATCAACAGTGTGTAGAGAAGTAGACTGAAGGCAGAACCCTGCGGGACACCAGAGTACGAAAAAATAGGATGTGAGATAGCAGATTCTATGGAAACATTCTATTCGATTAACTAAGAAGGTATATGTGAAACTTAGGAAGATGTAACTTTTCAATAAGGCAATAATGCCTATAATGATGAGTTCGAGTTCAATACCCCGAATAACAACTGAAAGAAACGACGGACGACGAGATGGAGGGGTGTTTTGTATTGACTCGGACTGAAAGGGGTCAACACAGTCTGTATTCGAAAGATTTCGAAGGTAGCCTTATTTCAAACAAGAAAAATGGAATTTAGGAGTAGAAAATTTCAAGATGATATAATCTCTAGTAAGTATGATTTGTTGAACGTCTGCACGCGGTGCGTATCTATTGATTTTCATGAATATTGCGCGTGCAGTCCGGTACTTAGTGTCGAAATTATTTCAAATGAAATTATACTTGTACCCTGAGTGACTGAGAGGACGGAGCATTAGCCCAGTCCATCTCGGTGTTTGTCGCACTTACTGAGGCAACCAAATTTTCTTCATCAGAGCTATAATGCATTGGCTTGTTATTGTCCGATTATTTGGAATTTTCAATTGGAAATCGTAGGAGAGATCGAGAGTCACCCTATTTTGAGACACCTAATTTAGTAGCCTTCACACTGACAGAGGAACCTGGTTTCGAGGCTGTGCCCTTTATTTCCTTTGGAGAAGGAGGCATGTTAATCAGTTGTGATCTAAAATGAACGAACAGATCATCAGGGCACAAAATTTCGAAGTTAGACGCACTCTCCAATCCAAAAGTGATGGTCGCTAGTGTCTCTCACGTACAAATTATGAGAGGTCCTTCCCCTTCTCCGCCACAGCCTTTGGTTGGACAAAGAAAGAGATTACATCAGGGCATAAAATTTCTAAACCAGACAATTAGATTCAGGTTAATCAATTTTGAATTGGACAATTCATATACAGTATGCGGCAAAACAAACAGTACTGAAATTGACGTACGGGTGGCGCTCAGATGCTATGTAGTATGAGCTGTGAGTACCACATGTGTGCTCAGTTGTGTGCGGACTAGCGTAGTGTGCAGTTGATGCGAAGATAATGTTACTCACAACAAATGAGGAGGTACTTATTGTCGAGCAATATTTCCGCTCATACGGTGTGGGGCAGCGTCTCACTGCACGAAATTAGCGTGAACGTCTACTGTATTGCTCTGGAGTGTTAGCTATGGCATATGAAAATGAAGATTTCATCAGTAACATATGGTTCAGTGATGAAAAGCAATGTGTACTTTGATCGCCACATCAATCGACAATTGATTATGGGCCCTGTGTTGCATGATTTGTGGGGCTTTTACCGCATGAAAAATCTGTCGTTATAACAACAATGGATGCAGGAAGACGGAGCTATTGCCCACACTGCAAGTGAGTCACTTACCTTTCTGCTCACAAGAGTTTGGACATCGCTTGATTTGCTGTGGAACGGATTTTCCATATCCTTCCCACTCCCTTCACCTCATGACTTCAGATGTCCAGATACGGGGTATGCTGAAGGAAGCAATTTTCCGAACAGATAACTTCCTACCACTATACCGGAGTTAAGAGAAAAGATTCTGTGATTTGCTTTGTCATTCCACCAAACCGTGTTCACTAACATGTTCATCGATCTGCAGGACCGCTAAGAAGAATATGTGCGACATAATGTTCAACATTTTGAACACATCATGTATAGAAATGATTCCTTGTAAATTTACAATATGTGTTGAGTAACATTTAGTTGACATTAATTTGACAACCTTTCTTATGTTTTATTATGTTGTACACCAAATAAATAAATGTCAACGATGTGATTTCAGTACTGTTTGTTTTGCCGCATACTGTACTTGGTAAAAGAATATCTTACCTTAAGACTTCATGTTTGTGTAATGCTCTCTCTCTGCACTGAAGTACCAGTTGTCGATTGCAGTTATCGGATGAAAGTTCTTAGGTAAAGCCATTGATGGAAATTGTCAACAAATCATTCACTGTGTTGGTCTTCAGTGAATTTCTGTAGGCAGTCTTTAACTCTGTTGAGACTGCTGAAGCCCCTCTCACATGAACCAGTATTCACAGGGAAAACTGCACAAAATGTGACAATTGGAATCAAATTTGAGAATCTCGTAAGGCAGGAATCCAGGAGGCAAACAATTTCAATGGCGGATGTGAAAAAGAGGGGCGAATTACAACGTTGCAAAGATTTCACTTTCCGTGTCCTTTGTAAAAACTTCACGTTCCGTGTTTTCTCTCACTGAGTGACAATTATTTTAGTGCGAAACAGAAACTGCGTAGCCCTGTGAGTTTAAGAAGAAACCATTTCTACTGAAAACACTGGTCGCCACCTCTAAATTTCTAGTCGCCAATGGCGACCTGGCGACCGGAAATTTTGCGCCCTGGAGATGTATGAGTCAAAAGCTGCCCGTTTGGACAGCAGCTTAGAAGGATAGGTACGTTGATCAGAAAAGTGTAGGTTTACTTTGCGCCGTACTAGATCAGTGTCGCAACTTAAACACACTCGCTCGCCAACACTGCAGCTACCAAGAATGAAAAACAATCCTCCGGAAAGATTTTTTTTTTTTTTAATTTTTTTATTTTTTAAAACTAGTCACCTTTTAGAGAGTTATACTCTCTTTTAGGAACGAGATTTGACGGCAGCTTAGGGATAGCTTATGGTGGGTGGGCTAAGTGCTTTTAAACTTTATTAGCTACAATATACATAAATAATTTCATAAGTAGAGACTTCAGGATCGTTAATCCTTAACATTTGGTGAGGTTATAAACACATAACCCAAAGAGAAATAATCATACAGCAAAATATAAACAAAGAATATTAATGATCATAGAGGAGTAAGAGGTATACTATTCATGATATTTACAAGTATAGCAACGGGTCTGGATGGTGTGGCGAGGTGCAATACACAAGGCAACATGTGAGTGGTATTAATTGGACAAATTAGCTTATTTCCAGCCTAGGGTCTACTCTAGGCATTGATGAAAGTGAGTGGAGCCCACGTTAGTAAACAAAGATAATCACTATGGTGGAAAAGATGGGTGAATGAGAGGAAGAGTTAATGAATGACGTAACCTGTAATGACGACTATTGTAATGCGGGGTCTGAAGGTGTTAGAGTGTAGTGGTGTAATGTGAAGAGAAGCGAAAGTAGAGGATAGTAACAACGGTGAGGTGTAGGATGAAGTGCTAAATAACACATTGTGTCCTGGAGTAAAAGATGCCAAATTTCGAAGCGTCTTGCTATTTATGTTAGTCGCAGTTTCTCAATGTAGAATTGTAAGGTCGGAAAGGTAATTTGACGGTACAGGTCTTGTGTGGGATTAGACAGCTTAATACAGAACGCTGTACAGAAAATCTGGTTCGAGAATTAAATTTTTTGTAGAACTTAGTTGAGGCAGCTATCCAAGCAATAAATCAAGTGAGAACAGGTCGTTTAAAGAACTTTGTAGGTGTTTAGGATGGTGTGTGCTTTAAGACCTCAAGTGGTACCAGTCAATTGTTTCAAGAGATTGATTCTATTATAAGCTTTAGCAATAATGGTTTTCAAATGTTATGACTAAGTATAGTCTGCTCAAAGACAAAATCAACTTTTTTCTTTGAAGCTTAAGACCTACGGGTGACTTTATTTAATGCAAGAATAGACCAATCTTCTTGAACCTGCTGGAGACAATGTGCCTTGTGGCTGTTCCTTTGCAACTGTGGTAACATAGACTCATTGACAGCCTCCATGCGGTCCTAATGATCTTTTTACTGCTTTAATACTGGTAAGGAAAGTTGGTTTAGTTTGTAACTCTACTATAAGATGGTGGTCGTATGCAATTCCCAGATATGTGATGGTGTTACTGAGTTAAGTAGACACACAATCAACATACACAGAGAGAGGTGCTGTGGATTTATACAGACTTTGGAACTTCGTCTGGGTGGTGAAAATACGATTGTCTACTTTTCTTAACTACGTTGATGGTAAGCCTCCAGAGAGTACACCAGATATGAAAGCGATCGATAACAATCTATAGGATAATGTTGATCTGCAGGATAGTTGTTCCAAGTGCTAGAAAGGTCGTTTTGTCCGCATATTGGAAGATCTGTATTTTATCTGGTTGTTGGAGCATATCAGGTACATACAGAAGATACAGTAAACGACATAGATCTGACCCTTGCTGCACTCCGGAGAATAGAAAGGTAGGATGCGATAAACTGCACGAAATAAGATATAGGTGATATGATATGTAATTAAGTTGTAAATTAGGCGGATGTAGGAGATGGGGAGTAGAAATTTGAGAATTTTGTATATGAGCTCGATGTTGTCAAAATTTGTCGAATGGTGTGCTATTTTAATACCCTTGTACCCATAACAGAAAGAATTTTCGTTATTCTTTATACCATAAGCAAAACTTTATGCAGTATATTTGACACTTATACCAAGTATCGTGTATACAATGTATTATATCTCCTGTAATTGTTCACGAAAATAGTGGTTGGGGGCACGATTGCTCAGTGGTATAACGGTTACCTTTGGTGCATGGAGTCGCTAGTTCGATCCCCTGCCAAGTAAATTTGTGGTGGGCAACATCATGCCCGTGGCTTTTCTCGGGGTACACTGAGAAAAAAAGTATGTGAAGTAAGTAAAAATGTAGGTTACGTGTGTAAATCCTGTAGTTTTGGACTTAACGTACAGCAATGTGTAAATCCTGTAAACTGACATGATGACGTATGACTGAAAAAGTATATTTTATACGTATATTCGTATCTGCAAGTGTTCCCAATCAACGTATTTTCCGTAAGAACGAAAGAACTGTATATAGGTGGCCAGGATCTCATATACAGATTCACGTATGTAATTTACACTGACGTATGCAATATACGTATATGTATGTAATATATAGAAGACTGTTAGATGTCATACATCCTGTAACAGCATGATGTAGCATGTAAGCGGGAAAAGTATGTAGCATATGGATAATATGCTCCGTACTGATTTCTGTAGTAAATATAAGGATTCCGCACATATGTACAATCTACCACTGTCCGGATAACGGATTTTTCTCAGTGTACTCCCATTTCCTCCCAATTTTTTTTTATCCCACCAATTCTTCCATCACTCACTTGTCTTAATCGAATCCTTTAGTTTAAAGGGCATAATTGTTAGATGTTAAACTGAAATATTTCATTTCATTTCACAAAAATAGTTTAGTGTATGAATTTTCTGACAGCATTTACAAGAACATCAGTGCTACCATCTGCTGTTTTTATTTGTACTACGAACATGTTGCACATAAGATGATTTTGGATATATCTGCACATGTCATCCGAGAGCACATGATTGATACTGTACAGATTGATACTGGCTAAGAAACAAACCTATACGTGGCACAGAAAATCATGTATGTTAAACAGAATCTTACTAAATTTTGTCTCTCCGGAGTTTCTAAACTAAAAATCAGCGTTCTCTTTCTCTCTCTCTCTCTGTCAGTGTACCTTATAATATTGTGCTACTAGCGGAATTCGAGTTCAGGACTATGTGTATCAAAGATTCAAAAGTTAACGATTAGGCCATTACTCTCACGAAAGTTAAAATTATGTTGTAACGTATACAAAAATAGATCTAAGCTCGTGCAAAAGTTGTTCTTCTAAATATAGCAAGTCGAAAACTTTCATTATCGTTTGTGTTGCGTGCGGAGGAAGATCCTAACGAAATTTTGCGTGTACAATATTTTGAAGCATGAATGAACAGTCATGACCTATCTCTCGGGAAATGATGGATTCTTTTATTTTGACATGACATTCCCGCCTCTCAATGCTAGTATGGTTATTCGGAAAGTAAGGTAAATATTGTGCTATTGATTTTGACTTTTTATTTTCTTTACAAAAGTCAAAAGAAAACGTTCTATTGGACTTTATCTTACATTATACTAGGGATTTATGAATTTCCGGTTACCTGTAGTCTAATTTGTTTACAGCTTTCTCTGTTAATCCACGGGAACACAGGGTAATTCAAGATGGTGCACCCAATTTCAGAAATGTATTCTGTAAAATCTAATAAACATATGTTATTGCGAGACATGCGCTTCGAAAGGTTAAACTTTCACTTTAGTTTCCACCTTCTACCGCTAGGAGTCAGCAGCGAGCAGTTAAGGAAAATGGGGTTGACTGAAAAAACAGAGATTTTTCTGTGTGCTTGATTACGATGTAAACAGGTGTGTGATTAGAGTACGTTTGTTTTATCTTGGCACACTTCCCGCCAGTGCACTTGGTTGGTCTTTAAAGTATTTTCTGCTAGCACTCACGTGAACATTCTATTCCAATAGATATCTTATTGGCTTTGTCGTACACCTAGCGACCTAGCGACTATAGACATCTGTTGGTCTATATTCGTACTAATTATCTAGGATAATTGTTCGCTTAGCTAGATCTTATCTTGCGGAGGATTCTCTTCAAGAATCGACATCGGCCTCACGGTCCGAGCCGCACATTTATAGTCAGGGCCTTTGTTACTAACTTGGTCGTACAGTCTACTTATACCTGTGTGGGGCGCTACACTTTTAGTGTGCGAAACACCAGGCACCTACTAACATCTACTAGTTGGCGAAGTAACACTTCGGTGTTATCGCACTCGCTATCTATTACTGATCATGCCGGGACCTCCTAACCCAGCCGACAATACATCCGGGCGTCATACTCTCCTGCAACTGTGATGGGGCCACCTCAGGATCGTCGCCCACGGCCACGAGAACGGGAACCCACCTCCTCTGGAGCATCTTCTGTCTCTCTTGGTTCTCCTGTTCGTGTTAGAGATCGTTCCCGATCACCGACTCACATCAAAAAGCTCAAATATACTGAAGCTCTCCTCAGTCCACCTAAGCCTAAACCGTCACAACCATCAGTAGCTTCTGCTTCTACCTCATCCACTGAGGAGCCTATCATCATCGATCAACCATCTACTTCTCTTTTTACCATCCTCTTCAGTAATTTAAAACCAGAGTATTTCAACATCAAACCAATGTACCTCCAGCTCATGCGCTACTGTACACGCCTTGATTTTCAGCAATTAATCAAAACCCAAAATGGCATCTTACTAAAAACAACCAATCCTGGCTTATATGACCATCTAATTTACAAGGTCGGACCAGCTATGTTTGGCACCAATGCTAAGATTACTCTTCTGAAAACGCCCACTCAGAAAACGCCACCGCCACCACGTCGCACACCCTTATTATCCGTGGTGATTCGTGGTGTCGATCCCAGCCTGACAGAAAAAGAGATCTTGGACGAACTAAAAGAGGACGGCTACCACCCAACACGAGCCTTACGTATTAAGAATGCTACTGGTCCAACTTACATGGTGCGCCTCCTTACAGATGACCAGACGCTTATTGACGAACTTCTTCAGAATGGCGTTTATATCTACCGCTGCCACCATAGGGTGGAAGCATCACGTACTCCACCGCCTCTTTCCATACGTTGCGAAAATTGTCTCGCCTATAATTCACATCCTACAAACAAATGCACTCTACCAGCCGTCTGCCCACACTGTAAAGGCACCCATAAGCTGAAAAATTGTCCTAACTTACAACAACCTGCTAACTGCAACACCTGTGGTGGACCTCATCCAACTTACTCGTATCAATGCCCCCAGAAGCCGAAGCCTTTACCCGATAAGCCGGAAACCGTAGTGCCTCTTCGTATTCATCCGGCAACCCAGGTCTCTACTGGCACCCAAACTTCACTCCTACCGCCACCTACAGTTGAAACCATGCTGCAATTTATCACTCTCATTCTCCAGAATACCTTCCCCTATCAACGGGAAGCTATTCTCACTCATGCCACGAAAGCAGCCCATGACATTTTCCACCTCCATATGGCTGCTACATACTCTGGGCTTTCAACTTATTTTCATTTCCATTCTGATACTCCACCATGAATACTCGCCCACGGGGGAAACGGCCAATCAAACTCCTATTTTCCAACATCCGATCATTACGGACTAATCGAGTCCTTTTAGAAACCATGGCTGCTGCACATAACGTTGATTGTATCCTACTCAACGAAACTTTCTTAAAATCCAGCGAACGTTACTATTTTCCCCACTATCATCTTACACGCGCAGATCTATCGGCCCATCCAGCTCGCGGGGGAGCGGCTATAGCGGTTAAACACTCTCTTCCACGGCGTCATATTCTACCTCCTAATCCACAACGCTTCTCTGAACATGTGATTCAAACCATCTACTTTCCATCTCTTACATTCACAGTTGCCACTATTTACGTCCGTTCTACCCAGCCGTTACCGTACCATTTTCTCACTTATCTAGACTTGAACTTCCGTACGTATATACTTCTAGCAGATATTAATTACGCCTCTCGCACTGCGGAACAGCGACAGCGATTTACCGATTTCCTAGCAACTACCCATAGCACTCTTCTTCCCCTACCTCAGCACACTCGACCAGCTAGCAATACCACCCCTGATGTAGCCATTGTGTCTAATAATCTTTTATCTCGGACGTCCGTGGAAATTCATGGTTCTGTGGGCAGTGACCATCTACCGATCCTATTGACTCTCACACAGACTATCCCAAAAACTGATGACATCATTTCAACTCCTAAATATAACTTTACTGCAGCAAACTGGGATCGTTATCAAGAGATTATCACCACCGACCTCGGCAACCTCACTCCCACATTGGACTCCATTGCCAACGTCGATCAACTTTGCGCTACACTTGAGACCGCAATCAACCACAGTACTGCATGCTCCGTTCCCAAATACTCCCAACCTAAGGGCCGTCCAAATCTCCCTTCTGGAGTGTTAGATATACTCGCACGATCCGATCAATATTTGACAGAATATCACTGCACCAATGATCGCCACTTCTTACACTTACATCGTCAATTCCAGCGCATGGCCAAACATTATATTATTGCACGGAAGCGGCTGAACTGGCGACTATCCTGTAACCAACTACGTGATGAGCGCAACCCCACTCGATTCTGGAACCTTTTCAAACGACTAACATTCCAGAAGCATAGACCTCAATATCCGTTACTTACTAATGGCACTGCCCCTACTACAGACTTGGAGAAAGCCACTCTCTTTGCCAACCATTTCGAGGCGGTTTTTACCACCCACTCTTCACCTCTCTTTACTCATCCTAGTGATCGGCACATAACTGCAGTCGGTGATCCGGATCAAACACGATTTGCGCCGAACTTCATTCAACTCTCTCAACCCGACGACGATCCACTACTGGCACCCATTACTTCAACCGAAATCTTAGAGGTCCTCAAATACCGCCGCAATACAGCACCAGGTAATGACAATATCTCCTATCGTCAACTTCTCCATGCGCCTGCCGTTTTTCTGCTCTTACTAGCTCAGCTGTACTCCACAATACTAGCAACCGGCTATTTTCCAATGGCATGGAAGCTTGCCAAGATAGTGGTCTTTTTAAAACCGCAAAAAGACCCCTCCTCAGTGACATCTTATCGGCCGATCAGTCTCACGAATGCTTTTAGTAAAACATTCGAACGTATACTTATGAAGCGTCTGCAGCCATACATTACAGAAAGGGCAATCATTCCACCTACCCAAGCTGGTTTCCGACCTTCCTTTGGCATTAACGATCAGCTAGTCAAACTATCCTCCTTGCTGGTCAATCATTTTAACAAACGCCTTCCGTCAGTCCTAGTATTACTTGATATCGAAAAGGCTTTCGACACTGTTTGGCACGCTGGACTAATTTACAAACTTACCTCCCTTCTGCCGTTTCCCTACGTGCGGATAATAGCTCAGTTTCTCCACCATAGGCGAGCTTATATTCAGATTAATAACACCAAATCCCCAACCTTTATCCTTCGTGCTGGCGTTCCCCAAGGTTCCGTGCTCTCACCTCTCTTATATTTACTCTATGTCGCTGATATGCCTCAACCTCCGCCTCCAGTCCATATGCTCCAATTTGCTGATGATACTGCGTATCTCGCACTTGGGTCTTCCGTTGACCAAATTAATCACATCCTTCAACGTGCGCTGGATAATCTTGTTGCCTGGAGCCTCAAATGGAAACTTAAACTAAATCCAACGAAAACACAGATGACCTTATTTGGCCTCAAGAGGAATAAGTTTTGCCCTACTCGCAATCCTGAGCGCCTCACGATTACCCTCTTGGACTCTCGCCTTCCGGTCCACGATACCTTAACATACCTTGGTGTCACATTCGATACACATCTTACATGGAACGCCCACCTTCGTACTTTGGAAGCCAACATTCGCCGTCGACTTAATCTTCTTCGACATCTCAAAGGCACTACGTGGGGTCTAAACGCTAAATTACTTCTCTACACCTATAAGGTCTTCGTCCGACCGGCACTGACACACGGCCATCTTGCCTGGCTATCAGCGACTACCAACTTTTATGCACGCATCCAAATCCTCGAACGCCATGCACTCCGTATAGCATATTCTCTACCGCAGCAAATGAGGTCTATCGACGCACCACTATGCTTACACTTCTTCCTCATCTCCGACGCCTTCGCAGCCGCTATATCTTTCAGCGCATTTCAAAGGCCCATCCTCTACTTAACGAACTCTTAGACCAAACACCTACGGAACCCAGATACGCATACCCGCCTGTCGATCATCTACTGGCCATTTACGAACAGGACTATTCGCCTGAGACACACAACCCACTTCGCCGTGTCTATCACCACTACGGCCACATCCACAATCCATGATCCCACACATGGATATCTCTGCAGTTTAGCTTCCACCGTCTGTACACGACCACATTCCAATCTATGCACCACCATTCCACGCTCATCCCTCATCGACTTACTTCTCCAACTCTTTATTACATGACGTATTTGCATCTTAATTTTGCATACCAGCCTGCGAACCTTCTCATATAACTTTGTCAAACCTTTTCTTCAATCACTGGCCATAGAGACGGCATAACCGTCTGCGGCCCGCCCATCCACGGATGGGAATGAAAGCCTTGTGAAAAAAAATAGGTGACGTTAGTTGTCAGCCAGCCCATCAAATGAGGTCATTACTATTTGGCGGGTACTTCAAGTGCTCAGTTGCCACACGCGAACAAGTATGTTACAGTGATTTGTGAGTGGTGTGACTTTTTGCTTTGTTCCCTAGCGTCGTGGCAGCAATGCGTTGCAGACAGATCCATCTTTTAGGCGGAAAACGTGCCACGATAAAACAAACGTACTTTAGTGTACCGTAGCAAATATCGGGGAAACCCATCTACGGGGAAGGCCACTATTAAGTGGTATGAACCTTTCAGAGATTCGGGCTGCATCTGTAAATGAAAATCGACTGACTTGATATTGATCTAAACATGCTACAACAAGTTTGGCAGGAGATAGACTATCAGTTTAATATGTGCCATGTTACCCGAGGTGTTCACATAGAACACTTGTGAATGTATTCCAAGCAAACGTTGACAGTTTTCCTTTCTTAGCACATGTCTCACAATAACATATGTTTGTTAGACTTCACAGAATAAATTTCTGAAATCGAGTCCATCATCTTGATTTGCCCTGTATAAGAACGTGTATTCTAGTGATTGGATACTTGGAAGATTTCACCACATATGGATAAATCTTTTATAGTGTCGTAAATAATTCGAATATTTTTGATTTTTTGTGGCAATGGAACTGAGAACTCTACTCACGGTCATTCAGAAATTCTGTCACAGTGTGTTAATGCACGTATAAATCAAGAAATAGAGTAATATATAATTATATTCTGATGGATTAATTACAGTCACTACCGCTACAGTCACCGAAGACCAATATGAGCATCAGATGCACCGCACATTTAGTAGGATCAGTGCATCAACTTCCAACATATAAGTAGTATCTCCGTAAAGAGTGTATGTGTGACAGTTAGGCAACAATCTACTATTGAACAGTGTATGTGCCACATACACACTACATAAATAAATAACAATTTCTTCCAGCCAAAAAAAAAATGTCAATTATTGTCAATTATACATTAGATGCTTTTTTAGCCTCACAAGTGTTTTTTTTTTATTATTATAATTTGTTTTCTCGGAAACTACAAGTGAGAATGTACTTTCATGACGACGGACGTCTTCACAACTGGATTGTTATGCTCTTTCAATTGTGCAATTGTGATTTCGAACATATCTTTATTTTTTGACATCTTTTAATTTTTTTACAATCTTTATATATTATTACATCTTTTTTATATGTCCTGCACTCTAATCCCCAAGTATTTTTACAAGCAGTATTAAAACAAATTTACTTAAAACAGGCGAATTGGTCCATGTTGGAACGCACCATTTTATACAAATGTACTTTTTCACAAAACATAAAAATAAAAAAAACAATTTTAGTGAAGCAGTCCACAGGGCTATAAGGCCGGGACTTTTTTTATAAAGCTTCTGTAAGGAAAGTAACTAGTACTAGATAATTTACTTTCAAGCGTGTTATCATCTGCAGCCCGATCTGATTTATCGACTGATTTATATGACTTACATCTGCCAAATAATTTTGTTAATTGCAATTAAAATTTTTGTAATTAAAATTTAACTTTTAAACTACGGAGGTAAATTCTTTAACCTTTAAGCTACGGAGGTAATTTACTTTAACCTTTAAACTACATTTAAAGCGTTTTCACAAGGGTTTACAAAGAAGTCCATTTCTTCACTCCTATTTATCGAAGACACATGAAACAAAACGTGTTACAAAAGTTATTGTAGTACCATTTCGAAATCGAAGTATCCGTAGTTAAGACAAGAAACAGGGTATTTTGAAAACAAAATATCCCGTAGTTTATAGGTTAAAGGTTAAAGTTTATTTTCCAAGCTAAATCTCATTTATCATGCTATGTTGTATTCTTGTCTTGTTGGCGTCTTAATAAAGAGATTAATAAGACCTCAATAAGTGGTATGATTCATTTACAGCATGAAGTTCTTTCTAGATTTACACATTAATTATTATATGCTTTTCTTTAACTTAGAATGGTTTAAACCGTGTTTTCAAATATTGCAACTTTAGTTTTAGTCATGCAAAATTCGGGTGATACAATACGTTATTAACATTTCTCGTAACAAAACTTTATTAACATTGCTCTCTACTATATGTCCTGTTCCATTATCCAGCCAGAAATACTTTGGAAGTGGCATGTACGGTATAACAATAAGGGGATCTAGGTAAATTATGCGTCAGATTGTGGAAATGAAATGAAATCTTTAGTTTTACGTCCCACGATTATGCCGGTTAGGTTAAAGGAGACGGTGATTATGAGAAATGAATGAAACGGTGGAATGAAGAAAGTGGGAGGAAACGGGAGAACCCCGAGAAAACCCATGAGCACGGTGTTTGTCCACCACAAAATCCACACGGCGCGAGCTGGGATCGAACTAGGGACCCCAAGCACCGGAGGTGAACACTCTACCACTGATCAGATTGTGGAAGTACGATAGACTTGAAGAGCGGTTGAGTGTGAAAATGTCATATAACTCACAATAAACCATATAAATAATGTAATTAATGCTTTTATAACGGAGATTCTTTTCCTAGTAAAATTAAGAAGTGAGTCTAAGATTGTAAAAGTATTGGACGCGATTGATTATCTATCTTTATATAATACTAGGTTTATATGTTTGTTTCCAAAGAAAAATTTATATGTTTGTCTCCAATCCTTTCGATAATAAGATCTCGAAAACCACACGCTAAAAACGTGACGTTTTCATTGGTCAATTCCATATTTTGTGTAGATTGTCCAGTTCTCATTTAAATGTTCAAACACCGTGTCTTTATTGTTCTATTCAACATTTTAGGGGCAGTTTTGAGCCCATAAGATTAACATTGTTGCAGGCCGAATGTACGGTGTTAGGCAACCAGTAGAGAAGTTACGTATGGCGGGTTGACGGACATTGCAGGCGCTTTGCTTAAATCTGAATGGCAAAACCTATTGCATGCTGGAAACTTCAAAGGCCTCAAGAGACGCAATGAGTCGTATTTGGACGGATATGGATTTATTAGAAAAAAATATTTTCACTTGATATCGTGTTACTTCTACAAATTTGCTACAAACTCACTCCAACATCTATACATAGCAATTCATTTCTTTTGTGAGTCTCTAATCCTTTACATGTGTGAATAAGGAGGCATGCACAGTGGAAAGGAGATTCATGGTCATAACAGAACGATGCGCTGAGTAGATAGCGCAGATTCAGCTAGTCCATATAAATAAAAATGACAGTAAGTATATTTGTGACTTAACTCTTGAACCACCCAACCAATCTCGATCAAATTTTCAACATAGATTAAGTTCGGGCTTGGGAGTGTTTTCATCATTTCACTTTGACGGTGCAACTTACGGAAGGAGGAGGGGGAGCTATAGATAAAATGATCGAAAATGACCGATATTAGTGTGGAATCTATAGTTTTCGGGGTCGCTGAGATGAACAGTGACACTTCCGATGCCGTTTAAATCCAAATTCAGCCCTACAACTTAAGGGAGGGGGAGATATTATAAAAATAATCGAAAATGACCGATATCAGATAGCGCTTCAGTCAGTAATAGTAAAAAGTGACTGACTAATGGAACATATTACTATGTTTTCTTATTTTAATCCAGCAAAGCGGGTAATTGACGCTAATAGATTTATATTAAATACTACAGCTAATAAGAATATGTGAATGACTATTGTTATTGTATAGGATTCATTATGTGTGGGTGTGCAACAAATTGTATGTGTATTATTGGCGACTATGTTTGTGTACCAGTATCTCCCCCCTTGGAATTACTTCTTTGCCTTCTTTACGGATGCGCACGAGATGAGTCGAGACAGGATTTTCCTGACAAAATTCGAGTCGAGACACGGCTCTTTTAATAGAGAAATATACATTTTTCGAGTCGAAACATCACTTTTACAGGACATTTTCGTGACGAGACAGCCACAAATCTTGTCTCGTGCGCATCCCTAGCCTTCTTGATTGACCCTCTTTGGGATCTGTTTTTTGGTCCGTCTTCGAAAGAATGAAATCTTTCAGTTTAACGTCCTACGATTATGACCATTAGGCTAAGGGAAATGATGATTAAGGCAAATGAATTATGCTGGAAGAATTGGTGGAATGGCCATGTGACAGGAAATGAAAAATGAAATGAAATCTTTGAGTTTTACGTCCCACGGTTATGCCGGTTAGGCTAAAGGAGACGATGATGATGAGAGATGAGTGAAATGGTGGAATGAAGAAAGTGGGAGGAAACGGGAGAACCCCGAGAAAACCCACGAGCACGGTGTTTGTCCACCACAAAGTTCACTTGGCGGGGGCGTGACAGGAAATGGAAGTACCCCGAGAAAACCCATGGTAACGATGTGCCCCCAAATAGACAAAATACTGCGGGCGTTCCTCAACCTAAACTTACAATTTTATTTTATGTTTAACTGCAATACCCACCATTTGGCTTAACAGAACTTTTTGTGGGTCTGATTCGCTTCAACACCATCTATTAACGACCGGCTAAACTACGTCTGACCTAGCGATGAAAATAGGGTCAGCGCCCTATCTCTATCGGCTGTCACATCTTTTATTCCCGTGATTCCCCAGTTTGCCTCACGACGCTGTGTGGGCGCCGAAAAATTATGAAGCACCGGCCGGGAATCGAATCCAGGATCCCATGGATGTCAGTGCAACATTGTAACCACTAGACTACGGCGAATATTGTTTAAATACAAGACATACTGTATATCAGGCGATGGATCACGTCGAGCTAAACAATAATATGCTTGAGGGTAAATTCTTAAGTGCAGTTTTTGAGAACATGAAATAGGAAAACAAATTTTTGGCGCCGAAAAGTGCGTCGTTTGATGCCAATAATAATAATAATAATAATAATAATAATAATAATAATAATAATAATAATAATAATAATAATAATAATAATAATAATAATAATAATAATAATAATGAAGATGATGTAATCTAGGTATATATATTAAAATGCTAGCTAGATTATGTTTGTGGTCAAGAAAAGTTTATATGATGTTTGTGGCCATTTCTTTTGACAATATCTCGGAAACCATAAGCCCTAGAAAGATGCCATTTTCACTCATTGATTGCAAATTTTGTGAAGATTGTTCAGTTCTAATTGAATATTTAAAAAATTGGCCGTTACTTCTTTGTTACGTTTTTTAAGGGTACATTGGAAGTGTTGAAATTTTACAAAGTAAAGCATCATATCCTACGAGTTATACATTCCAACACCACACATTTGTATATGGAGTTAGTATATCTTTCAAGCATTTGTTTCATGGAATAATAATGATGAAAAAAGAAGTATAACCATTTCTCCAATCTAAGATGAATTTTTATTGTTTGGAGTGTTTTGCCCAATGAACACCATATTTCACTGACATTATAACTAAATCTATGTGTAATGTATTTGCTTATTACATACTGCATGCAAAAAGAAAGAAAATACTGATCATACATGAATTAGAAACTCCAACCGGAAGTAGGCTCAAATCTTGCAAACGGTGCGAGATATTGAAAAAATAATCAAATAATCTCCCCTTTATGATACCCCTTGCCGATTTTTTTTTTTTTTTTTTTTTAATATCAAGGCGTCTTTCACTTTTGTCTGTAAAAGGATACATATGTACAGATGTGAGGAATGACAAGGAGATTCCTGCTCATATGTGAATGATCCGCTGTGTAGAGATTGCAGGTTCAGCTAATAATAATAATAATAATAATAATAATAATAATAATAATAATAATAATAATAATAATAATAATAATAATAATAATTTCACTGGAAGATTTTTTAAAAATATTTATTTATATCGAGCAAAACACATTGTTAACTACCGTACTAGACTGTATCTATCGTTATCCTAACTGTGACACACACACTTTTTACGTTCATGCCACATGTAGTATGCTATAAAATCGAAAAATTATGTTTATTCTGCTTGAGTAAAAGTACTGCTTGCTGTTATTGCAGTTAATACACAGAACGAAAATGTTACAGCATGTTGGAACAAAGGAAAGAGTCTTTTTTTTTTATTTTTTTTCAATGAAATTCTTTTCTTAGCAACTAATCCAACCTGTTTGACGTATGGAGAGAGAGAGGCGCGGAATATTTTAGGTACACTTGGCAACGCTGAATGAACATCCATGCTGGTTGGTGGGGGATTTGTTCGTCTGCTGTGTAATGGAATTGGAGGAGCGTGAATGCGACTTGTTTGTTGTAGGTGTGTGAGTGAGAGTGTGTAATTGTGTAACATTTACTTGAACATTACAGTGTGTCTCGGTGAATTCTGTAGTCCGCAAATAGGGTTCTACAGAAATAATGAATTTTACAAAGGGGAGAGCTGAGACTCTTGATTTTCAGTAATGTTGTCCGCAAGTATTGATTGGGAGCGAAACACAAGGATCTACGAACCGGCTTTACGGAAGAACCATTGTCACAGGAACTGAAAAAGTTGACTATCGCTGTGCGCAACGTAGACAGCATTTGTTATTGCTCGTTTTCACTTCCACTGTTCGGAACGTAACCTTAACAGAAGGTAAACAAATTGCTGGTGTGTTCTGTGGAGTGTTGTGTTAGTGATTTTTTAAAAAAATATTTAGTGTTATTTTGTGAAGTGCGAGTGCTTGAGTTGATAGTGTTTTGTTTATTGAAAGGAGAATATAAGATATTAGCAGTGATTTTGACCACAGGTTGATGAATTATATAAAATGTTTTGAAAAAGCAAGTCGTTTTTGTTTATAAATTAATAAATTAACGTGCTTCTGTCTGATTCGATTTCAAATGTAACTCGAGGACTATAATTCAGGTAAGTTCTTTTTCTTTTTTCTCTCTATTCTTGTTCGTAAATATTAGTATCAAAAAAACAGGCAATGTTAAGAGATTCCTGCTGAAGTATGTTTCATGCTGGAAACATTTATATTGATAGCCAGTATCTGTTTACATAACAGACTTACATTCTTTAATAATAAAAACATCGGGCAATCAAGTGAAAAGAATTACCATGCTCAGGGGTACACACATCCATGACCTTCGGTAGAACAGTCATGGCGCAACCCTATGTAGTTCCTGATATTCTCGGCCCGTCCTACCCTGTAAATTCTTCTGACAACGTTTACACAGCACCAACATACCTGGTTCTAAGCTTACTCAAAAGTTCAAATGTCTAAATACTGCCTTTCCTAATTTGGGTAATTAAAGTAAAACGTTTTGCTCTACATCAGTGTTTTGTCCAGTTTTTGTGAATGTAGAAGGGACGGGATATCTCAGGCAGAGCACATGCATCTTAATGCTACACCCAAGGGCACCGATCCTGGGGGGCCCGGGACCTCCAAAGCTTATATGGGCCCTCCTATTGATTTTATGAATATACAATATTTGGCATAATTTGAATGCAATTTGTCTTAAAATCCTCATATATATATATACACCTTCTGCATCTGAATGCCCCCTCCCAAATTTACAGAGAAATCGGCGTCCTTGGCTACACCTGTATCATAGAAAAATTGGGTGAATTCAGAACATAAGGAGGCGGAAAGTTTTCCCCTAACACGATAAAACCTTGCTGTGGGGTATAAATTATGAACTATTCTTACAAATTTAACTTGCTAACTGCTTAAAACTGTTTACAGTAATTTTCTTCTAGTTCTCCGCCTTAAAATTTTAAGGCATACTGTGCATCATGAATCCCTTGTGAGCATACCTTAGCAATGACAAGACAAGCCAGGATGGGGTCAGGGATTCTGGAGGCAGCTATTATATATATATATATATATATATATATATATATATATATATATATATATATATATACCGGAAGAAAAGTTTGCTAATCGTTTAACACTATTAATACTTCACCTGCATTTGCACTACCCCTGGCGTCGCAACTGAACTCTAGTGGCCCATAGTGAATAGTTTTTTCACTTGGGGGGGCTTCTATTTCACTTCTCTTCATTCTGCAAGAATTATTATTATTACAATAAAACGAAAATAAAACTTTCTTCTCCATTTAGGAACATTTTGTTTTACTCATTCTAATTTTCGTATTTATAGTTCTTTTTTTTTATGAAATTTACCACAAATATACATTTCCCGATTATACACATAGTATCAGTATTAAAAGTACCCTGCAAAATCATTATCAAATTGTATTCTTACAAGAAGACAGTTATAGATATGCGACAATCATTTTGGACATCAGTGTACAGCGTGCACCCAGAAATTTTTGTTCGAAGGGGTCCAGTACTGCAAGCCACTACACCATCCAGGGTTAATCATTTCCCTGTTAAATAAGTAGTTTTATTGAAAAAGTGTATGTTGAGTTCGGAAGTTTTTTTTTGGGGGGGGGGGGCTGGACCTGGTAGACCCTCCTCGTGGTTCGACACCTGCTTAGGTGTTAACGTTGATGACTTAAAAGTTAGGAGAGTTCGTTGATGGAGTTGATCCATCCAGTTGATACCAAGATATGGACTATTAAAAAAAAAAAGTCCCCAATGTATTTTTATGGGAGTAATTGTGGATATCATCCTTGCATGATAGAGCTACCTGCAATGCTGTTATGCTTAGCAGGTTAGTATAATGTCCAGGATACTAATCTAGAATACTATCCAAAATACTAATCTTTCGGTGAAATACAACACGAAAATGAAACTAAATGAGCTTCTACGGTTCGAGAAACTTAAATAGTTTCAAACATTCATTCGACTTAAATATATTTTCTTTGTCGAGATAGGTATCAGAGCGAAAACAGGAAGAGATTGCGATTTCTGAAATGATAACGTGTGATTCGAACTACATGAGTTGTCGGTGGGAATAAAAGTCAGGTCCCCAGCGTTGAACACAGGTACACTAACCAGGTAGCCACTGAAGGAGCTCTAAGTAAGAGATAAGAAGTGGTGTATATATTCAGTGTCTCAAGGATAGGTTCAGGTCTCCTCTGTTTACCTTTTACCAAACCAAATGTAGAAATAGAATAAAATGGTAATAGATGGACGTAATCCCCAAAATTTAACCATTCTTCCCCCTTAAGATTTACCACTGTATCCCTAAATTTTCTATTTCCTCCAAAATATACCATTCTATCCCCACATTGACTATTCTTTACTCTAAAATTTACCATTCTGTCCCCAAATTTTCTATTCTTTCCTCCAAAATATGCCATTCTATTCCCAAATTTATTATTCTTTTCTCCGGAATATACAACTCTATCCCCAAATTTACTATTTCTCATCCAAAATACACTATTGTATCCTAATTTTACTATTCCCCTCTCCAAATATACCATTGTATCTCTAAATTTACTATTCTTTCCTTAAAAAAAAAAGCCATCGTATCTCCAAATGTACTATTCTTTCCTCCAAAATATACCATCCTATCCCCAAATTTACTATTCTTTCCTCCAAAATTTACCATTATATCCCCAAATTTACTATTCTTTCCTCCACAATATACAATTCTATTCCCAATTTTATTATTCTTTCTTCCAAAATATACCATTCTGTTCCGAAATTTACTATTCTTTCTTCCAAAATATGTCATTCTATTCCCAAATTAAATATCCTTTCCTCCAAAATATACCATTCTATTCCCAAATTTAGTATTCCCTCCTCCAAAATATACCATCCTATCCCCAAACTTACTATTCTTTCCTCCAAAATATACCTTGTATCCCAATTTTACTATTCGTTCCTCCAAAATTTACCATTTTATCCTCAAGTTTAGTATTATTTCCTCTAAAATTACCCTTCCATCCCGAAATTTTCAATTCTTTTCTCCAAAATATACCATTGTATCACCAGATTTACTATTCTTTCCTCGAAAATACAATTCCATCTCCAAATTTGTATTCTTTTCTCCAAAATCTTCCATTCTATCCCCAAATTTACTATTATTTCCTCTAAAATTACCCTTCCATCCCGAAATTTACTATTCTTTCCTCCAAAATATCCCATTCTATCCCCAAATTTACTATTATTTCCTCCAAAATTACCACCCTATCCCCAAACTTAGTATTCTTTCCCCAAATTTACTATTCTTTCATCCAAAATATACAGTTCTACCCCCAAATTTACTATTCTTTCCTCCAAAACATACATTGTATCTTCAAATTTATTATTCTTTTCTCCAAAGTTTACCATTTTGTCCCCAAATGTCCCATTCTGCCGTTTGATTGTAGCAAAATTTTCAGTAAAAAAAAAAAAAATGTCTTCCCAAATTAAATCATGGGCACAGCCTGTGTCCTTAAATCCGCCTGTGATCAGTTCCTCCTGTGGTATTCTATCTCATATAGCTCAGAAGTCTACAGTAGTTTCACAATAAACGAAAGTCGCTATTATTATTATTATTATTATTATTATTATTATTATTATTATTATTATTATTATTATTATTATTATTATTATTATTATTATTATTTGATTATTGCGTAGCATATATATTAGAAGATGAAAAGAGCAGAAGCTGTGAGTTAAGTGCATGAAATCTAAAATGTAAAAAGGAATGGAAATAACACGTTCCTTTTATGAAAACAACTAAGAATTGATTCTGGATATAAGCTCAGCCTATGTGTCAGCAGTTGATCTTATTCAACATGATATATCAAGTGGTTTTCTTTCTTTTTACACGTACATACGTCATACATTAACGTTTCTCATTATTGTGTTTTAAGAGGCGTATAGTACAGTAAAATTCTTCCGTGGGAAACACATGTGATGTAATATATCAGGTTATATTTAAAAACGCACTGTAAATTTGTTTCTAACTTACGGAGAGAGAGAGAGAGAGAGATACCTTTCACACAAGAGCTCATTGAGATAATTTTCAGGTAACTGTTATTTCTTCCTTAAAAAAAATAAAAATAAAAATAAAACAGAAGAAAGGGAGATTTCGAAATATCTCATTCTCCTCGCCGGTGAACTTATTTCTATCATTTACTGCTTATTTACAAGCTAAACTTTGAGCGGAGCTACTGTGATGCTTCAAATTCAATGTTCTTTATATATATTCTTTGAATTTTGTAACAAAAATTATTATTCAAATACTTATTCGAACATTCTTTTTAAAATTAGAAACCCATGTCTTCTTACTGGACAAGGATAGTGCAAAGAAAATGAAACGAAATCTTTGTTTCACGTAATATAGTTATGCCGGCAAGGCTAAAGGAGATGATAATGATGAGAAATTAATGAAAATGGTGGAATGAAGAAAGTAGGAGGAGACGGGAGAACCCTGAGAAACACACACAATGTTTGTTCACCACAAAATTCACTTGGCGTAAGCTGGGATCGAACCAAGGACCCCATGCACTAGAGGACCCCAAGGACCCCACGCTCTACCACTGAGGCACCGGCCCGGGCAGGATTTTTTTCTTGTTCTAATCCGGTTCAAAGGTTCACTTACCGGTAGCCTCTGTAAAATGGATACCTGGGGAGGGGGGACAAAGTTCTCCATAGGGTGGTGCTGACTACATCGGCTCCTGTGTGTGCCAAAGTTTAATGTGTTGGTTTGATTGAAATATCCACTTTATATCGTGAAAAAAAAAATAAATAAATGGATGAATTTTTCTAGTTTAACATACCACAATTTTGCCCTTTAGGCTAAAACATACAAATGATTAATGAAAATGAGTAATGATGAAGTTAAAGTTTTGGGTTCGTCCCTTCGGAAATCGAACCCGCGACCATGTGCACCATAAGCGCAACCCCTTAGCCACTAGACCAGCGGAGAGGGCTACTTTGATGAGAAACCATCTTCAGAAACACAACCAACGGTTGAACTGAGCTAACGCATGCAAGCTCACAAACTCTTTATATGTTCAGAAACCAAGCTGTGATACCCAGCCCCAGAGTCAATTAGGAGGTAGTGTGTTCTTGAACATGTTCGTGAGTCAAAAATGCACTATGGAGAGGACACAATAATTAGTGATTTCGTTTTGCAAGTTGAAACTGCGACGTTCTGCACACGTAGCCGTGAAAACATTAACAATGCATTTGAGCTACGTGTGGGCAGTGAACACAGCATACGCCGTTGGCTTGTGCCGGTGACACAACATTCAAAAATGAGCCACATAGCCACCGAAGAACAGCAGAATTGATGAGTTCAAACGCTAACTATTGGCTGCACTTGATTATGTGTTAGTTCTATATCGTAGTAAAAAAAAAAACTATCTGCGGCAGAGACAGGAACCAGGGTCATGGTTTGATTCAAACCAGAACATTCTGAAGTTGATCTGTAAAACTGATGTTTGCATTATTCCGTACATCTATTTTTTAAAGTACTTTTCGAAAAATAAGTGGAATTTTGGCGATTTGCCGTAAGGCTTTAAGAAGCTAATAACCCCTAACGCAGGTCTTTTGTTTTTTCTTCAGTTTGCCGGATGCTTCATGACCTGAAGCTACAAAGAGTTATTCTTGTAGGCTGTCTTCAGTATTCATGTTGTTCTTAATTCATGTTACAACATTAGTCAGACCTGTATTTCTAACATCTATTTATCAAAATTACGTGATTTCAGCTTCCAAGGATTTGTTTTTGTGCTTAATATTTGATTAAATTTCATTTACCTCTAATCAGGATTTTATATAGGGTGTTTCAAAACAACACTGACAGCGATTGCAAGGTTATTCCTGGCACTAAGATAAGAGAAAAAGTATAGACAAACCTGGGTGAACAAATGCTTTCTTTCCGAATTATAGGCTGCCGAAAACATGAAAAAAAAAAAAAAGAAAAGAACTTTAAAGATCCATAGCTCCAAAACTATGGGACCAACCGTAGTCGGGTCAAGACTTCACTTAAGAACTAATATGTGCCGTATCCAAAAAATACATGTTTCAGAATCCTAAGAGAATCACGCAACAATTTTTTTTTTTTTTTTTTTTTTTTTTTTTTTTTTTTTTTTTTTTTTTTTAGAGCGAGCTTGGCTACGAGTATATAATTTAAAGTACTCACCAATCACCAATTACCTGTCTAAATATGGTTGCGGAAGTACCGCAGAATTCTGGAACATGGATATTTGAATATGGCACTTACTAGTTCCAAAATAAAATCTTGACCCGACTACGGTTGGTCCCATACTGTTTAAGCTATGGACTTTTAAAGTTCATTTTTTGTTTATATAACTCCGAAAGGAAGCATTTGTGCACTCAGGTTTGTCTACTTTTTGTCCTATCTTGGTGTCAGGAATCACCTCCCAAACGTTGTCGGTGTTGTTTTGAAACACCCTATATATATATATATATATATATATATATATATATATATATATATATATATATATAGGGGAAACCATACAGTTATTGGCACTTTAAGGATTTGTTTTCATTCATATCTTAATAACAGACTTATTTTATAACATATACTGGCGATTTTTTAATGTATACTTTCTGGGAATCTCTAATTTAATAATATGTTGAGAAATTACAATACAAATGTAAAGTTTCGCAATAAAAATATATTTTATAATGTGACAATGATCTTACAGTTATTGGCACTCAAAAAACAGTTATTGGCACCCAATGAGGACAGTTATTGGCACCATTTAAAGCATACAGTAGAAGATACGATTGACAGAAATAAGGCTTGTAGGCCTGATTGGAAGTAATATCAATTATTATATTTATTAATACACAAGAAATATACATTTTAGACCTTGAACATTATGAAGTAAACCAAATTGAAACCGGGGAATGCACAACATATTTTTAATTAAAAAAACGGGAAATGCACAAACAAAATTGTATGTTTCAATGATTTATTTCAATCCGTTTCATTAATCTCGTCCTCATCAGTGACCACATTCACTGTCATCCTGTAGAACGTAGCACCCGTGACACACAAATCCATCTTCTATATCTTCTGGTATGTGTTCCTTATGGTACTTTGGAATGCAACGACTGTGATATTTGCTGTGGCACAACTTTCATTCAAGATGCATCCTTCCCGAAAATAATGGCTGAAAACAGTGTTTGCAGGATATTACGTTGCTTCGCGCAGCTGATGACGAATCGAAGTTCAGCCTCCTTGTGAGCGTTCCATTTCGTAATGATTCAGTCAGTCCTTTGTCTTGTTCAATGTTAGAAGTTGAAGGACTGCTTATCTCCGTTGAACAATCGAGATAGACCACATGCTTTGATTTCTTTGCAGATGATTTTCCTCTGCGTTTTAACTCTTATTCCTTTCTCTCAGACATCTTCCTTGTTTGCTTTCTGATCTTTTCTTGTTCATCTAATTGCTTTCTTCATTTTTTTCATGCAAAATAGCTTAATATTTATGAGACGTTATTACAAACGGCAGTCTTTCTACATTTCGTTTCCCCTTTCTCCTAGGAGTTTATGGCCATACTAAGACATCTTGCAACAACGTGTGTTCGGTGGTTAACGTTTTTGGAGTTGAGCCGGAACCTTTTTGTAAAGCATTTGCATCTGTAGTACTGCCATTGGTGGATGTATTAGGGTTTACTTCACAAAGAGTATGAGCACCACTAGCAGTATCTGAGTGGTTGAAGTCATTGAGTTGGATACATGCAGAGGATACAGGTGAACCTTGCTGATTGTTCGCCTGCCCTGACTGAAGATTAATACATCTCTCTACCGAAGACTTAGGCCTACTATTATCTATAAAATGTTGAAATAAGCGATACAGCACATGGAAATCTTCGTTCTTATTTACAGGACTTGTTCATTGTCAATTTCCTGAAGTCTTCTCATTACATCAGTTCCTACTATACTTTCAAACTCGGTTCTGGTTAATACTACATCCTTAGTTTGCTCATTACCACCGCGTATTTCTTGAACTGTTTGTCTTGGTTTTGCAACGCATTTAGTGTAATCTATGTTGTTGGGATCAAATGGGTGTAAACCGCATACCCTAAATCCATTTTGTATAATAGATGGCTAAATGTAAGTGTCAACTGCTTGTTCCAACAGAGGAGCAAATTTAGCTTTCGTCAAAGACTGCAATTGATGATAAAGTTGCCACTCTCGTACCACTCACTTGTTTCCACCCATCCTTTAACGGTTTAAATACGTCTTGTAGAATTGGGGTACAGAGCAACGAGTTCAATTTGAACCTTGCAGCAAAGTTCGCTAAGTTGGTAAGTAAGATGAGTTTTATGACCGTCCACAAAATATATAATCGGGAACTTGACATTTTTCGATTTTAAATACGGATACAACACATTACCTATATATCCATAAAATACTTCGGCTTTCATCCACCCGTTCTCACTGCGACCGATACCCTATCCTGTAGGCACAGATAGAGCCACATCATTAGGCACATGAACACAAGGGAAAACTTTCATTGGGGGTGTTATGTCACCTGAAGCACTGAAAGTAAACATAACTGTTAAAGACTCCTTTGCATTTTCGCGTGTCTACATCGTACATGTTACTTACTTCTTTTTCCGCTAACACCTTTCCAGTTTTCGGGCAAAGCAAAAAGTTAGTTTCATCACCGTTGTAAACATGTGTTGCATCTTGCAGAACATCTGTAAGGTTATTGGCTTCAAAATACTTTTGTATATTATGAAATCATGATCTTATATCGTTTTCTGTTACACAAGCACTCGCACTTGTAACAGATTCGCACGTTCTTTCCGCAACCGTACGATTTCTTTGAAAGAACGATTTATACCATCCATCTCCCGGCATGTTATTTGGAAACGGTTTGGACGAGGATATTTCACGAGAAAGTCCTGAACACTTTTAAGAATATCCTGTTTCTTTCTGGGAAAAACCTTTTCAGCACATTTTATTAACAATTCCACCAACAATGGTTCTTCCTCTTCTAAAATGGGTCGTGGCCCGGAAGATGATTTCACATCTTAATTTCTCAGATGGAACTGTAAGGTAGATCGAGGAACGCCATACTGCTTCGATGCTGTCTTTATTCCTACACCTTTTGATATTGCTTCAAGGGAAGCACTTCTCTGTTCTAGTGCGTTCTTCCAATCTTTGCCATTGTGTGCCGATTTCTGCAACAATAAGAAAACGTTTTGTAATTCATTTTATATGAAATAATTTGTTTGACATTGATCTAGGCCCTATCATTTAAAAAAAAGTAGAAACTGAATGCCCATGTTGTAAACACCAAGAATGTCCATAACCGTCCAGACGTTTGGGACTAACGTTTTGAATCTCACAGCAGACTTTTCTTTACCGGAGTTTCTTTACTCCGTTATTCACATTCACTTAGACTAGCTCGCCATTGTTAATAAATATGCTTGTGTCTGACCACGCGCACTTCATGGCCGACTAGCTGAGTTTTGAAAAATACTTTCTTGCTGTAACTCAAAGTTTAAACTATTATATTAAATTTTGATGGTGGGCTAACTCTGTAACTCAGTCGGGTGGGTCAAACTTTGCCAGTCCGCCCCTGAAATAGACTACATGAACAAATATTTTCAATAGGCATATTAGACATATTTCATTACCAGAACCTATTCTGCTGCAAACCCCTACAGTCATTGGCATGGTCATTTATACAGTTCTTGGCACTGTGCCAATAACTGTTACTTATTAGAGTAGGAAACCAAAATTTTGATCAAGAATAGATGTAAAGATGGAAAGCATTATCTGACAGTTTTCAAGCTATTTTATTCTTCAGCATCAGAGACAGTGATTGGCACTCTAGTGCCAATCATTGACATTTTATATTTTCATTCGTACAGTTATTGGCACCCCATGCATTCACTCGAAGGACAAACAAATCGGTTGAAAATGTACCATTGGGATGATTAGTAGACCCAATTGCTCTCGTGCAAAAAATACTAGAACATTTTAAACAATAGCAAACTAATTACATTTATCTTAAGCTGATAGATGTCCTTAACAAAAAGTGTAAGAATTACCTGCAAAATTGAAAAATCCAAATAGCTTCCACTGTCGACTAGAGCTTGCCTCCAACTGAAAGGTTCCCGGCAAAACAAACAAAGGGAACGCGGGCAGAGAGGATCAAACCTGCCAGCTGCAGGAAAGTTTTACCAACACGTATTCATTTTTCCTTAGTGAAGGGAAAAAACTAAGGAAAGTGCCAATAATTGTCAGAGTGCCAACGACTATATGGTTTCCCCTATATATATATATATATATATATATATATATATATATATATATATATATATATATACAGGCGCGGATCCAAGTTGAGGGCTATAGGGGCTATAGCCCCCCCCCCCTTGAAGCTCAGGTATACACTACATAAAACGGGCTTCAATCCTGCTTTACACTGGATAAAGCAGCAAACTATGGTTTAGTCCCTCCCTTGATCATATCCTGGATCCGCCACTATATATATATATATATATATATATATATATATATATATATATATATATATATATATATATGTGTGTGTGTGTGTGTGTGTGTGTGTGTGTGTGATTTTCATAGCATGATTTTTCCTTTTCAATCTCACATTAAAATCATTGTTACGACAATGTGTGTGTGTATTGTAACTTAAGTTTTCGTGTAATATCAAAAGTGAGAGTTGATAATAAAATCATAAGTAGGTACCTTTTTTTTTCTTATTGTACATCATAATAAGATTACAGGATTCAAAGCAGTATGATTCATGTGCGTATATTTTCATATCATTTTTTAGAGAAAAAAGTAATTATATTCATAAACAGAAGTTTTTTTTCTTTTGTTTGTACAATTATGTTAAAAGTACGCGTCATTTACCTGTGACAGAAGAATTAGATGGTTAATTCGATTGTATAATTTTAATTAGCTTTTTCGTGCGTTTTCCTGTGTAGTAGATTCCCTTTTTAATTATTATTATTGTTGCCGGTCTTTCACCTGTTTTTACACGGTTCAATTCTCTTTGAAAGGAAAAGACCAAAAAAAAAAAAAAAAAAAAATAATAAATAAAAAAAAATCCCCAGTAATAGTTTCCTTCAAATGAAGGCATTGATAAATATTATGATGTCAAAGATGCACTGAGCAAGATAACTATCAAATGCAGAATCCGAAATATTCAGACATTTACAGTTTACCATTTGATATTATAATGCATGTTAAATTTCTGGTCACATAACGTATTTTTGGCGTTTTTAAGATACTAATCTGCGTAAAGTTGCAAATCTTCTATATATGTATATATCGTCGCATGAGAACCAGAAGTACGTAACTCCAAAAATGCGGTTTTCGTTTTCTTCATGTTTTGACAATTTTGAAAGCTTCACTTGGTGTAAATGGAACGTAACGCCATCTGTTCTCTTGTCGATCATCTGTTGTAATGGAATTCAATTACCATCTTATTAAAAACAAATCTTTGTAAGATAATAATATTTTTTGTCCTCTCGCCTGTAAACCTACGAAAATGGAGTTATGTTTCTCTGCTTCTCATGCGACGATATGTAATATATATAAAAATGAAATGGAAAATGTTTGACAAGTAACTCTTCTTACGACCTTGTTGTATCGATTTTGATTATTTTTGGTGCATAAGCAGACCTGGTCTTTTCTTAGGTTTTTATCAGATTAGTTTTCCTGAAGGGGATATGCTAAGAGGATTCCAAAATTTATGCCAAAAGTGCCGATTTTCAGTGTAGCGTCTCGTTCAGCAGGAAGCTTTATGAAAGGTGGAATCTGAACTACATGAGCTTCCGCCAAAAATCGAACTCGGGTCTCCCATGTTAATGGCGCACAAGCTATCCACATAGCGACAAGGAGAATTAGAATAATATAACAAGTGGAAAAATGTTTTAAAGGAAATTAATTTCACTCAAAAGAAGATATCAATGCGCATGCCCAGTCGCATCTTTTCCTTACGCCGTTTTCAACTCAATGTGATGGTACGTTTAGCGCAGACCACTCTTTGTAGATTGAGGGAAATTTCCCTGATAGAGATTGAGGGAAATTTCCCTGATACACAGTGCTCCATTGCTAGTGATCATATAACGTGGCGTTCCTTCGGTTCCCATTCCGCCAACCAATATAAGTTATGACTCCTGTGTAATATTCAAGTTTGAAATGTGTCGGTCGGCTTGGTTCCACCGTGTACAACCAAGTCACATAAGTGCTATTTTTAGCTTAAATTTTGACCTAATCTGACCGGGGGCTGTAATCACTCAAGTTCCTTTAATTCTTGTACGTATATTGTATAAAAGTAGTTGTAGATTACATTTTAGCTGAAACTATGATGCATTCTTTGGATAAATAATTTGAACGAGCGAGTAGAACAGTATCTACCATTCACCGACATGCATTGCTTACTCCATCCAGTTCCTGACACCCTGATCTTATTTCCAATGATTGCCAGATTGTGATTCAGTCCTTTGGCTTATCAATCACGGACAATCTATAATAGACATTGTTCATAAAAACATTATCCAAATAGTGAACTTTGACTCATGACTAGCCACTTTCACGTGAGCTTTATTTTTGGAAAGATTGTTGGCAGAAAAATAAACCAAGATACACAAAAATGGTTTGGATTCATTTCGCAATTCAATCTTTCTTGCAGGAAGATAATCTTATTTTTTGTAAACATAGTCGTCATTGTGCGACCGTAGATCTTTGAGTACGTATAAAAGATATGCAATTTTTTGTAAGATAAACGGCTAAGATATTGTTTGAATTTCATTTGCCAATTACGCCGTTTCTCAACAATTGTCTTTGATTATATATTGTAGACTTTATGAGGCATATCTTCCAATATCTGATAAAAAGAGGTAGTATTATTTAACAAAAGAACATGCTATAGTTACAAAGAATTGAGTCATTATATAGATTTATATAGATTTTAAAAAGCAAAACCTTATGGGTTTGCGCATCACGACCCATTAATGATTTTATTATTTTCTTTTCGATATATTTATGCGAGTGTGTCGTAAACAAATTATGGAAAAACACCAAATCTCTTTTACACAGGGCATTTAAAAATAATACCGACAACGTTTGGGAGGTAAATCCTGAAACCAAGACAGGACCAAAAGTATAGACAAACCTGGGTGCACAAATGCTTTCTTTCGGAGTTATAGACCGGCAAAAATATGAAAAAATGAATTTTAAAGGTCTATAGATCCAAAACTATGGGACCTGCCGTAGTCGGGTCAAGACTTCACTTAGGAACTAGTATGTGCCCTATCCAAATATCCAAGCTTCAGAATCCTGTGGTACTTCCGCAACAATTTGTATAGTAGTAGTTGTTGAGTACTTCAAATTTAATGCCCGTAGCCAAACTCTCTCTATATAAAATGTCACGTGAGTACCGCAGGATTCTGAATATGGCTTTTTGGAAAGCTCACATATTAGTTCCTAAGTGCAGTCTTGACCCGACTACGGTAGGTCCCATAGTTTTGGAGTTGTCGACCTTTAAAATTCATTTTTTCATGTTTTCAGCAGCCTGTAACTCCGAAAGGAAGCCTTTGTGCACCCAGATTGGTCTATACTTTTTGTCTTATCTTGGTGTCAGGAATCAGCTCCCAAACGTCGTCGGTGTTGTTTTAAAACACCCTGTATAGTTAACCTTTATTATTATTATTATTATTAATAATAATAATAATAATAATAATAATAATAATAATAATAATAATAATAATAATAAAGTTTTCCAAGTTGCACCATGTATAGGGATGCCCAGGAGACAAGAGTTGAATATGTCTCGTCTCGAAAAAATGTCTGCTGGAAGAATTCTTTCCCATCTAGAATCTTATCACGAAAAGTGTATCATATCGTAAGCAACTCTAGCCATGTTATACTAGTATGTAGAATATATGGTCACGTTCTAAAGCAGGCATGTGCAACAGCCAGCTACTGTTGTCAACGGCTCGAGCGGCTCGGCTCACGGCTCAGTCACCACCGAGCCAAGCCAACAGCTCACCAAACCGAGCAGGCTCGAGCCCTCGGCTCATTTGGGTCGAACCGAGCCGAGCCGAACTGAGCGGATGGCTCATCGCAACCGAGCCGGCTCGAGCCGATGGCTCACCTGAGCTGAGCCGAACCGAGCCGATGGCTCACCTGAGCCGAGCTGAACTGAGCGGGTGGCTCATCGCAACCGAGCAGGTTGACATCATTACAGCCAGCCCTCGGACCTTCCCCCCGGCCTACTAAGCCCTTTAATTCGGCTCGCCTGACTCGTTATTGAAAATGAATTTTTTGCGTAACCTCTTAAACTGAGCCAAAAGTTTTGTTGATGTACCGTACTTCAGATGCTCGGTTACTAACTATTTTGAATATTTCAGATATATATTTCTAATTCCTCTTTATATCCAATGACGCATTTTTACTTCAGTACTGTTCGTTTGTGGGCACGTCTGGCTTCAAGAATTATAATAGATTGCATAATCGAATAGTGCAATTTTAATATTTAAAATTAAAAAAACCGTAGTATAGGTACCACATCGAATTTTGAGTTTTGCTATCTATTTTAGAACATCCGGGTGTTACTAGCTTAAAGCTTTAAAAATCCGGGTGTTACTATGAGCTTTCTCGAAGGAGGTTTTAGAACTTGGGCCAATAAATACTTTCACTTTTTTTTTTTTTTTAAGTTATGTTGAGAAACTCGTATTTGTAAGTTACTTACGTTTGTAAAGACTGAAGAGATTTATTCATTCCTGTAATTAGTTCTTTTAACCAATTAAGTTCAGTGGGCGTGAATTGGCTGTCTCTTTCCGTCTTTCTTTCTTTCTTTCTTTCTTTCTTTCTTTCTTTCTTTCTTTCTTTCTTTCTTGTGTTCTTCCATTGTTGTTGTATGGTGAAACGGAATGAATTAAAATGTACAGTTAGAATGTGTCTCGCTATTGGAGCCTAGAAACCTGGACTGTGTTACTGGTGCATGAGCAAACCAACAACAGCGAGCGAACAAGTGTTTGTGGCTGGCTGCATTGAAGATCTATTGAACGGGTACCGGCCCAGCAAAGACCAGAACGTACAGCATCCATAGCTGCGGGAATTGATGATGATGACCAGCCAGAGCAGAATAAAGCCAGTGCAGGATGAAAGGTTTGACCTCTCGTCGTTTTCATGTTTGGGCGTCAACCTTTCCTCTTCTGAGTCTGACTGAAGAACAGGCTGGAGTGGCCGCGAGGCATCGGCAATCCGGCGAAAGTATACTTAAAACTACTCGTCATTGGTCGTTTGTTGTGTTGTTGTTCGGGTTGTTTTGTTTGGTAGTAATATTTGTTGTTGCAGTATCTTGGTAATATGTAAATGCCGAAGATTTAATGTGAGTAACATGTGCAATCAAGCCTAGTGTTGTTGCTAAGTGACCATTATATGAACGGCCTCATTAAAATGATTAAGATTGATTATGGACATTTATTATGTTAAATACAAAATTCAGAATATGTTAGGAGAGGTCGTGTTCATTTTGTTGCTAGTAGCGTAAATGTCCTGCAACGAAATGTTATATGCACTGATTCAAGGGCGCTCATGTTGTGGTTTCCAAGGGGAGGAAGTATAAGCAACGTTCCAAATATAGTTTCAAATTTTGCTGTAACTAATGTAGAAATTCTATTGGGTTTTCGAAGTACATTTTCCTCTTGGGGGGGGGGGCGAGCGCCCCCCCTGATGGGCGCCCTTGCACTGATTTGAATATCTACCTTGCTTAACCAAAAATTGCTCCGGTTCAATGTTAACTGAATTATAGAGGGCAAGAAACTGGATAGGCCTGTTGAATCATTGAGATTACTGTTATTACTTTAAAAATAAATAAATAAATAAAAATCGAATACTCCTCACTCAGATTTCTACAAAATTATTAGCATGTAACGAAAAAATATACAATGATGAGACATATCAATTGATAGATCTCATCAGTTGAACAAAATTACGAGGGTGATTCAGAAAGTAATGCCTCCAAGGTAATATCTTTATTTGTGTTTGACAAGTAGCGCTGATACAGCTATCAGTGGGCAATGTCAGCTACAAATGATGGCATAATTTTTAAACATAGTCCCCATTATGGGCAACATACTTGCGTCAAGACGAAACAAGTTTTTTTTGTGCCGTCGGCGAAGAATTGAGGTGGCTACTGGCGATACTATTGCCGAACTGCTGCTTCCACCTCCGCTCCACAACTGTAGCGTTCGCCCTGAAGGTGGTCCTTAAGTTTGGAGGAAGAGCCAAAAGTCGCAGGACGTAAGATCCGGACTATAGGGAGGATGAGGCAGAATGTCAACAACACTTTGCCAGCAGATGGGATAACTTTGAATTTTTTTGGCGGTGGAGAGGGCGTGTGGCGGTACTCCATCGACTGACGCATTGTTTCCGGGTCGTAATGGTGTATCTACGATTTGTCGCCGGCGATGAATGTTCCTGGGCGCCAGTGGCGAACGCAAGGGGGAGCGATTGGGGCAAAGCTCTTAAAAGTAGCTCTAAGTAGCAGTATTACAACCCCCCCCCCAGAAGTCCATCCTGAATCCACCCCTGCTGCGCGCATCACCGTCCGCAGTCAAAATTTCAATGACAGTCCGCTGTTTGAACCGAACGTCACCATTGAATGCCATGGATCGCTCCATTACTCTGGAAGGAGAAGAGGTAGAAGGTAAAACAAGTGTCATTCTATAACTTAAACATTAGTATATTAATGATAAACAGTTCAGAATATTTGTAGTACTATTGGTCAAGTAGTGGGCTAGGAGGCATTACTTTCTGAATCATCCTCGTATTAGAGCGAGTAAAAATCTCATGCGTAGTACTTGAGAAAACCGAGAAAACTTGTTTTATAAACTAAAGATTGTGCTATACGATAACGTCTCAGCCTATTGAAGATGAAACTGATTCTGAAATATACACCAATCAAGTTTTCATTATGACACTAATAAGACAACAGTAGATAAATGGAATAAGAAAATTGTGTTCTATGTACAACCGGGCTTTAGTTTTTGCAAGCGTTTTTCCATTTCATGGTTTGTACAGGGAAGAGTTTGCTTAACACAATTTGCCTGTAATGTTTTTACATGAATGTTATGAGTTTATTTCTATTTTTTTTAAAAGAAAAAAACTTTTCTACCATGTCGGCAGCACACAGCATGTGGGAAAGTGACTAATTCCACGTAGGTGGATAGGAATTAAGCGCTCCAGTGTTTTTCAGCTGCGAATAACTAACTTCGGTGTGATGAGATCATTCTATGAATAATTCATCCATTTGTCGATAATTGTTATCCACAAAAGCACCTTGCTCCCTCCTCCCCCCTCTTCCCCTTACACGACACGCATTTAGAAAAAGAGTTGTTTTTGGAGCCGTCGGCCGATCGCTGGGATTTTCCGTATGCACGAAAGAGATAACATGCTTTGCTAAAAACTATTCGAGAGTTTTAATAATGGTTTGATGTCACACAATGCTCCAATTTGTTCTTTTGTGTTTAACGTTCCAAACATTTGCTTTGAGCTTTCAAACGAATGTAGGTGCTTTGATTTTGTCGCTGCTGAAAAATCGTTAAAGGCACAAAGTGTTCTACTATTACTGACAGGCTACTTTCAGCAAATTTAGAAGATTTTGTACACGACGATTCAGTGACGTTTATTAGGCAGGAAAAATGGACACAGTTGTTGCACCTTTTTGTTCCCGCATTATAAATGGCGCCCATCATGGGGGGCTAGGTGGGGCGCTCGCCCCCTAGAGGAAATTCTACTTCGGAAGATCGAAAACCCAATAGAATTTTTATAATAGATCCCGCAAAATTTGAAACTATATTTGAAATGTCGCTTACATTTGCCGCCCTTGAAAACCACAACATGGGCGCCCTTGCGCATTATATATCTCGTCAAAGTGCTAATCAGTTTTTCCTTCGAGAAAAGTCACACAAAACAAACAATAATATAATAATTTCTCTGAATAATCTTGTTTATTCCTTAAAGGATCCGGGGTTTTTTGGGTATTTTTTGGACTTTCAGTCAAGCAGCTACTGCATTGTCACTATTTATCCTAGGATCATGGATCTTTAGAATGGAGCTGGCTTTCAAATGGTACCACTTGCATGCTCATACCATATACCAGGAGAGGGAAAAATGATGTTAAAGGGGAAATTTCAGGGGGGATTTTTTTACATTTTGGACCCCTCTGGAGCGGCCCTGTGTGAACGTAGAGATCTCAAAAAAATCTGATAAATGGTACTTGGTATACTGAATGTGTGTGCCAAATTTCAAGTTTCTATCTTGAATACTAAGGGCGGGAAAATTTTTATCAAGAATTCCCACAATGCTCCAAATTACGCAAAACACCATGATCTCAAGTAAAAAAAAAAAAAAAAAAAAAAAAAAAAAAAAAAAAAAAAACGTGAGTCATCTCTATTTACCCTAGAACTATAATCCGCCAATTATTCTCTTCAGAATAGAACTGCCTTTCAGGCGGTACCATTCACGTGTCTCCATCGTGTATCTAAGGCGAGAAAATCCCGAAGAAAGGGATTTTTTGGTAAAAATATCCCTTTTTTCAACTTTTTGCCCCTCTGGATCCCCCCTGTTTTAAGGAGAAATCAGAAAAAAATCTGGTAAATACTCTCGGTAGACTGAATGTTCGTGCAAAATTTCAATCTTCTACGTGCAAAAATAAGCCCGCCAAAAAATAATGAACATAGGATTAATAAAAGAAAATATATTTTAGAATTATGACGTCATCACCTCCTATGTCTCGACGCAGGAAGGTGTGAAACCATACGTAAGGTCTTCTACAATGCCTCTGGACTTGGAAAACAAACAAACAAACAAACAAACAGAAACGGATGAAAATGCTCAAATAGGAGAGTTATAACGCAATGTACCATGAAACACCCGTATGGTACAAATTGTACCATCGGATCCCCAAAGGGTTATATATGAGGCACGTGCAGAAAGTAAATTTCCCTTGAGTGGTAAATACAAAGAAGAAATACTGACTTTGAAATACTATTTTGTCACAGATATAGCACAGATAACATTATTTTTCAATATATTCACCGCCGATCTTCTGGAATCGTTTCACTGGAACGTTTTTGACTACACATCATATAGTCCGGATCTGCCTATAAGCGATTTTCATGTCTTCTTTCTTACTCCTTAAAAAAAATGTCTGGTAAGAATTTTGGTAGTGATAAAGAATTGGAGACAGTCGTCATACACTGGTTCCACTCTAAGGCGGCTAATTTTTATAACGTCGGGATACAAAAGTTGACCCCATGGCAGGCCCGTACCTAAGGGGTCTAGGGGGGATGCCCCCTAAAATTTTTACGGTAGGCTTGCGAATGAAGTATAATATATTGATGAACTATAACATGGTTAGATCGGGCCCCCTTTAACTTCAGCCGGCCCCCCTTACATTTTTGGGTTGGCTACCGGCCTGTCCCATGGTGTGACAAATGTCTGAATTACAGTGGCGAATATGTTGAAGACTAGTGGTACTTGTCCTGTATCTGTGATAATGCATATTTCAAGGCCAGTACGTCTCTTTAGGTGTTAACAGCCTTAGGGAAACTTACTTTCTGGACGCTCTCATGTAAAGCTAAATCTGCTATACAGATCATCTCTGTTGAATTATTTGAAATGAATTTCTGAACATAGCAAATTCGAATCTCTGTACGAATACCAGTGTTAAGGCAATACCGAACTAGATTCATGTCTTTTTGATTAAAATGAAAAAATGAAATGAAATGAAATCTTTAAGTTTAACGTCCCACGCTTATGCCGGTTAGGCTAAAGGAGACGGTGATAATGAGAGATGAGTGAAATGGTGGAATGAAGAAAATGGGAGGAAACGAGAGAACCCCGAGAAAACCCACGAGCACAGTGTTTGTCCACCACAAAGTCCACATGGTTCGAGCTGGGATCACCGGAGATGAACGCTATATCACTGAGCTACCGCGCCCCCTTGATTAAAATGAGTCTCCTAAGGAACAGGAGAGGGAAGTTAAAGAATTATATCAAAAATAGAATTGAATATCGCTGGATCCCTTGCAGTTAGGAAGATAAAACTTGGTAAATAAACTACTTATTATAAAAATAATTTCACCCGTATCCCAGAATTTTCCAAAATTCCGTTTCTAAGGTTGGTGGGGGCCAAATTTCCTAATATTTCCGATTTTATATTCGTTATTGAAATGGTAAAAATAAGGACTCAATTTGACATAGTATCTATTTTCTAACCTAAAATCGCTTGCTGGTTTGGATTAAGATAATCATGTCTGAAATTTCACTTTGGTTGATTAGCTGAACCTGCGCTCTCTACACAGCGCATCATTCACATATGAGCATGAATCTCCTTGTCATTCCTCACAACATCTGTACATGTCCCTTTACAGGCACAAGTAAAAGACGTCTTGATAAAAATCAGCAAGGAGTACAATAAAGGGGAGATTAAAAAAAAATATAATCTTTTGCAAGATTTGAGCCTACTTCCGGTTGGAGTTTCTAATGCATGTATGATCAGTATTTTCTTTCTTCTTGCATGCAATATGTAATAAGCAAATACATTACACACACAATTAATTATAATGTCAGTGAGATATGGTGTTCATTGGGCAAAAGACTGCAAATAATAAAAATTCATCGCAAGGGCGCCGATCCTGGGGGGCCGGGGGCCTGGGTCCACCAAAGTTTATGTGGCCCCCTATTGTATTTATGAATATGTAATATTTGGCATAATTTGAATGCAATTTGTCTTAAAAATCCTCATATATATACCTTCTGCGTCTAAATGCCTCCCCTCCCAATTTACAGAGAAATCGGCGCCCTTGATTCATCGTAGACTGGAGAAGTTGTTATCCTTCGTTTTTCATTATCATTTGGGTATAAAACAAAAGCCTGAGAGATGTACAACTCCTATATATAGAAATGTGTGGAGTTGGAATGTATAACTCGCAAGAGATGATGCTTTACTTAAAAGAAAAAAAAATCAACACTTCCAGTGTACCTTCAAAAAATATAATAAAGAAATAATGACTACGTTCTTTAACATTCAATTAAAACTGAACAATCTACACAAAATTTGCTATAGCCCAGTGAAAACGGCATCTTTTTAGAGCCTATGGTTCCCGAGAACTCATTGTTGAAAGGATTGGATACAAACCTATAAACTTTTCTTGACCACAAACATATAAACTAGCATTTTAATATACAGGGTGTTTCAAAACAACGCCGACAACGTTCGGGAGGTGATTCCTGACACCAAGGTAAGACGAAAAGTATAGACCAACACGGGTGCACAAATGTTTCCTTTCACAGTTATAGGCTGCCGAAAACATAAAAAAAAGAAGCAGTTTAAAGGTCCATGGCTCCAAAACTATGAGAGTACTGTAGTCGACTCAAGACTTCACTTATGAAGTAATACGTGCGCTATCCAGAGTATGTCTCAGAATCGTAAGGTACTCACGCAACAATTTTTATAGACGCTGTTTGGCTACAGGCATATAGTTTGAAATACTCACCAACTACTGTACGTCTATAAAAATTGTTGCGGAAGTAACGCAGCATTGTGAAACATTGATATTTGGATAAGGCACATACTAATTTCTAAATAAAGTCTTAGCCCGACTACGGTAGATCCCATAGTTTTGGAACTATGGACTTTTAAGGTTATTATTATTAGGGTAGAGTGGGGTAATTCGAATAGGCGGGGAAATTGAATAATGTTAAGCATGTTGCTATCTGGAGTGGAAACGCGGCTTGCCATGTTAGTGCACCTGTGGTGGATTTGTAGGGGTGGTTTGCAGAAGTCGCTCTCAGAAATACAAACTATTCCTGTGGTTCTGAAGGCTTACAATATTTTTTGTTTGCTGCAAGGTAAGTACAAATATGCCTATTTTTAGGTCGTTATAATTCTCAACGTTGTTTCCTTAAGCTTTCCTTATTACTAACTGGATAAAATGAAACAGCTCTGGATTATAATCGTATCAGTAGCCTGTGGGGCATTGATATACTGTACGCTGGCGTCAACTAATGAGCAGTTTTCATACCACATTGTGAATGGAATACTCGTCGACTGCGGGGCAATTTGGATAATTCAAAGCGGGGCAATTTGAATAGCAGTGGAATTAGAACAATAGGTGGGGAAAATGTAACGGTGATAGCATGCTGCAATGCCAAAGGGTCTTTTATACCTCCTGTAATAATATCCAAATGTGTACGCAAAAATTTGGACTTAAATAACTAAAATCTCACTCACAACTTGTGTCCTTATAGCTCTGCCAAAGTCATGACATTGAAATGCTTTACCTACCTCCACACAACGCACGTATTACAACCACTCTATCGCTCTGATTTAAGGCCCTTAAAGCGAATTACCATCAAGAGGCAACTATTTGGATTCACCAAAACTCGAGCTCAGTGATTAGTAAATCTCAGTTCTGCATTTTGTTCATTGAAGCCTGGAAGCGGACAGCTTCTATTGGATTGGCAGTTATGGGTTTTCATGTACCGGTATATACTCCTTTAGTCCACAAGCTATTGAAGAATTTCGATTCGCACCTTCGGAAACGTATTGCCTTGTTACACATTTTGAGGAGCAGTCTTCTCGGGAAGATCTTAACAACGCGCCTTCTTCTTCCGGTCATGGCTCTCAAAACTTTGTCCCAACGAAGCCTATAGATTAACCCATACAACAAGAGCTTCCCAGCCCAGAAAAATTGTGTGTGTAGTAGAGACGTCGTGTTACAGGAAAATCATGCCACTCAATTTCTCAAAATATTCGGGTAATGAGAATAAAACAACTTCGAGGAAAGACACAAGCATCGGGTGTAACAAAATCGAAGGACACTACAAGAAAGAAGAGTGCTAATACAGAACCTACCAAGAAAAAAACAAATGAAAGCTCGAAAGAAACTGATATCCTCTACTCCCTCCTGTGAAGATGTAGGCCTAAGTCTAAAGATGGCTGCAGGGAATGAAAGTCAAACGTGGAATTGCTGTTTTTGCCTTCTTAATTACTATTCAGAACGTTCTGCTACAAAGGGAGACTGGATCCGTTGCGAGCGTTGTAAGCCATGGTTCCACGAAGTCTGTGTGGGTGCAGAAAGTCGAAAACTGTTTATCTGTTGTCGTTGTCGTTAAATACGAACGATGGAAGATGAATTAACCTATTACGGATCTTTGCCTTAGACAGTGTTCCTAACAAATTTCTTTAGTGTAGGCCTACATTCAAGAAGATAGCTACAGGTGATGCATATTTACAATTTATGTACTTCTTTTCATTCAAAATTAGCATATTTCAACTACCGTAGAATTTGTAATCTAACAATTAAGTAGTTTATACATTATTTCTATAAGACTTGCTTATTTTGTTAGTTATTCATATTACCCCACTCGTTATTCAAATTGCCCCCCGCATTTACGTTTTTCGAAATTTCGGCGGGGAAATTGAATACTCAAATTTCACAATGATGTATCTCAGATATTATCTTAAGAAAAATTGTTAAGTAAGAGTAAGGTTCAAAGTTTTTGTTCACGATTTTGTATTTGGATACCAATTACAGTTTCTGAGATATATGAGAAATTGTCTGAAATTATTCAAATTACCCCGCTGTACCCTATTATTATTTAATGTTTTCGGCAGCCTCTAACTCCGAAATGACGGATTTCTGCACCCAGGTTTGTCTATAATGTTTATCTTATCTTGGTGTCAGGAATCACCTCCCAAACGTTGTCGATGTTGTTTTGAAACACACTCTATACACAGAACCGCTTGTCAAAAAATTAGAATGACTGGTTGCGTTATTCGTTCCATCACTAAAAAGAAATGAAAGAGAGATCACATCAATAAGATGGAAGCACTATTAATAAACCACATATCTTTTGTTTCTATTGCACTGTATGTAGTATTAATTATCATACATATTGCGAGTATATATACGTAGAAAACCACAAATTAGAGCATGTAGGGTGGAAAATTCTGGTATAAAATCACTCTTTGGAGATGAGACTTTGGTTCGTAGGCGGTTGAAAGAGAAGAGAAGCTATGTGCATTCCCTTTGCATTCCAGCCATAATTGATTTGTATGCGGCTGCTGTACACGAAATATTGCACCAAAGAGCCCTCTAGGATGCCGTCGGCTTGGTTGCTTGGCTTCATTCGAGGTCACGGCATGTTCCAACATGCCTTTGTCTCTCTTTTGTACCTTTTTTTTATTTATTTTTTTTTACTTTATTTATTAGTTTAGCTTAGGAAAAGCGAAAACTTAGGTGCTTTTATGAATTCCTAAGCACGTGGCTGGGGATGGAAGCTTTTAAAAATCCTCTGTGTTTGTGTAAGGACACGTCCAGAGAGGTGTTGCGCTGGTATTTTGTTTGCAAAGCCTCGTCGTATCATTTTGTGCTCTTCTTCTTGAGTTTGGGAGAGAATAAGCTATTGAACAAAGTGTCCTGGGCTGGCTGGCGTGGCAGGTAGATGGAATGCATAGGCCGGTAGAACTTGATGGTGTGTGGGCCGTTATAATCTTGCCTTTCAGTTCGTGTTCTTTGATTTGGGTCATTGAAGACGGATGAACGGATCAGGCAAAACTAGTGACAGTGTTATCCGAATTAAGCTAATAAAGAAATTAGTTAGGTCGTGACTTTCCACTAAATGGAGCGAAAATTAATGTCAGTCAATAAATGTACACTTCTAGTAAAAGTTTCTTTGAAAGTGGTTACACACAGGGCCGGTTTTAGGGGGGTGCAAAGGTGCACGTGTACCCCCTTCGTTGTAAATATACACTATTTAAAATGAGAAGTTGGCAGTGAAAATAGCAACACATTCCGAAACCTTCTGTCATTTGGGGCTTAAAAGAAAGCATATCTTTGCAAAAGCAATAGATTAAGGTGATTTTCTGAAGGTTGAAGGAAAAGGATTCAACAAACAAAACAATATAACATTTGCCAAATGTGGGGATGAAAACAAGCCAGAATGGAAGAAGAATATTTTTTCCTACATAACACTTGCGACCATCTTTATTCTCCGTTCTATGCATCAGCGTTGTCAGGGGTAAAGAATATTGTCACATATCACTTTGAAGAGTTTCAGTATGATTGGCTATTTTGGTAGTTATTGGTGCACCCCCCTCAGACAATACTGGATCCGGCCCTGGTTACACATGATGTTAGAATGAGAGGATTCCCCCCCCCCTAATTATTCGTAAATTAATTAATTTAACAGTATAGAAGACCTAGAGCTACTTCAAAATGACATAAATAATTTTTCCTTCTGGTGGAACACATGACTTCTAAAAGTGAATCCCGATAACATTAAATTCATAACACTATTCCCTAAAGAAAAATATTGTACACACTTCATCTAACATAATTTACCTATTACGAAAGTCAATAGTCATAAAGATCTCAAAGTTACGTTTGACCAAAAAAAAAACTTTCACAGAACATATACTGTAAACATTATTACTAAGCACTCTATGCATCTTCTAGAACTTCTGTACAGATTGACACGAATACGGAAAATCTCTTGCCTAGCAGCTTTCTAGAAAACAATAATTTCTCCTAAATTGGATTATTGTTCACCTATCTGGACAATGTTATCTCCTATAAGCCTACCCCGGCTAAACTCAGTACAAAACTTCTTCCTTGCAATAGTACGCCTTAGAGTACTTGCACACGTGCGACGACAAAGTACGAACTTGTTATGAACACTAAATATTCAACTACCTGATACTCATCATAAAATCAGTGACCTCATAAATCTGTATAAACTCACACATGGTCAACTCAGGTCCGAAACGCTTCTCTCAGAATTTTATTCCGAATTCCATTCAGACAAACACGTAACATCAGTGGCGTATTTACGATTTTGCTTCGGGGAGGGCTTTGCTAACTTTCGGGGCGAGGGGCTTTGCCTAAAAATGTGAAAATTCTGCAAGATATTTCATATACTTTACTATAGTAAGTAAGATTTCGGGGAGGGGGCTTAAGTCCGGAAGCCCCCCTAAATACGCCACTGCGTAACATACATCTTTTTTAATATACGACCAAGATTTTCAATCGTTCAATGCTTTGTTCTACAGGCTTCCAAAGTTATACTCAGCACTACTCAGCATTTTAGTAGATAAACGTTAGTCAGTTATTGTCAACCTTTCTTGTTATTACGTAGATGTTATTTTATTATTATTATTATTATTATTATTATTATTATTATTATTATTATTATTATTATTATTATATTATGTTATCATCTCTTAGATTTGTTAGATATTCCAGTGTAAACTCGCATTCAGCTGTATATGGAATTATGTTCGTAAATAAGAAATAAAATAAAAAATCTTGTACGCGAACACTTGACAGTTTCTATTCTTTCCATTATGCTGCCAACATTCATATATACATACCTGGTATAGTTTCAAACTATCAATATGTGCAACTACTCTGTTTGCCCTTCGATAGGTGGCAGACCAAAACCAGTTAGAGATGACCCTGCATCCCAAAAATATTTCCCATCTGAATCCATATCATACAATTGAAACCCGAAGATTAAAATAGGCCACTTTCGGTTTTAATGTCGGATACACCGAATGAAAATGAAAAATGATATATAGATTGATATACAGTGGCGGATCCAGGATATGATCAAGGAAGGGGCTAAACTTAGTTTCTCCGTTTTATCCAGTGTAAAGCAGGATTGAAGCCCATTTTATCCAGTGTATATCTAAGCGTCAAGGGGGGCTATAGCCCCCTTGGATCCGCCACTGTATACATATATATATATAGGGTGTTTCAAAACAATACCGACAACGTTTGGGAGGTGATTCCTGACACCAAGATAAGACGAAAAGTATAGACCAACCTGAGTGCACAAATGCTTCCTTTAGAAGTTATAAGTTTCCAAAAACATGAGGAAATGAACTTTAAAGGTCCGTAGCTCCAAAACTAAGTTAAGTCAAGATTTCTCTAAGGAACTATTATGTGGCCTATCCAAATATCCATGTTTCAGAATCCTGCTGTACTTCCGCAACATTTTTACAGAGATAGTTGGTGAGTGCTTCAACGTATATGCCCGTAGCCAAACTCCCTCTATAAAAATTGTTCCGTGAGTATCTTAGGATTCTGAAATATGGATTTTTGAATAGCGTACATATTAGTTTCTAAGTGAAGTTTTGACCCGACTACGATAGGTCCCATAGTTTTGGAGCTATGGACCTTTAAAATTCATTTTTTTTTTTCATGTTTTCGGCAGCCTATAGCTCCGAAAGGAAGCATTTGTGCACCCAGGTTGGTCTATACTTTTGTCTTACCTTGGTGTGAGGAATCGTCTCCCAAACCTTATAATATATATGCATTACACGTCCCAAGAGTCCTCAGCCTAAAATTATAGTGTTAATACAAATAAATTTTTAACACAACTTTTACGTGTTATTTCAATTTCAAGGTCCAGTGTTGCGCTTAACACAGGCCAGTGGTTTCAGCATGACTTCCAATTGCACGTGTTATTTCAACTAGTGGTGAGCACAAAAACTGGTTTTTCGGTTTTCGGTTTTTCACCGGAACCGATTTCGGTTTTCTCCGACACGGGTTTCGGTTTTCTTCAAAACCGGTTCGGTTTTCACCGAAACCGGTTATCGGTTTTCTCCAAAACCGGTTCGGTTTTTCACCTGATCCGGTTTCGGTTTTCTTCCCAAAATTTGTTCTATTTCTGACCAGAATGGTGTTTTGTTCTCCAGAAACCGAATCCATTTCCACAGAAATAGTTTTATGTTTTCCCGAAAAGTTTTCACCGAAACCAGTTTCGGTGGAAAACTGAACCGGTTTTGGAGAAAACCGAACCGGTTTCGGTGAAAAAACGAACCGGTTTTGGAGAAAACAGAAATGTCGGTTTTTCGGGTTTCGGTTTTTATAGAAACCGGTTTTGCCCATCCCTAATTTCAACATCAAGGGTCCAGTGTTGCGGTTAACACAGGACAGTGGTTTCAGCATTTCCACTTTCACGTGTTATTTCAACATCAAGGGTCCAGTGTTGTGGTTAACACATGTCCGGTGCTACCGGTTTGATACATAATTGGTGTTAATTTTGCAGCATTAAAATAACACGATACTGATGTAAAAATCAAGAGTGAATATGGAAATAGGAACAGCGACTCGGCGTTCTTTCAGTGTATATCCTGTGCTGTTAGTAAATATTCAACTCGCATGATGAACACAAGCCATTCAGGTAATAATATGTATAAGTGTATTTGCCAATGATCACGCAAACCTTTTATTTGATAATAAGAATGATATAGTAAAGGTATCACAGCCTTTTCAGAAGTATATTGTATATTTGAAAGACATCTATACTGTAACTTCTACCAAGCGCATTGCCTTACAAGGATGTCAGAAATATCTAAGGAACTAAAATTGAGAATTTGTATTAATTCTTATTTTTAGCTATAAGCAAAGCTTCACGCATAGTATTTATACCAAGGAACGCACAACGTATTATATTTTCTGTAATGTTTCATGCTGAAAATAGCTTTGTTAGCGCATGAATTTTCTAAGTACATTTACATTAGCAGAAGAACTATCATTTATTTTCGATGTTCAGACTCTTATTCTCACTATATTTCAACCCATAAATACTCTTCAAAATGTTGTTAAGTTCAGAACTCTTGACACTGCATTTAATTATTTTTCTGGCCATTTTCCGATGCTTTTCTTTTATTCAGGAAGCGTGGTTACCAAATCACAATATTAAAGTCGACGATGTCTCTCTTCCTCGTCACTTATATTCCATTTGTGGTAACCTATTTACAAATAATTTGTACCAGAAGCTGTTTGTAAACTATACCTAAAATAACACCAGTGGGTTGTTACTAAAATCTTGCATACTACAATTCATCGTATCAGGTAGCTGATTTATCCACTACCATTTTAACAATGTGCTTCAAAATGAGATGCATTTGAAGTAGCACCAGTCATTGTGTATCTAAATTTAGAACAACTCGGGTAAACTGAGCCAGTGTGTTGAACTAACATAGCTATTCTTTTATTTATTTATTTATTTTTACTGTGTTGGCTCCATCTTCGCCCTTATCCCTCTGTTGCAAGCGGAAGTGGTAGACGTAACAGTCCTGGTTTTCAGTATTACATTCTTATAGTTCGGAAGTCTGTTGTAGTTTCATGGCGATAAAGGAAGCTCATATACGTGGGGGATCCAAAAATAACCGAAATTTCCTGATAAAAATAATGGATTTCATTACTTTAATACAACTTCAATCACTTTCCAGCTATTTTCCATTAGTACTAATGCACTTGTCCAAATATTCATTGCATTGTTCGAAGTTACAAAGTCGGCCATTTTGATTGCGTTTGACTTCATCGACATCGGCAAAACACCTGTCTTTAATATTTTTTTTTTTTTTTTTTTAAGTTACTGTTTGCATCATCATCATAGTTTCTGCTGCGTCCTTTCCGTGTAAAAAACAAAACTTCGTGAGAATCTGCCTTTTCATCGTGTCACGATTGCACTACAAACACACACAAAGAACTGTCAGAGAAACCACACGCGCCGTTGTCACTAGATGCCGCCACTTGGCTTACTGACTCAGCAGACGTCCCACAGCGTACTAGCAAAGCAACCTCTTACTACAAGTACTCCCATGCGCAAAAAATATTGCGCGTATACTGTAACTCACAATTTTTCGCAATTATTCCATTTTCCATATGTTTATTGGTAAAATTTAGTTATTAGTACGTGGAGATAATAGAAAGCAATCCATCTAAGGAGATATTTCCAAAAAATATAATAAAATAATAAAAATATAAGCAAAAAACAAAATTATGTTCGGTTTTGTGTATACTGGCAATAATGTTTTCGAGGGAATTTTTGGAGTAGCACAGCACGATTGCAGAGGGAATAACAAGATTAGTAGGAGAAGACCTGAACCAAGGAATGGAAATTGGAGTAAAATATTGCATTTATTGGGTTAAATCTAGGGTGTAAATTGTCTGCCAAATATAAATTAGCTTCTGTAAGCAAGATGTTATGCGAAAATATATAAACAAAGACAAAAACTGTTGTCTTAAGTTTGGAAGTGACATGCTCTATAGCCATGAGCATTTATTTCTGAAGAAAAAGATAGACAACAGAAGAAAATCTGTGTGGTCAAGTGGGTAGAGTGACGGACTAGTAATTCTTATACTGTTTTGACACCAGATCGAATCCCATCCGGTCCTGTTCAATTTTTTTTTCTTTACAAAACATTGTAGAAAGTGTATAATTTTTATGTTAATAAGAAACGAAATAATATAATAATGAAATAACTTTTTGTTTTTCTGATGACGTATTTTTTCAGAATTAGCTTACTATTAAAACTGGCTTATGGGGCCGTTGCCATAGAAACCACTGTTGCCATAACAACGAATCCTGTCGCTGCGCGTCAATCTACAACTGATTGAGAAAAAAAATCTGCAACAAAGGTGATGCACAGAAATAAGTCGTGAGTGGGAACCCTTCACCCCTGGTGGGGATGTTCATGAAGCTATCAGCTTATGCCTAATTACATTGGAATATAATTTCCATTTCTTAATTTCGAACATACTAGGTTCGATCGAAACGAGAAAACCTTTTTTTTTTTTGGACTTCTAAAGAAAATAAAGTAAAATAAATAAATACATGACCGTGTTTATTACATATAGAATTCCCAGTCACGACCCCCCTTCCAGTTTTATTAAAAAAAATAGAAGAAGAAGATGAAGAAAAGAAAGAAGATAGAAGAGGAAAGATGTAAAGTAAGAAGGTGATAAAGGGAAAACTGTTACTAGATATTTTAAGGAATATGGTAAAGGAAAGCGAATAATTATCTAATTGTGATCATTTCCAATAGCTATTAATTGAATATCTGGTATTAACGTGATCAACGGTAGACACATGTTAACCCATACATCCCCGATCTAGATCCATTTAACCCTAACTACCAAATTATCCCGATCTAGATCTGAGATAGATGAGAAAGTTTAATTCTACAGTTTATTCAATATTTCCACTAATATCCAATATTTGAAAAATAAACGACGAAGTTGATGGCATGTTAGAAACGACCACAGAAAGAAAAAAAAATCAGAGTATTACATATTCGTAGAAAATTTTGACTCTCACAGTTCTCCCATGCTGATCATTCGTTCAGGCTACTTCAGTCCTTTTTACTTCCTTCATAGAGCCAACTTAAGTTAGTATTAACATTCAATGAGTTCAATTGATAACTACCAATAATTATAATAAATCACACATATATGTCAAAATAATGGATGCACTTAATACTAAACCTACATTTCACTCACACACACATTCATACAGGACAATGTATACTTCGGGTTGTATTTAGTTAAATTAAACTAACCTAACTACATTACTATATACATTTATTACATTTCAATAAAAGCAAAATTAGTTGGACATAACAGGGAAAAAATTTAATACATGGAAAGAATGTTTCATTAACATGCATAGAAATTCGCTAATTTTATCAAGACCAAATAACACATTTCTCTTCCTATATATATATTAAAAGTTGCATTACATAAAAGAGAATTTGACAAAAGGAAAAGAAAAAAAAATGAAAGACAAAAAATAAAAAAAATTCAAAGATCAATACATTTAGGATTCAGTGTAATGAATCTATATATATCGTTGCGGAAAAAGAAAGAAAAAATAAAAAAAAAATATATATATATATATATAATTGGTTAATCATTCTAAAAAAAAAAACACTTTAGTAACATTTTATTAGGTCTCTGTCCCAAGAGGAGACATTTCGACGATTTTATGAGTCTTTGTTCTCACATCGATAATAGCTCCCCCTTTTTTTTTTTTTCTTTTCAACTCTCTTTATGCACTGTGGTTTGTGTCCGTGAGAGTATTCAATTGTTTTTGTCTTAACTGTAGACAACTAATTGCTTCATATCACATATATGTATATCTATATTTCTCATTTCGTCACTCGACGCACTTTATCTAAAATTTCAAAGTTTGTCAATATTAAGGAAAACTTATCAAATCCAGTCACAGATATTGGGAACATATTTCCATATTCCAGTATTCGCATTAACTTATTAAACAGATTTTAGTTCGTTGAATTTAAGATCACTAAATTTTTCCCTAGTATAGATCTTGTAGTCAAAAATTCTAGATACTGAATAGTTTGGTGTCCGATCGTAGGGGAAGGATTTGTTCCATGTTTTACTGATGGAAAAAGTCGTTGGAGGGGCGCACTGTTTCGTAGGTTGCTAATTTCACTCGCAAAGTAAATTTGGGTAAGGATTAGGGTTATTCTTATTTATCTTACGACCCGCTACTTGTTTTATTCACATGCGGTATTTAACATTATATTCAACTTTAATAGTTACAGACATCAGTAACCACTCAACAAAATGTAATTTATTACAATATACGCGGTAACACTATATGTCACAAATAGTTGGTAAAGGTCGGGTGTCAAAAACCTATGGCAACCTAAACAAAACCAGGGTAAATACCGAGCCCATTACATACATACTCGCATATATATATATATATGTATTCATATTAGTCAATACAATAAATTTCACTTTAATATCTATCTTAATATTTCGTCGACGTTTAACTTCTACATAACCATTCATATTCGACAAGTATTCATATTTTATAAATATTTATATTTATTTGGCTCAAAGACAAAACAAAACCCTGACTATCAAAATTCACCTTTTTCCTTCATAAGGTTGCAACATTATATTTTATATGTATAAACCCGATAATCAATAATCATTTTCAATTTACTAAAGATCCGCGTATATGAAAAAAAAAAGATGTTGGTGTTATTTAATAAGTTGACATAAGAAGTGGAAAATGCAACAAATTGAGCAGGCACGTAACTTTTAAAACTATGTAAACACATATATAGATGTATATATAAAAAAAAATCAATGTTATTGGAAACTAGTGGGCCCAGACTACTAATACATACACACTATATGACCAATCAATAGAAATAAAAACCAGAAATCAGTAATCCATTTGATATAAGTTGTATGATCAATGAATAACAAAGGTCTCTAGGAATCTAAAAGCATAGTGTACCTTCCCGTCAATTTCTCCCGTGGTGGATTGAATATCGCGAAAATGGTCCCGAGATGTGCTGCAATACCTCCACGAATTGCATCCCTCGATGTCTCAGTTAGTACATACGATCGAAATAAGTTATATGAATATTGTACGTTTTCATGAGTTTCAGAAATCGGGGGGGGGGGGGGGCAAGGTTGAAAAATTAAAAAAAAAAATCTCTAATTAATGAAGACAGAGAGAGATAGAGAAGAAGGAAGACGAAGAATAGTGGCGCCAAAGACTTAAGTGAGAAATAACTAACGCTACAAAGACAAAAGTCGAATTTCTATCTCGACAAATCCATAGCCAAAATATTCTTAACATGCCAAAAGGGTGGTCTACTCAAATACGTAGACTCAAGGAACGCCCTGCTGCCAAGGATGCAAGTTCTGTGTCCATCAGATCCCAATCCCACAAGAGTTTGGTTGTAAGATTGAAATCCGATCCCCGTATCCGGCCCAAACCAGCAGGTTCCCGGAAATCGTCCGGAAGGTTAGAGAAGGCGCTAATTTAGAATTTCAAGAAAAAAAAAAAAAAAATCATCCGACCTCTTGGAAACTAGAAGATTCCAGAATAGGGATGAAATTAGAGTAATAGCTAAGGTATCCCTAATTAGTAATTCGCCAAAATTAAAAAAAATTAAATAAATAAACTGAATTTTGGATCGGTGATTTCAATTACCGAAACATCACCGATGGCTACCCAGCGCAGACATGCCACCGTCTGGGACGTCGTTAATTTCCCTCATCTAATTAAACTAAGAAAAGACATGAAAAATACTTAAGGGGACTAGGGGTCGACGTCCGGGTACGCTATATTTAGTAGCAGTTAATTTAATCGGATAGTCCGAACTGAGTTATATGAACACTGCACAATAAATAAATAAGGTAAGCGACAAAAAAAAAAAAAATCTCTGAGAGGCAATGAATGTTAAAGGTATAAAGGACCGAAACCTGTACTTTTCGATGATCACAGAATATAGCAGTTGGTTTTCTTAATTATCATTTCTGTCGACCTTTAGAAGTAATTCCCATATGATACTACTCTATCTATTGAAAGGCTTAAGATCTGGGGCTGTTATTATGAGGTACATAAATGCAAAGTGACACACAATTCCCAACTATAATTTACTATCCAAGTAGCAAACTCGGTTGGATGAATGCACCGGTGTAGAAGTCTAAACGCGAGAGATATTTTTTTTTTTTCTCTTCGTAAACACATTCGTATTTTCACTATATAAAATTCACTAGGCCTATTCATTTAACTATAGGGGTCATCATCTCGTTCACATTATATATCATATTATTAACATTTCATTACATTCATTCATTATATACTAATTTTCGCACGAAATAATATTGTATAAACACCCTATTTCGTACATTTTCACGCAGGCCATACACATATTTACATTACGCAGTAATAAATATATATATATATAATTATCACAATCTATCACGCTCAAACCACCACACGATCACATTCATCGAACCACGTACTCTTTATTTCGAAGCACCCAAATTGTATTTACTTTGCAGGTTTAAAAAAAAAAATCATACATGTATTTACGGAAAGTTAAATTGTCAACGATTAATCTATTTCTGATTTGTTGATAAAACTGAAGCAACAATGGAATTTTCTACAGCCACGGGAAAGAAAAAGAATTTAATACTACATTTTTAAACAAACAGTAACAGCATATGGGTTTTACTTCTATTAAGAAAATAGGTGTTCTTTATTTCAGCGGATTATTCATTTTCTATTGGACCTAGCAAACTGAAATTTTCAGTACAGTAAGATCTCATGCTATCTTATATGAAGGTATACTCATCCGAACCGAAAACCATGTCCACGGGAAGTAATTTGAGAATAACTGTCCAAAATCAAACAATCTAAATCACTAAGTCATGCGATGTCGTACTGTCAACAAACAATTGACTACCGAAAACTGACGCTATGGCGCTGTAGTGGAGGCATAATTTACCGTGTACTGAAATGTATACTTGTACTCATTAATCAGAAATTTAATATTTACTCTGGTTTATTTATGTTAGAAAAATGGTACTAAATTAAAGCATATTTATACACTGTCCAAATCGAAAATTCACACACTCACACAAAACTACTAACTACATACACCACTGTTAGTACTATACATAAAGACAACTAACTAAACTAAACATGCACCATTTAGTTACATGCACGTTGACGAAAATAACCTAACACATTAGATTTAGAATACATTACTCCCTCGTCGATATATACATAGTCGGCTCTATTCAATTTAAAGGGGGTCAAAAATGAAAAAGGTAACACTAGGTCTAATTGACCTGACCAATTGTTTACATGATGATTGCCAAAAATTGATGCCCGGGGGGCACCTTAACGAGGTTTATGGAGGGACCCTTCCCCTGAAAGGGGAAAAGGCCCTAAAACGAACAATAACTAACCCATTCCCCCGCTAGAACTGGTTCAATTTGGAAAAGGGGATAGGAGCCCTTTTAAGCTAACTTAAGCTGCCATTATTATTATTCACTTTACAACCATCAAACCTACGTACATGCGATTACTGAATAAATAATAGAAAGTCACATTTAATTAATACACGAACAACATGCACCAAACAGGTCGTAATTTCCCTAATCCCTACTTGAGTTTGAAATAAAAAAAAGTAAAGTCACTCTTTCACTGTTGTCTATTCTCGATAGGCAGCAAACATGGCTTCCGAGCAAACAGAACTGGAATTTATTTCACTGAATTGCAGCTTCTTTACCAAAATTTGCGGATTTTTCGGGCTCCTATTCTGTTGTAAATCTTTAACTATTGGATTACATTATATGTTACCTTAGTTGTCCTTGTAAATTGGAATTCTTCCCGAAAAATATGTAGCACAAAATTCACAAGCTGCTCCTTGTAGGGTTTCTTCGATTGTTCTGATAACATTGCGCCGAAAAAGCCAGAGGTAAGAGAATTCCTCCAATCAGAAAGAAAACTTTAGCCGCGGAAATTACAAAGCGAATGGAAATTTGGCAAATCCAGATATAACCGGATCTGAAAGTGACTATGGACTAGTGAGAGGGGGTGAGGGAAAGATTAGGTACCTGGCCAAAATCTACATTAGTCTGAAATTAAGGAAATTTATATCCAATAACGGAACTATGTTCCGGTATGACGTCAGAATGGTAAACCTTGAAACTTTTCAACTTATATATCAGAAAATGGGATTTACACTTAATCAAAATGTAAATAAATATATTATACAGTGGGAATATGGTTACTAACAAAACCTTTGGGTTTATTATATTTAATTCGAAGTAAAGAGAGTAAGTAAATTGTCACAACTAAACCGAAATTGAATTAAAAAAAAAATTGCTAGGTACAGGGTGCGTAAAAAAAAATTGCCATTACTTTCAACTGTAATGGTATATTACAGTTTTTCCCGGCCCATTAACAAAATTTTGTTAGAATAACAAAATTTTGCTAATTGGGAATACCAACTAATGATGCTTGTTAAGTTAGCACACTCATTCATCCCATTCAAACGTTACCAGTCACTCTAGGACAGTATATTATATCTACTTGGGGTATTGCGCAAGTAATTCACTACGTTTATCTTCTGTACAATTGAAAATCTTTAAATTTCGAAAATTGTGAGTTCCGATACTTTCGCCTTTGAGATTATGCAAAACAGCGCAGTTTTTTTTTTTTTTTTTTTCAGTAGTGTTCACATAGCAATAGAACGGACAGAAGTTCTAACTGAGAAATCGACAGAGACAATTCGTAAGGCTTCACTCGCCGAGTAGCATATCAAATGACATTAGGATGCAGTTTCCCGACGATCACTTCCATTCAATATTGTTCTAGACTCACCGTTACCACGCGCTTGCGAAGGGACTGAATTCTGGGGTAGATTTACATTATTGTTACTATTATTCTGACTATTACCGTTCTCCCTTCTTCCGTACGCCCTGTTAAAATTCCTCCTGGTGTTATCGCCCCTACCCGGGTTCGATTCCATATTGGTACGGTCATAGGGACGATAACTCCGGCGATTGTTGAACATGGGCCGATTCCTAAATAGTCGCCGGCCATTATTGTTGTTTTCTGAGCCATACCCACTAGGATAACGAGATCCAGCTTGGGTATAACTCAGGAAATCTGTCTGGCAACTTGCCGTTACCTTCGTCTTCATCGGTTTTAGAATTTTTGCCTGTCGGGCGAAGTATCGTTTTGGTGGACCACCAACTTCCTTACCGCACAAGGCAGCTAACCGTGAGGTGACTTCTCGCACCGTTTGGCACAAGTGGGACGCTATGGCCCGGGACTCATCAGGTGGAAGAGCGTTAACTATAATATCTACCAGTTCGGCCTGAGAGGGATGTTCAGCTATCTGATAATATAGTTCGATAATTTTCCAAGCATAGTCCAAGAGGGACCCATACTTGGAGCGATCATACCGGAGTGATTGTAAGTTTCTCTTTTGGAGCCGTTCGATGTGCTCATTACAATATTCTTCTTTAAAAAGAATCAAAAAATCACTAAACGTTCGGATTTGGTATTTAACCGAAGCAAACCATGCGCCCGAAGCGGCGACCAAACATTTTTCAACTATCTGCAGGCGTTCCCCATCAGTAAGTTTATACATGTCTAAATATTGCTGCAGTCTCCGCAGGAAAACTCGAGGTAACCCGTTAGTAATGTTCCCATCGAAAGTGGGAAAACGTTCAATATCCCGGAGGGAAACTTTAGAGCTCATACTATACGGGGCAGGAAAATAATCCAGTGGAATCAACGCGTTATCCTGAGCAGTTGGGGTTGTCACCGGATTTGCCACCGACGGAGTGGTCACTGAACTGAACGCTCCCATATGACCAAGAGAGGTTTTGTAATTTGTGTTGACCATGTAAGGTTCAAACTTAGGACCCACCACGGTAGTAACCGACGGTCCGGCACATCTCCTTTCCCCTCCTGGCAGCACGCTGTACGATTGTACCATTCCAAAGGTAGAGTGAGCATTTACGCTAGTGACTGTTGTAGTCACAACACTCGACTGCATCGGTACATCAAAATTACTCAACCATGATTTTGAGGTTGGCTGATGCGGGGGGCAATACATTGCTGTGTCCCGTGCATCAGGCAACACTTGACTCTTACCCGGGAGGACGTTACTTCTTTCTGGGAGAATTTTCCCTGGAGAATCGCCATCAGGAAAAGGATAGGAGATATCAGGCTTGGCGATTTGCAATTTAGTAATATTCCCCTTAATACTGTCTACTTCGGTTTGAATTCGACTAATTCTTTGGTCAACCGACTCTAGTTTAGATTCTATTGATAGGTCGGATACTACAACATTCAATCTACTTATTTCAGCCTGCTGCTGTTCAACCTTTCGTTCGATGTCACCAAATCTTTTGTTTGTACCCTCAAACCTTACATCTATTTCGTTTAGTTTCTCATTTGTTTCGTCTCTGAGCTGCTCGGTAGACTGTTGGGCCTGGTATCTAACCTGCTCCAGTTCAGTAGACGTTTGTTCTTTCAATTTACTAATCGAAGAAGCAAAGTCTAAACAAATCTGGTCAAATTTGTTGTTTAATACCTCGAATCGAGCGTCGGTCTCTCGTTTCGAGGTATCAAACTTCTCATTTATCTCACGCCTTAAGTTTTCACTATTCTGATTTATCTCACGCCTCATTTCTGTATTATTTTGTTCCATGTTAGAAAATTTTTCGTTCATATTAGAAAATTTTTCATGCATCATTTCCATCATCTGGCGAATTAATGCAGACGTGTCAGACCCTCCAGATGACATTCCTTCCTTCGGGTTTGCCGTCTGATCCCGAGAATCACTTTGATTTTCAATCTTTTCCTCATCGTCGAGGTCAGATATCTCCGCTGGAGATATTTGGCCTCGGTCCTTTTCACAGTCCTCACAATATTTTTCTATTTCGCCGGTTTGAACTTTTTCTGCATTTTCAGCAGTATCGTCCAAATTGGAACAAGCAAAGTGGATCCATTTTAGTCCACAACCGGTACATCTTATAAGTCTCCGCGGGGCGCGAGATCTTTTCTCTCTTTCATCTAATGTGCATTGAGTGCACGTGACTTCACACTCGCCCTGTGACACCACAACCTTTTTTGTTGCCATAGCTTTGAGACACTTTACACTTTACAAAAGACAAGATATATATATCAGAAATACACATATACTATAAAATACTTATTCGCTATCCAGACAAGTATTATTCATAAATTAAAGGACTCCCATTCTCTTTCCTTCCTTGACACCCTTCTAGCGTTTAGTTCTATTTTAGAAAAATTTTGACACTCCTTCTCTTTTTCCCCCTTAGAAAAGGAAACAAAAATGACAAAGTAGCCAACGACTCTACTTGTTTCACTATAAAATTTCTCGTATTAATTTCAATGTTGTAATCAATTCAACATGCCTTCAACCTCACTCTTTAACATTCTTAACAAAAATTTCAAATCTATCGGTCGCCATTTAAACGGAGATCCGTTGCCATGGAAACAAACGTTGCCATGACAACCATTCTTGTCGCGGTTCACCAATTCAAACTGATTGGCATGATAACTGGTATTATTCAATAAGCATTTTCAGATCCGTTACCACAGTAAACATGCGTTACCATGGCAACAGTCTTGTCACGTGTCGCCATTCTAAAGGTGGCTTATGGGGCCGTTGCCATAGAAACCACTGTTGCCATAACAACGAATCCTGTCGCTGCGCGTCAATCTACAACTGATTGAGAAAAAAAATCTGCAACAAAGGTGATGCACAGAAATAAGTCGTGAGTGGGAACCCTTCACCCCTGGTGGGGATGTTCATGAAGCTATCAGCTTATGCCTAATTACATTGGAATATAATTTCCATTTCTTAATTTCGAACATACTAGGTTCGATCGAAACGAGAAAACCTTTTTTTTTTTGGACTTCTAAAGAAAATAAAGTAAAATAAATAAATACATGACCGTGTTTATTACATATAGAATTCCCAGTCACGACCCCCCTTCCAGTTTTATTAAAAAAAATAGAAGAAGAAGATGAAGAAAAGAAAGAAGATAGAAGAGGAAAGATGTAAAGTAAGAAGGTGATAAAGGGAAAACTGTTACTAGATATTTTAAGGAATATGGTAAAGGAAAGCGAATAATTATCTAATTGTGATCATTTCCAATAGCTATTAATTGAATATCTGGTATTAACGTGATCAACGGTAGACACATGTTAACCCATACATCCCCGATCTAGATCCATTTAACCCTAACTACCAAATTATCCCGATCTAGATCTGAGATAGATGAGAAAGTTTAATTCTACAGTTTATTCAATATTTCCACTAATATCCAATATTTGAAAAATAAACGACGAAGTTGATGGCATGTTAGAAACGACCACAGAAAGAAAAAAAAATCAGAGTATTACATATTCGTAGAAAATTTTGACTCTCACAGTTCTCCCATGCTGATCATTCGTTCAGGCTACTTCAGTCCTTTTTACTTCCTTCATAGAGCCAACTTAAGTTAGTATTAACATTCAATGAGTTCAATTGATAACTACCAATAATTATAATAAATCACACATATATGTCAAAATAATGGATGCACTTAATACTAAACCTACATTTCACTCACACACACATTCATACAGGACAATGTATACTTCGGGTTGTATTTAGTTAAATTAAACTAACCTAACTACATTACTATATACATTTATTACATTTCAATAAAAGCAAAATTAGTTGGACATAACAGGGAAAAAATTTAATACATGGAAAGAATGTTTCATTAACATGCATAGAAATTCGCTAATTTTATCAAGACCAAATAACACATTTCTCTTCCTATATATATATTAAAAGTTGCATTACATAAAAGAGAATTTGACAAAAGGAAAAGAAAAAAAAATGAAAGACAAAAAATAAAAAAAATTCAAAGATCAATACATTTAGGATTCAGTGTAATGAATCTATATATATCGTTGCGGAAAAAGAAAGAAAAAATAAAAAAAATATATATATATATATATATAATTGGTTAATCATTCTAAAAAAAAAAAACACTTTAGTAACATTTTATTAGGTCTCTGTCCCAAGAGGAGACATTTCGACGATTTTATGAGTCTTTGTTCTCACATCGATAATAGCTCCCCCTTTTTTTTTTTTTTTCTTTTCAACTCTCTTTATGCACTGTGGTTTGTGTCCGTGAGAGTATTCAATTGTTTTTGTCTTAACTGTAGACAACTAATTGCTTCATATCACATATATGTATATCTATATTTCTCATTTCGTCACTCGACGCACTTTATCTAAAATTTCAAAGTTTGTCAATATTAAGGAAAACTTATCAAATCCAGTCACAGATATTGGGAACATATTTCCATATTCCAGTATTCGCATTAACTTATTAAACAGATTTTAGTTCGTTGAATTTAAGATCACTAAATTTTTCCCTAGTATAGATCTTGTAGTCAAAAATTCTAGATACTGAATAGTTTGGTGTCCGATCGTAGGGGAAGGATTTGTTCCATGTTTTACTGATGGAAAAAGTCGTTGGAGGGGCGCACTGTTTCGTAGGTTGCTAATTTCACTCGCAAAGTAAATTTGGGTAAGGATTAGGGTTATTCTTATTTATCTTACGACCCGCTACTTGTTTTATTCACATGCGGTATTTAACATTATATTCAACTTTAATAGTTACAGACATCAGTAACCACTCAACAAAATGTAATTTATTACAATATACGCGGTAACACTATATGTCACAAATAGTTGGTAAAGGTCGGGTGTCAAAAACCTATGGCAACCTAAACAAAACCAGGGTAAATACCGAGCCCATTACATACATACTCGCATATATATATATATATGTATTCATATTAGTCAATACAATAAATTTCACTTTAATATCTATCTTAATATTTCGTCGACGTTTAACTTCTACATAACCATTCATATTCGACAAGTATTCATATTTTATAAATATTTATATTTATTTGGCTCAAAGACAAAACAAAACCCTGACTATCAAAATTCACCTTTTTCCTTCATAAGGTTGCAACATTATATTTTATATGTATAAACCCGATAATCAATAATCATTTTCAATTTACTAAAGATCCGCGTATATGAAAAAAAAAAGATGTTGGTGTTATTTAATAAGTTGACATAAGAAGTGGAAAATGCAACAAATTGAGCAGGCACGTAACTTTTAAAACTATGTAAACACATATATAGATGTATATATAAAAAAAAATCAATGTTATTGGAAACTAGTGGGCCCAGACTACTAATACATACACACTATATGACCAATCAATAGAAATAAAAACCAGAAATCAGTAATCCATTTGATATAAGTTGTATGATCAATGAATAACAAAGGTCTCTAGGAATCTAAAAGCATAGTGTACCTTCCCGTCAATTTCTCCCGTGGTGGATTGAATATCGCGAAAATGGTCCCGAGATGTGCTGCAATACCTCCACGAATTGCATCCCTCGATGTCTCAGTTAGTACATACGATCGAAATAAGTTATATGAATATTGTACGTTTTCATGAGTTTCAGAAATCGGGGGGGGGGGGGCAAGGTTGAAAAATTAAAAAAAAAAATCTCTAATTAATGAAGACAGAGAGAGATAGAGAAGAAGGAAGACGAAGAATAGTGGCGCCAAAGACTTAAGTGAGAAATAACTAACGCTACAAAGACAAAAGTCGAATTTCTATCTCGACAAATCCATAGCCAAAATATTCTTAACATGCCAAAAGGGTGGTCTACTCAAATACGTAGACTCAAGGAACGCCCTGCTGCCAAGGATGCAAGTTCTGTGTCCATCAGATCCCAATCCCACAAGAGTTTGGTTGTAAGATTGAAATCCGATCCCCGTATCCGGCCCAAACCAGCAGGTTCCCGGAAATCGTCCGGAAGGTTAGAGAAGGCGCTAATTTAGAATTTCAAGAAAAAAAAAAAAAAAATCATCCGACCTCTTGGAAACTAGAAGATTCCAGAATAGGGATGAAATTAGAGTAATAGCTAAGGTATCCCTAATTAGTAATTCGCCAAAATTAAAAAAAATTAAATAAATAAACTGAATTTTGGATCGGTGATTTCAATTACCGAAACATCACCGATGGCTACCCAGCGCAGACATGCCACCGTCTGGGACGTCGTTAATTTCCCTCATCTAATTAAACTAAGAAAAGACATGAAAAATACTTAAGGGGACTAGGGGTCGACGTCCGGGTACGCTATATTTAGTAGCAGTTAATTTAATCGGATAGTCCGAACTGAGTTATATGAACACTGCACAATAAATAAATAAGGTAAGCGACAAAAAAAAAAAAAATCTCTGAGAGGCAATGAATGTTAAAGGTATAAAGGACCGAAACCTGTACTTTTCGATGATCACAGAATATAGCAGTTGGTTTTCTTAATTATCATTTCTGTCGACCTTTAGAAGTAATTCCCATATGATACTACTCTATCTATTGAAAGGCTTAAGATCTGGGGCTGTTATTATGAGGTACATAAATGCAAAGTGACACACAATTCCCAACTATAATTTACTATCCAAGTAGCAAACTCGGTTGGATGAATGCACCGGTGTAGAAGTCTAAACGCGAGAGATATTTTTTTTTTTTCTCTTCGTAAACACATTCGTATTTTCACTATATAAAATTCACTAGGCCTATTCATTTAACTATAGGGGTCATCATCTCGTTCACATTATATATCATATTATTAACATTTCATTACATTCATTCATTATATACTAATTTTCGCACGAAATAATATTGTATAAACACCCTATTTCGTACATTTTCACGCAGGCCATACACATATTTACATTACGCAGTAATAAATATATATATATATAATTATCACAATCTATCACGCTCAAACCACCACACGATCACATTCATCGAACCACGTACTCTTTATTTCGAAGCACCCAAATTGTATTTACTTTGCAGGTTTAAAAAAAAAAATCATACATGTATTTACGGAAAGTTAAATTGTCAACGATTAATCTATTTCTGATTTGTTGATAAAACTGAAGCAACAATGGAATTTTCTACAGCCACGGGAAAGAAAAAGAATTTAATACTACATTTTTAAACAAACAGTAACAGCATATGGGTTTTACTTCTATTAAGAAAATAGGTGTTCTTTATTTCAGCGGATTATTCATTTTCTATTGGACCTAGCAAACTGAAATTTTCAGTACAGTAAGATCTCATGCTATCTTATATGAAGGTATACTCATCCGAACCGAAAACCATGTCCACGGGAAGTAATTTGAGAATAACTGTCCAAAATCAAACAATCTAAATCACTAAGTCATGCGATGTCGTACTGTCAACAAACAATTGACTACCGAAAACTGACGCTATGGCGCTGTAGTGGAGGCATAATTTACCGTGTACTGAAATGTATACTTGTACTCATTAATCAGAAATTTAATATTTACTCTGGTTTATTTATGTTAGAAAAATGGTACTAAATTAAAGCATATTTATACACTGTCCAAATCGAAAATTCACACACTCACACAAAACTACTGACTACATACACCACTGTTAGTACTATACATAAAGACAACTAACTAAACTAAACATGCACCATTTAGTTACATGCACGTTGACGAAAATAACCTAACACATTAGATTTAGAATACATTACTCCCTCGTCGATATATACATAGTCGGCTCTATTCAATTTAAAGGGGGTCAAAAATGAAAAAGGTAACACTAGGTCTAATTGACCTGACCAATTGTTTACATGATGATTGCCAAAAATTGATGCCCGGGGGGCACCTTAACGAGGTTTATGGAGGGACCCTTCCCCTGAAAGGGGAAAAGGCCCTAAAACGAACAATAACTAACCCATTCCCCCGCTAGAACTGGTTCAATTTGGAAAAGGGGATAGGAGCCCTTTTAAGCTAACTTAAGCTGCCATTATTATTATTCACTTTACAACCATCAAACCTACGTACATGCGATTACTGAATAAATAATAGAAAGTCACATTTAATTAATACACGAACAACATGCACCAAACAGGTCGTAATTTCCCTAATCCCTACTTGAGTTTGAAATAAAAAAAAGTAAAGTCACTCTTTCACTGTTGTCTATTCTCGATAGGCAGCAAACATGGCTTCCGAGCAAACAGAACTGGAATTTATTTCACTGAATTGCAGCTTCTTTACCAAAATTTGCGGATTTTTCGGGCTCCTATTCTGTTGTAAATCTTTAACTATTGGATTACATTATATGTTACCTTAGTTGTCCTTGTAAATTGGAATTCTTCCCGAAAAATATGTAGCACAAAATTCACAAGCTGCTCCTTGTAGGGTTTCTTCGATTGTTCTGATAACATTGCGCCGAAAAAGCCAGAGGTAAGAGAATTCCTCCAATCAGAAAGAAAACTTTAGCCGCGGAAATTACAAAGCGAATGGAAATTTGGCAAATCCAGATATAACCGGATCTGAAAGTGACTATGGACTAGTGAGAGGGGGTGAGGGAAAGATTAGGTACCTGGCCAAAATCTACATTAGTCTGAAATTAAGGAAATTTATATCCAATAACGGAACTATGTTCCGGTATGACGTCAGAATGGTAAACCTTGAAACTTTTCAACTTATATATCAGAAAATGGGATTTACACTTAATCAAAATGTAAATAAATATATTATACAGTGGGAATATGGTTACTAACAAAACCTTTGGGTTTATTATATTTAATTCGAAGTAAAGAGAGTAAGTAAATTGTCACAACTAAACCGAAATTGAATTAAAAAAAAAATTGCTAGGTACAGGGTGCGTAAAAAAAAATTGCCATTACTTTCAACTGTAATGGTATATTACACTATTTATTACTAATAGCGATTGTTTTTAGTTTATGGTATGGTATGCTTAACCGTTCCCTCTCCGTTTTTACACAGCTTCAACTCACTGCGAGTGTCTGTGAGTCAGGAACAGGAAAAAACAAAACAAGAGCAACCTGCAGCTTTACACACAGCGTGAGGAACAGTCACAGCGATAGCTCGTTGTCATGAAGAAAAAAAAACTGTTCTAGTGTTTCTGTGTGTGTGTTTCTTTTTAAAGTATTGACTCTCTCTCTCTCTCTCCTTTTGTTTCATATCCACAAGTGCAACGAATGCAAGTCTGTGTGAAAAAAAAAATCAAGAGTGCTTTCTTTAAACAAATCTAAATTTTACAGCTCTCTTTGTGAGGAACGCGAATGCTTCCAAAAAATGCCATGAATATTAACTATAATCGTACCGAATTTTACAGTAGCATGAAAAACTGATAATAAAATGATGTAACATGCATAAGCTTTTTTTTCTAGAGTAACCACACATTAAACATAACAAATTAAATTTTTGGGATTACAAATTATCACAGTACGTGTCGGTGTAGGCCTATTCGTTTTCACATTCGAGCGACGAAGGAAGAAAGTGTGGTGATAGTTATAAAAACCGAATACTAGATTTCAATAAATTCAAGTTACATGGCTCCTACATATCGAAAAAAATGATTTTTCGATGTCTGTCCATCTATTTGTCTCTCGGTTCATCACGCTTTTACACGCACTCAAATAGAGGCCATACTGTTCAACGTATCTGCACCGAATTCTAGACATAACGTTTTAATAACATAATATCTTTCGAATTTTATGTCCTTCGACACCTAAAAGCAACGGTAATTTACTGAAGGATTTAAATTTAAAATAATTCAATTTTCTCAAATAAAAAAAAAAGCTGTGACGATTATATTTACTTTTGATAAATATATATTTTATTAACAAATCTCCACCACATATGAATAATTTTTCTGAAAAAATATATATGGTGTAATTTACTGTATGGTATGCGTTCTTTTTGCACAATTTTCTCAACCACATTTCATAAATAAACGTATCATTAATTACCTAACAATATGACAACTCGTTCGAAGGAGTAGCTTAATCTTAGGGTGAGCTTTCCCCCGATGGTTTTCCCATTAACGCCTCAGGCAATTTTGTTCATATTTCGTAAAGAAATATTTCATTAATAAACTAACATAGAGCATAAATAGTTTATTCCGATAACATACAGAAGAAGTGGTTTTCTCAAGGGTTGATTTTTTTTTGGACAATTGTCTCAGTAATAACTGAGACAAATTTGTTCTAATTTCAGTAAAAATATTTTCTGTAATAATCTTACAATATGGTATAACTCGCTTGTTCCGAAAAGAAAAATCCAAAAGAGAGAGTTTACTTTGACAGTGAAATTTTTCCCGACGATTTGCTTAAAAATTACTCGATATACTGTCAAAAGTACAGATAGAAGAGTTTACCTTTGGGGGTAAGCTTTTCCCGATGACCTTCCTAAAAACAACTCAGGAGATGTTTGTTGTTCATATTTTATAAATACGTGTTACATAAATAACCTAGCTATATGGTATAATTCCCTCATCCGGAAAATCTAGAAATGGTATATTACTTTTGACAGTAAGTTTTACCCTGCGATTTTCTCAAGAACGACTCAGGCGATTGTGTTCGTATTTCATAAATAAATGTTTTATGAAAACACTAACAATATAGCATAGCTCGTTTGTACTGAAAAGATCCACAAGGGATAATTTATTCTTGGGGATGACTTTTTGCATAATTTTCTCAGAAATTACTCAGACGCTTTTGCTTATAGTTCACATACAATTATATCCTTTATAATTCTAATATATGGATCAAGTTATTTCTAACGGAAATATGACCAATGGGTACTTTACTTTTGGGCCTGAAGTTTCTTCTAGCAAAGTTTTCCAAAACATTATTTTATTCGCAATTTCCCAAATAAATGTTTCAATAACAGTTGCAGCCTAACGTAAGTCAGTGTAAAAAATTCGAGCGAGAAAGTACAGTGCGTTTACTCCGTACCCTTTCTTAAATATATTTTTAAATGTTACACCTAATCACAATTTTCCGAACAAAATCGAAACTTCTTTTTAAATGTGCCTTGTTGTGGTCAAATGGTTCAAGTGCATTGGTTCTGGATTAGATTTCCAGTGAGAGCTAGTGTATCTTCATCCAAGAGTTGTGACACGTCGGTGCAAAGAAGAAAGTGTTTAAATAAGCCTAACCAAGCTAATCAACAAAAGAAATAATACAAGTTACGAAATTATCGTAGAAACGTTGTTAATATTAGGTAGGTTCGACTGGAATGTCCAAACAATTGTCAATTCCAAAGGTCTTTGTTTTCGTCCGGCGGGAGCTCATGTGGTTCGGATTTCACGTTAATCAGTAGGTCCACGTCTCATATAGCCTCGCTGCTGAAAGCGACGATAAACTCAAAATCACATCACACATCTTTGTTTTCGCCTTTGTTTTAGCTCATAAATGTCTCAGTCATAAGCTCTTTAGTGGTTAGCGTACGCGCCTTTGGCGTGGAAGACCCGGCTTCGATTCCTGGCGAGAGCTCACGTGGTTCGGAGTCCACGTTAATCAGCAGGCCGACGTCTCATATAGCTTCGTTGCTGAACGAGACGTTAAACTCAAACTCAATGTCTTTGTTCATAAATGTCTTTGTGTATGGTTTTGCATATACGTGGCATGGACATTAAATTTTGATTTCTACGCCATATGTATCTAATTACATACACACCTTTAGAACGAACACAACGCACTTGGAATATCTACATTGTTTGCGTATGGAAAATAATCACGCTCTACTGTACAGGACAGCCGTGTGTATGGAATTCCATACACATGGCAATCAACGTATTAAGAAATGTATAATAATAAGAATTATTATTATTATTATTATTATTATTATTATTATTATTATTATTATTATTATTATTATTAATAATAATAATAATAATAATAATAATAATAATAATAATAATAATAATAATAATAATAATAATAATAAACAGAAAACGATACGATCACTTACACAATTTATAAATATAAGTTAACATTTAATAAGCATATAACTGCAATGGAATTAAGTTGTTTCTCTCTCTCCCTGAACGCTACAGCCCTTATTGTTCTAAGGCGTAGAAGAGAACTTGTGGCACCCACGATTTGGGGCGGTGTGTGGTCACAACTTGGTATCCCTTTGTTGTTAGTCCTAGCTTTCTAGACGGATGCAGTTATTACCGGTAGAATATACAAGCAAATAGACTTTTGTATTACTATTAAAGTAAATAATTACACTCATTCCTTCAATGTGATACTTGTGGTTGCTTAACCGTATACAGACAGCTGATCCATGAAAAAATCGTTAATAATAATAATAATAATAATAATAATAATAATAATAATAATAATAATAATAATAATAAATAACAGGAACTCGACAAATATTCTTGCAAATAATAGGAAAAAGTTTGCGTCACACTGTTCACTTTGCTGGACACACCAGTGTGGCGCGTTATACCGATTGTGGCACACTGGAATATAGGGTATGTTTTTTTTTTTCAACTATTCCAACTGCTTCAATTGAAATGGATCTATAATAATAAGAGAATGAATTTAGTCTTCTTACCCTTCAATTTAGAAATAAGGTTCGCGAGAATTTCATAAAAGAATAATATACTCAGAATTGTATATAGTAGTTTGTTTTATTCGAAATTACATACCGGTACTTCCTGCAACTGTTTTTTGATTGAAATGATTTGAAATGAAATTTTTAAGTTTTACGTTCCACGATTATGCCGGATAGGCTAAAAGAGATGTGATGATAAGAAATGAATGAAATGGTGGAATGAAAAAAGTGGGATAAAACGGGAGAACCTCGAGAAAACCCACGCACACAGTGTTTGTCCAGCACAATGTTCACTTGGCGCGAGCATAGATCGAACCAAGGACTCCATGCACCAAAGGTAAACGCTCTACCACTGAAACACCGTGGTCTCTGAAATTACTTATGGAACTACCGAGAACTATGCTGTAATATTTGAATGTGCTCCAAGTTTACAATAATTAGTTTAGTTAAATTCATTATTAACAATTAAATAATTGCATTCATTATTAACAGGTAAATGCTGCTGATGCAAAGACTTAAATCTAGCGATACCGCGAGCGTAAGTATTAAACAGAGGGATTTTAAAGAGCCCCCTGAGCTGGGGGCCCTGGGCTCCATTGGCTCTGCCCTTAATCCGCTAATGCCTATAGATTATAAATTAAAGGGGACGGGCCGGGTCCGTTCTAAAAATTCCGGCCCGTGCAGACCTCTAGCTCCTGTGTATATGCTATCTGAAAATACAGTAGAGTTTCGCTTATCCGACATAAAACAGGCAGGCAGAACGCCGGATAATATGGATGTGTTAAGGAAAGACCTATAAAAAGTCAAACTATGATATAATTTTACACATTACGCATCTAATTATCATCTTTGCAAGAAACAAATATAATGCATTGACTCAGTGATATCCAGCGTGAGGTCCTGGAAGCTGTCCTTTACCAAACCTCAAGCACTTTTTAATAAACCTACTTTTTCCCTTTTGAGGTTTTTTTTTATGTCAGATTACTTTGAGTCAGTGTCCAAACTGTGGACAATGCGTTGTTGTTATAATTCTAACAAGTAACACTTCCCAAGTGTAACACTCCGATTTTGATAAAATTTGGCAGGTAGATACTATACATAAAATAAACAAATAAGTGCTTTTTTATTTTTTTATTTTATTTTATTATTATTATTATTATTATTATTTTTTGCTGAAAAACGGTTTTAGGGGGCAAAAGCCCTCACCCAAAATTTGAAAGTTGACGCTCGAAAGGCAAAAACAAGTGGACCAAAGTGAACGAAATTGTGAACAGATATTGCGGACATAAAATTAGGGAATACGTGTTTTGTATTTTCCTGGAAAAAACGGTTAGGTGGGGCACAGATCCCTCCAAACCTTTGATCATGAAATATCAAAAGTGCTAATAACAGTATGTCAGAAGTGCCTAAATTTACATGAAGAATTGGAACAAAACTTTGTGTTAGGACAATAAGCAAAAAAATAAACAAATTCGGCTTTTTTATTTCCTGCGAAAAAACGGTTTTAGAGGACAAAAGGTCCCCCCCCCCCCATGAATTTTGAAATTTGACGCAAGAAAGGCAAGAAAAAATGTACCGAACTGAATGAAATTGTTCACAAATGTTGTAGAGGTAAGATGAGGAAATACGTGCTTCGTATTTTCCTGAAAAGAGAAAAAAACCTTTTGAGTGGACCGAGGCGTTGAGTGTCGGAAGGATTAGACCGAAGCGAATGAAATTGTCTGTAGATATTGGATATGAAAAATAAAGCCTCTCGTGTTTCACAAGTGTCTCCATCAGATTTCTTCAAATTTGGCAGATCAACAACAAGCACAAACAGTATAGCGTATTTTGTAGTATTTCACGAGGCAACTTTAACACTTACAATGTTTTTCCGCATAAACAAAAACACGTGCCGATTAATTTCCTGTTTGCTGTTGATGTGCCAAAATTGATAGGGACATCTTTAAAACACGAAAGTCCTTATTTTACATACAGTCTATACAATATCTACACACAATTTCATTTGCTTCGGTCCACTCCTTCCTGCAATTTTACGGTAATATTAACTTTTTTTTGGAGGGGCTTTAGGCCCCAACACTGTTTTTTCATACAAATTAAAATGCATTTCATTTATTGTTTTGCAAATTGTCCCTATACGAAGTTTCGTTGCAATTCTCCATACTCTTTAGGAACTTCTGACGTATACATACTTATTTGCACTTTTGATATTTCCTAATCAACAGCTTAGAAGGTCCGAGCCCCACTCAATCGCTTTTTTTCCAGGAAAATACGAAACACAATTACCTCAATTTACGTCTAGAATATCTGTGCACGATTTCAAAATTTGGGGGGGGGGGAATTCTGCCCCCTAAAACCAATTTTTCGCAGAAAATAAACCTTTTTTTTGCGTATTGTCCCTACACAATGTGTCGTTCCAGTTCTTCATGTCCTTTAAGCACTTCTGACATTGTTTTGGAGGGGTCTGTGTCCCACCGAAACTTTTTTTTTTTTCAGGAAAATACGGAACCCATACTCCCTCATTTTTCGTCTACAATATCTGTGCACAATTTCATTCATTTCGGTTCACTTCTTCTTGCCTTTCGGGCGTCAACTTTCATCATTTTGGATAGGGGATTTTGTCCCCTAAAACAGGCATTCGTTTAGTTTTTGCGTATTGTCCATACACAAAGTGTCATCGGAATTCTTCGTCCTTTACACACATCAGACATATTGTTACTAGCACTTTTGATATTTCATGATCAAAGGTTTGGAGAGGTCTGCGTCCCACCTAACCGTTTTTTCCAGGAAAATACAAAACACGTATTCCTTCATTTTACGTCTGCCATATCTGTGCACAATTTCGTACACTTTGGTCCACTTGTTTTTGTCTTTCGGGCGTCAACTTTCAAAAATCGGAGTGTTACACTTGGGAAGTGTTACTTGTAAGAATATACCGTAATGCCATTGATACCAGGTGAAATTAAAGAACACTTTTAAATGGGATTACAATTTCGTTTCCGGTCTGTTTATAACATTACTGTATTAGAACGATACACTCATTGCCATTTGCTATTTTTGTTATGTGATATACGTAGCAGACAGTTTTCCTTACATGTCTCTAGAAAATATTTTTTGATTTCGTGTGAGTTAGAATTAAGTTTGACCGGTTCATAAATGACAAGTAAGAAACGTTTAAGAGAAATACAGAACTGTTGCATTATTATTATTATTATTATTATTATTATTATTATTATTATTATTATTATTATTATTATTATTATTATTATTATTATTATTATTGATATTTTTGAAACATTAGAATTACGTGCTTACGAGGATTCGTGTCGGGTCCCCTCCGAAAAGAAAAGCTGGATATGTGCCTGCACTGAATGATAGACGTATGAGTCAAGGTATAGACGAGCGTGCTAGGCGATCGAGTCCGGAGCATCAAAAACAGACTAAGACCACAACTTGCAGTTCTTCTTGCCGATTGATGCTGCTTTTTACCTGCTATGATATGTCGGATAATAATGTGAAATAAAGAAGGTCAAGACCATGGCGTATTGGTGTTTCATGCACCTAAACCTGTAAAATATTTGTGCCGAAAATATCTTTCACTCACTAGCTAAATTTGAGGGTATGATCGCTCATCTTGCCTTATAAAGTATAGTCTTATAAAGAATACCTATAGCACAATAAAAACCTTAAGACCAAATTCAATGATTTTCTATAGTTTTCTTTTTTAATAACGGGAAACTTATTCATTTCATCACGATAAATCACGTTTGATACTAAGATGTCTGTTTCTGACTATATATATTTTTCATACTTTATTGGAGATATTTTTTTTTCAAGAAAAGAGGATGATAAAGGAAGCTATACAACACCATAAACTGAAAGCAATCGGTATTACTAATAGTACACTAATTCTAAATAAATACGTCATCAGAGGAAACAAAAAGTTATTTCCTAATTGTATTGTTTCAGTTTTATCAACATAAAAATTATACACTTTCTACAATGTTTTGTAAAGAAAAAAAATTGAACAGGACCGGATGGGATTCGATCTGGTGTCAAAACAGTATAAGAATTTCTAGTCCGTCACTCTACCCACTTGACCACACAGATTTTCTCTTGTTGCCTATCTTTTTCTTAAGAAATAAATGCTCATGGCTATAGAGCATGTCACTTCCAAACTTAAGACAGCAGTTTTTGTCTTTGTTTATATATTTTCGCATAACATCTTGCTTACAGAAGCTAATTTATATTTGGCAGACAATTTACACCCTAGATTTAACCCAATAAATGCAATATTTTACTCCAATTTCCATTCCTTGGTTCAGGTCTTCTCCTACTAATCTTGTTATTCCCTCTGCAATCGTGCTGTGCTACTCCAAAAATTCCCTCGAAAACATTATTGCCAGTATACACAAAACCGAACATAATTTTGTTTTTTGCTTATATTTTTATTATTTTATTATATTTTTTGGAAATATCTCCTTAGATGGATTGCTTTCTATTATCTCCACTTACTAATAACTAAATTTTACCAATAAACATATGGAAAATGAAATAATTGCGAAAAATCGTGAGTTACAGTATACGCGCAATATTTTTTGCGCATGGGAGTACATGATGCGCAGAAGTACGATTCTGGTTATTTTTGGGTTCTACCTCGTATTTGATTTTCGAAATAAATCTCGACAAAATAGAGAACACTACTTTTAGAAAGTAATATATTCAGTATTTACAACATGTTAATAATATCTTCCTCTTCTGTGAGGAATCTGCTTCTTTGATACTATACGAAGTCAGAGTAGAGTGCCAAGTGACTAGCTGTGAAGGACTAATTCTTACTCTTAACTCTTAACTTATCCCGGCAATCCAGCTCATTAGTTCTACGTACACACAAAAAGAATGGCTATGTTAATTCAACATAGTGATAATATGTCGCACGAGTTGTGTTATAAATTGTAACGCATTCTTAGTGCTACTTCAACTCCATCGCAATTTGGAGTAAAATGTTAAAATGGTAGTCGATAAATCAACCATCTGACATGACGAGTCATTTTAGTAGCATACCATTGATGTTGTTTTATTTTGGTGGCAAACAGTTACTTTTACTGAAAGAAAAAAACATTTTCTTTCTTATTAAATGGACTTGACTCGTATGAGGGATTAGAAGGAATAGTGTAAATTATTTATAAGTAGTTACAAGGAACGAAATATGGTAGGCGATGAAGAGAAAAGTAGTGAACATAAGAAGAACAAGTTTGATTTTCTACTAACCGCTCAATACCATTTCTGTGTCAAATCGGTTGTCCTACGTGACACAGAGGCGACACGTTTCAAAGTTGGATATTGGACAGGCGCAGTAGCTTGGAGTGGGTTACTGGTGAGAGATAGGAAGTGAATAGGATTCCATTTCATAAGAACACTGTTAACAGTTACAATAAATCGTTGGAGCAATGTCGTCTAACAATAACATTTCTAAATACATCTCGTAATAAGTAATGAACACAGAAAACACGTTGTCCAATATTTCAGCGATGCTTATGGTAGAGACCTGCACGGGCCGGGCTTGGGCAGGCCGACTATGCTATTTCTTTGGGCCGGGCCGGGCCTTCGCGGGCCGACACTGTTATTTCTTTGGGCCGGGCCGGGCTTGGGCTGGCCGACACTGATTTCTCTTCAGGTCGGGCCGGGCTGGGGCCGATCAATTGCAATTCTTTAATCATTATTGACTTTCGTTAAACGATAATTGGAATAAAGCCAAACGTTGAAGAAGTGTGTCCGTGAAGAATGTTACAAAGAATGCACTAGCTATTTACAGTTTGTGTTGCTTAGCGGCTCCACTTTCACTATAGAGAATTGCAGGCATTATGCGGTAAATTGAGCTCTGACCTTGACCTTCACTGAACTCAAAATATGAAAAGAAGGGGTGGGAATGTTTTGCCTGTCGCTAAACAATATTGCCATCTTCACTTTATTCTAAAAATCAATTAAGTTAGATTTTTGTTACAGGAAATGGGAGTTTTTGTTCTTTCGATGGCAGGCAAAGTTCTAGGAGGCAATGGTACCATTCGGGAGGCAAGCGTCAGGTTGTGAACCAGAATTTAGAAAATGTTTCTGAGGGTTAGGTCAAATTTAGTATTAAATTTTGAGAAAGATTGGGGGTAGAGCTAATTTTTTAAAAAAGATTATCGGGCCGGGATCGGGCCAAAAACTTCTAAAATTTATCGGGCCCGGGCCGGGCTTGGGCCAAGAATTTTAAAAACTTATCGGGCCGGGCCGGGCTCGGGCTGAAAATCTCCAAAACTTTTCGGGCCCGGGCTGGGCCGGGCCTAGCTACGTTCGGGCTGGATTGGGCTCGGGCCGAAAAATTCGGCCCGTGCAAGTCTCTAGCTTATGGCAACTGTTATGGTATTCTTGTGAAATGGAATCATATATCGTCTTTCAATCCGTTACCCGCAACCTATTCCAAGTTATCGCACCTGCGCAATATTTAACTTTCAAATATGGAAGTTGACTCCGCACTACCCTGTATAAAAATTGAAACTCTGCCACTCCTCAGGACCCGAGGTTGCCGGATTTTTGAATGTTAATTTGTATTTGCTATCATTGCTGTCAGTAACCGCCACAAATGATTGATTCCTTTGTTTTCATCGAAATGTAACAAAGCAAGGCAACTCCTATACACTCGCTGTGTAAGTTTAAAGTAAACAGGAAGAGTGAAAAATAAGTAAAAATTAAACAGAAAAAACTGTTATATTTCGATAACCCAACATTAGCTACAGTAGTACCTGAACATTGTCAATCGGCGTCCCGTTATCCAACATGCACTTTTTATTGCTTGCTTTATATAGTTCTGTGTCCTTGGAAAACTTGAAGAACGTGTTTGGTTAGGAACGTCTTAATTCGCGCATCGTTTTGTTATATTTTGGTCGATGAATAAGACACAATGATGTGGCAGATACCCGCCATGTCTTTGTTAAGTTGAAATAAACTATTTGATTCTTCAAAATTTTGGAGACAAATATTTCTTGGGAACATTTTTGATCTTGTTGTTCATGGAAACCCTAAAAATGAGGCGATACAATAGCACAGCGGTAGAACTCTGGTTGGTTGATTGATTAATTTTGGGTTTAGCGTCTTTTCCAGCAGCGAGACTGTATGGGACGCGGACCTACAGCTTAACGTGGGATCCGAACCCAAGGATGTTATAAATAGAGGATCTGCCCATATGTATCTTCGTCCTATTAAATCAATGAAGGAAAAAAAAAGCATCGGCATGTTGATTGGCTACTCTCGTTTCCATCATCGTCTGATTGGCTACTTTCGTTTCCGCCATGATTGTTGGCTCAGAACATTGCGATCCTATTGGGCGGAGTGGGCAGAGTAGGGGTGGTAAAACTGTGACGTATGGCTTCAAGATTTTGTTGTAAGGGCAGATCCTCTATTTTGTAAGATCCTTGTCCGAACCACATGAGGTCTCACCGGAAGTGAGCTCGAGCTTCATTGAATATAGTGAGCCTGAACCTGAATGAGCCTCGATTACAAAATGACCATTTTTACAACACTCTGGGCGTGAATACAAACCAGGTCTAATCAGCTGTTAAATTGAGAACCATTTGCGAACTACCTAGATACAGAATAAATACAACGTCCAGTGTGTAATTGAAAGTAGACAGCACCGTAACTTGCATTTTTTTTTTCGGGTAGCAATCATCAGTACTTGTGTGCCTCTAGAAAAATATGAAGTTGAGCCCCTTAGAAAAATACTATATTTGGAACCCACTAGAATTTAAAATTCTAGTAAATTTGTAGGGAACTCAGTAGCCGTTTTACTACGGATTAGGGGTTAGATTTCTGGGCTTTCGGCATCTATGGCCATGTTAGCCCATCACACGTATCAAGGTGACGTCCCTCGACAAGCATAGTGCCCGGAGAATAGAAGAAGAAGAAAGGAATGCGGAAAGAAGAAAGGAAGTGGCCTGGGATAATTATGTTAGGTACCATCCCGGCATTTGCCTGTTGTGAATGAGAAAAAAACCAGGAAAAACCTCACTCAAGATATGGCTGGCCTGAAAAAGCTGTTACACCTTTTTGACGAGTGGCCACGGTGGCTCAGTGGTAGAGTGTTCACCTTTGGTGCTTGGGGTCCCGGGTTCGATCCCAGCCCCCGCCAACTGAACTTTGTGGTGGACAAACACCGTGTGCGTAGGTTTTCTCGGGGTTCTACCGTTTCCTCCCACTTTTTTCATTCCACCATTTCATTCATTACTCATCATCACCGTCTCCTTTAGCCTAACTGGCATAATCGTGGGACGTAAAACTCAAAGATTTCATTTCATTTTGCACCTTTTTGACGAGTATCCCCGCGGGGCCACTTACCGTTTCATTGAAGTTGGGTCCAGTTTAAATTTTTGTTTCATTTTAAGAAAATAAATTTGTTTATGATAGATAATGGGACACCAGATTACCTTACATTATTTTCAGTTCTTTTGGAAATGGTATGGTAGGGACATTCAATGCTTAACAAATTCAATTGAGGAGACAATATTTGATACAACTTAAAGAATTAAGAAATATTTGTTTTCTTTTTTCTGGGGGCACAGATCCCATTTGCGTTTTTTATTTTAGTTTTTATTTTAGTGGTAAACCTATTACATGCTTCATATATACATTCATGTTTTTATTGCATGTATGGAATAAGAATTTTTTTCTTAAGAGTCTTCATCCCGGCGAAATTAAAATACCGCTAATTGTACAGTAATTATGTGATATCTTCAAATAAATAAAAGATAATCGAAATGTGGAACAAGAGCGCCCTAGACAATATTAGTTTACATGAGAAACCATTATCACGACTCACTTATCTGCTTTCGATTTCGAGCCATTTTGAAAATCGGCATTTATTTTCGCGTTTCTAAGCAGCTGAAAACAGAAAGCCACTAGGTGACTTGTGATAACAGTGCCTCACGCAAAATAATATTGTCTAGGGCGCTCTTGTTCCATATTTCAATTATCTTAGATCTATTTGAAGATATCACATAATTACCGTAAAATTAGCGGTATTTTAATTTCGCCGGGATGAAGACTCTTAAAATGGCCCCCTCGAACGGTAGGAGGTTAAATGGAAGGCATTTGCTCTGTCGTCTCACAAGTTACGTCACTCAATCTACGCCTTTCTTAGGTTGATAGATAGACTACGCCACTGCAGGTCTGCCTCGAAGATCATGGAGTTAGTAACATAAATAAAATGATGGAAATTTTGTGACAAAATCTAGTGATTCAATGAGCGGATGGAAGTCAGTCTGGCAACTCTGCCGAACAGGAAGCAGTAATCACCTGTGCCTAGAGCAGCAGAAGAGAAGAGAAACCAAACCCGTTCCTCCTTCACTTGTCGTGGCTGTTGGATCGGACGGATTGAAGTTGAAGAGGGTTTCTCGAGGACACTGGTTCACTCCGCACATTCACAGCAGCGCCACCTTGCAAAATCCTCGTGCAAGGTCACCTGTGACGCGGGTACGATGATCTCTCTCTCTTGTTGGCTGGAAACAACCAGATGAGAAAAGAAAAACGAAAATTATGACGGCTACAGTTTATGTGCATACTGACTGCATTCCTTTGCAGTGTTCACTGCAGTGAGAAATGGTACTCCTTCACCTAAAGGGAACTGAAAAACCTATTATTATTCTCAATAGTTATTGCAATACACCCGTGCGTATTGTCAATCCTATTTTGTACGATGCATTCCAAACTCAATTGGTTTTCTGAGCGATATTTTTAATTCCACCTATGGCGACAGAAGCCTTTAGGAGGAACAACATACGGGTTTGTGGGATCTTGAATAAAGACTTGAGAAAAAGACTCATAAAATGCTTCGTGTGGAGTATTGTACTGTATGGGTCAGAAACACGGACATTACGCGAAAATAATGAGAAACGACTGAAAACTTTTGAAATGTGGGTGTGGAGAAGAATGGAGCGAATTAGCTGGGTCGAGTGGGAAATGAATGAGAGGGTGTTAGAAATGATGGGGAAGAAAAGAATAATTTTAAATATTATTAAGAAGAGAAAGAGAAACTGGTTGGGACATTGGCTAAGAAGAAACTGTATCATGAGGGACGTGCTCCTAGAAGGTATGGTGGCAGGAAAGAGAGGGAGGGGGCGAAGGAGACTACAATTAATGGATGAAATCAAAACAGAAAAGTCATACGTGAAAGTGAAGCGGTTAGCGGAACCCCTGGCGTCTCTGGCATGTAAAATTTGGAGGGGGGGCATCAAAGAAACTGATTTAAATGGCACTACCTAGCCAACCTGTTTATTATCTTTAATTCCGTGTGTTACCTTTCTGCTTACCTTCACGGACCCCCTGAGGTATATCAGGAACTCTGTTACCTATTATATTGCAAATAAATAAAATAATTATTACTTATATGTAGTTCTGTCGTTAGTAAATAAATTAAATTAGAATAAAATATTGAATATTTTATACTTCAAAATATTGGGGGGACGCGTCCCCTCGTCCCCCCTTCCCGCCAGAGACGCCCATGAGCGGAACATCGTGGACCATGGAAGCTTCTCAACCTGCCAATAATGGGAGAATACCTATGATGATGATGATATTAAAAGTATCTTATGATAGTCATCCTTGGTTCCACATAAACCTTCCAAATGGTCACTTACACGAGAGGAATATTAGCAAGTGCCTAGTCCTGCGTTACTCTATTGCGACGGTTTTCAACCTTTTCTGAGGGACAGCACACTTTTTCTATGAGACCTCCGTGGCTAAGCGGTTAGCATATGCGCCTTGGGCGTGGGAGACCTGGGTTCGATTCCCGGGAGGAGCTCAAGTGGTTTGGATTCCACGTTAATCAGTAGTTCCACGTCTCATGTAGCCTCCCTACTGAAAGGGACGTTAAATTCAAACTCAACTTCCTCTATGAGTTCCCGCGAAATCGCGACACACTTAATTTTTAACTAATAATATAATAAATTATAGTAGTGGAAGACTATAGGTTTATATTAGTGGTGGGCACAAAACCCGGTTTTTCGGTTTCCGTTTTTTTTAGAAAATCCGGCTCGGTTTTTCACCGGAACAGGTTTCGGTTTTCTTCAAAACCGGTTCCGTTTTTTTCCAAAATTTGTTCTATTTCTGACCGATAGTGTTTCGTTGTTCTCCGGAAACCGATTTCGTTTCCACAGAAAGTTTTGTGTGTTTTCCAAAAGTTTTCACCGAAACCAGTTTCGATGAAAACCGAAACCGGTTTCGGAGAAAATCTAAACCGGTTTCGCCGAAAATTGAAACCGGTTTCGGTAAAAAAAACGAACCGATTTTGCAGAAAACAGAAACCGGTTTCGGTGAAAAACCGAACCGGTTTTTAAGAAAACCGAGATGTCGGTTTTTCAGGTTTCGGTTTTTCTAGAAACCGGTTTCCGGTTTTTATAAAAACCGGTTTTGCCCATCTCTAGTTTCTATCAAGTAGTAACTCTGTAGTACTGATCATTGTTGCTACCGCTGGAGGCGTTGACGTACAGTCTGTCTGAAAAAAAAATAAATCAGTATTAAATTTTTCATGATTTTTATACTTTAAAATTTCGCGACACACCTATGGGACTACCTGATACAACAGTGTGTCTCGATACACCGGTTGGGAATTACTGCTCGATAGATGCGCAACAGAAATGCCTACTGAGATGTTTCGATTACCAAAATTTCCGTTATATTTTTATTATGTCTGTCCGTCCGGGAAACACAAAACTTCAAGAACTACTTGATGGATCAATCACCATACATACATTTTTCTGGGATAACCTAGTTTTTCTGAATTTGCTTCTATTTTTGTCAATTTTTTTTTTGTTATACGCGTACATACTTTATAATAGCAGAGTTCCAATGCTCTGCACAAAGCATCTTCCAACTAGCTGTTTCTTGCTAAATGCCCCTTGGCTGGGAAGACGTCTTTCCTTCTCCCCCTTCCTTTAGACATCTTTTACTGATTCCGAAACAGTAGGCGGGTGTATTGTTCCGGAACGCAACAAATACGCTCGAGTCGATGTATTTTGCGCGTTTTTTTTATTGCTTTCGCGTTTGCAACGCATATGATTAGCCATCCACATTTAAAAACATGATCAATGTATTCCAAGCGTACGCGTGAACCATAGAAACGCGTTGTGAACGCATAGATAGCCGTGCACTTATAAATAGGATACTAAATGCATGTACAGTGAAACCTCTCTAAAGCGAACAGCCGTGGGGTATCAATAATTGTCCGCTATAGAGAGGTGTCCGCCTTGGAGAGGTTTCAATATTTTCTCACGTAAATTAATAAACAAGGTAGTAGATATGCAATTAGAAAAAATATTTTTTACATGAATCATATATTTACGAATATTACCAAAATATTACTGTACCTGCATTATCCTCCGCCATCTAATACTCTGTGTTCGAGGCATAACATGGAAATAAGATGTTATAGTTCTCTGCACTTTATACTTGTCACTACTTACTACGTTTTCGGTATATTGCTTTAATTTGTGAGTTATTTGCAGTGTAGTAATGACTTTTTTGAGGCCTTACGTACCTGCGGGCAAAAATTACTAAACTTGTCTTCTGCTTGGTTAGAGATTCCAGTGGAACAGTAGAATGACGTGGTATCATCCTAAATGGCGGGCAATTGTCAATCACTTTTGTGTCTGAAACAAGTTGGGTTGGAGTGGAATGCAGACAAAGGACATGAAGATGTTGACGCTTCGTCTGGGTTGCTGAGCAGACAATTGACGAGCAAAATGTTGTCACAGTGCTTCCTTGATGACGCATGTGTGAATTCTAAAATGTATCTTTACTGTACTTTTCAACTTTTTTCTCGAGAAAGTGTCCGTAATACGGAGGTAAATAATACTCATAAAAGACAGGAAAGACTGTCCGTGTCCGTATTAGAGAGTGTCCGCTTTAGACAGGTTTGCCAATGTGTTTTTTCCTATTACAGTGTTTGGGGATTACAAAATATGTCCGTTACAGGAGGTGTCCGCTTTATAGAGGTGTCCGTTAGTAGAGGTTTCACTGTACTATAATTTTAATTGATTTTTAAAAATACCCCAAACTGACACCACTGATATTCATTTTGTTTCCCCCACCACGAAAAATCACTTTGGTATCTCTTGAGTATTGTTTTATTATGAGGCCTGCAAAGAGTATTAGACTTTAGACTTTATAATCCTTTTACCCTTTTAGTTGGTTTTTCAAAAAGATTTCATAAAGCCTTCTCCTATAATTTTATTACTTACGTCATGTAAACATTCCGAGTCTACGTGGAGAGCTGTTAAAATTTATTGACCATTAAAGAAATTACAAGTAAAGAGCGCGTTAGTTCGAGCGAGAAGAGGAAAATGTGAAATAAAATTAAAAAAAAAAAAACGCAATATTCTAAAATTGATTGAACGTAGTTCCTTGCTTTCAAAGACTTTAAAAGCTTAGAAAGTTTCTTATAAAGAAAGGAAAAAAAAAAAGAAATAACGCTTGGGTAGAACGGAGATAAAAGGGGTACGAAATAGTGGATCGATTTACATAACTAATTTAAGCATGCGATATCAGATTTTTTTCTTTCTTCATGTTTTCTTAATTTTTCTTTTAAGCTATCTCATTGGTTCTTACAATTAAGACATTAAAGCTATTATTAGTAACAACTTCCCGTTCTTCTCTCATATTTCATGTTTATACGAGGGTAAATCAATAAGTGAGGTGAAATAAGCACAGCTGCTAATATCCTGGATTAGCACACGGGATACACGCGATTTTCCACTTGCTGTAACGATGTCCCGAGGATATTTTTAAAGACATATAAATGTTCCAATTTTCTAAAACTGGTCACTCTGTTTCAAACATTTCAGTACAAGATCCATTCGGAAAGTAACCTCCCATTGGTTAAAAAGGAAACACCAAAGTAAATAAGAAGAATTTATTATATACATCTGAAACTACTCCTTTGCTCTATTTTTCAACATAGTTTCCATTAACATTCAAGGACTTATCATTTCACTGCACTAGCTTAGAAATTCCATTACCGTAAAAATCTCCATCCTGTGCCTTGAGCCAGTCTGTGACCGCATTAGCGTTGCCATGAGACAAGAGCCCTTCGAGACGAGACGAGACGATATAATCTGAAGTCTCGATTCGTCTTGTGGCAACAGTACGTAGTGTTGCCACGAGACGAAATATCGGGTTTCGTCTCGTCTCGTCTTGTATACGAGACGATACACACACGACCCTTAGGAACGTGATGATCACCTCTTTTCGAGACGAGACAGACTGAAGCCTCGTCTCGTGGCAACAATAGACCGCATCTTTCAACTCATCATCATCACGAAAGCGCTAAGATCCTGGAAATTTCTGAAGATTTATCGGAAAGCTCCGAGATTGTGAAACGTCGATTTTCACGAACTTTTCCATCAATTTTCTGAAGAGTTCATCAGTGACCACTAATGGCTGCCACTCATCTCTTCGTCATGAATGTTTGTTCGTCCACTTTTAAATGGAAGAACCCATTCACGAACTCCTTCACTCATCACACTTGGTTCATACACGGCACAAAGTTCTCGATGAATAACTGCTGTCGAATATTGCTTTGCCCTAAGAAAACGTATAACAGCTCGCACTTGGCAATGTTTTCTGTTGCAGCACACATTTTGAGATGCTACAAAAGTGGACCTACTGATCAGATAACCTTCACTCTAGAACGGCTGAGTGCAGATGGATCTACCGCGCACGTCAAAGATGGTTGCGCTGCCCTCACTGCTTCACACACAGTGACCAGTTGGTGTTTACTTTCCGAACGTGCCTCGTATTTTAACAATGCAAATACCTATAGATCATCGTTGAGAATATCTACAAGATAGTAAAATTTGTTTTACGTGCTACCGATAATGCGAATTTTAGTCTATTGAACATGTATTGGAGTGAAGAAAAATGTCAGCTTAATGTGCAAACACTGAAAAGACTGAAAACACACTATAAATCACTCCTGCTCAGAGTTGCCAACCTCAGAAAACAAAATTATAAATTTTCGTTTTTAAAATCATCGTATATTACAAAAAATATCGTATATTCGTTACGCACGTTATAATTGTAGAAACAGGAATAATACTACTAATAATAGCAATAATATTTATAATAAAGTTATCTAGTAATCTTCAATTTCGAACTCCAAATAAATGTCACTGTCCTTACCATTTTCTTTTATCATTATTAACACTACTCTGAACAACAACAATATTTCCATTTCCTCGTAAACGTAATTGGATTTCACTAGAGTGATCCTAATAACATTCAATCTTACAACGTCCTCTAGAGTGATCCTAATAACATTCAATCTTACAACATCCTTTAGAGTGATCCTAATAACATTCAATCTTACAAGGCCCTCTAGAGTGATCCTAATAACATTCAATCTCACATCGTCCTCTAGAGTGATCCTAATAACATTCAATCTTACAACGTCCTCTAGAGTGATCTTCATAACATTCAATCTTACAACGTCCTCTAGAGTGATCTTAATAACATTCAATCTTACAAGGTCCTCTAGAGTAGTCCTAATAACATTCAATCTTACAAGGCCCTTTAGAGTGATCCTAATAACATTCAATCTTACAAGGCCCTCTAGAGTGATACTAATAACATTCAATCTTACAACGTCCTCTAGAGTGATCCTAATAACATTCAATCTTACAACATCCTCTAGAGTGATCCTAATAACATTCAATCTTACAAGGCCCTCTAGAGTGATCCGAATAACATTCAATCTTACAACGTCCTCTAGAGTGATCTTAATAACATTCAATCTTACAAGGTCCTCTAGAGTAGTCCTAATAACATTCAATCTCACATCGTCCTCTAGAGTGATCCTAATAACATTCAATCTTACAACGTCCTCTAGAGTGATCCTAATAACATTCAATCTTACAACATCCTCTAGAGTGATCCTAATAACATTCAATCTTACAACGTCATCTAGAGTGATCCTAATAACATTCAATCTTACAACGTCCTCTAGAGTGATCCTAATAACATTCAATCTTACAAGGCCCTCTAGAGTGATCCTAATAACATTCAATCTTACAACGTCCTCTAGAGTGATCCTAATAACATTCAATCTTACAAGGCCCTTTAGAGTGATCCTAATAACATTCAATCTTACAAGGCCCTCTAGAGTGATCCGAATAACATTCAATCTTACAACGTCCTCTAGAGTGATCTTAATAACATTCAATCTTACAAGGTCCTCTAGAGTAGTCCTAATAACATTCAATCTTACAAGGCCCTTTAGAGTGATCCTAATAACATTCAATCTTACAAGGCCCTCTAGAGTGATACTAATAACATTCAATTTTACAAGGCTCTCTAGAGTGATCCTAATAACTTCACAATCTTATAAGGACCATTGAAGTGATCCTAATAACATTACAATCTTAAGAGGCCCACTCGAGTTATCCTAAAATTATCGTTTTATGTATTTTAAGCTACAAATTCCTCGACAGAATTCGCGACGATAAAAGATTTTGATTTGAATAATAACATGACTTCCCAGTTTTCAGTCATATTATTCTTCTTGGGTACGGTTTTGGTCTGTTAACATTGACCCTAGATATTTGTCGAAAGTATTATTTGATATTTTGACATCCATAATTTACAGTATTAAGATCCGAGGGAGCGTCCATGTGTTTAGTTTTATCTGCATTTACTTCCGAACTCATGTCCCTGCAAGCGTTTAAGAAGACTTTTGCATTGCATTCTATTATTCTCCTATCATCCCATATTAAATTTACATCATCAGCATACGCCATAGCCTCCTTTAACCTGTAGGTGGGAGAATCTGTTCTAGTATTTTGCCTTTGGTTTTCTAAGATTTTACGGTAGAAGCTATATTTTGCTGAATTTCGTTTTATTTATTTCTTTAAAGCTGAAGATGAAATAAAGAAGGTTCCTCGCAGTAATCACGTGTTTTTGATCTTTCACCGCATGAGATAGCGTTCTACGAATTAAAACACTTAACCTGTGTTTGCACCGTGAGAGTTAGACACAGTAGTTGTCTTTCATTCTGACTGTGCTGTTGATGGTATTTCTGGAAAAACATGATAGCCTTGATTTAGGGCATTTAGGTAAAGAATTCACATCACTCACACGTCGTATTCATTAAGTCGTTATGTGAAATGACACATGGGTTAAATTGCATAAAGATTTTTATTTTCTGCGTTAATTTCTGCATTCTGTGAACAATACTGTCAATTTGTGTGGCATTAAGAGTCTTCATCCCGGCGAAATTAAAATACCGCTAATTTTACAGTAATTATGTGATATCTTCAAATAGATAAAAGATAATCGAAATGTGGAACAAGAGCGCCCTAGACAATAATATTTTACATGAGAAACCGTTATCACGACTCATTTATCTGCTTTCGATTTCGAGCCATTTTGAAAATCGGCATTTATTTTCGCGTTTCTAAACAGCTGTAAACGGAGAGCCACTAGGTGACTTGTGATAACGATACCTCACGCAAAATAATATTGTCTAGGGTGCTCTTGTTCCATATTTCAATTATCTTTTATCTATTTGAAGATATCACATAATTACTGTAAAATTAGTGGTATTTTAATTTCGCCGGGATGAAGACTCTTAAGAACATGGTGTATATCAGACACGCACCCAGAAATTTTTGTTAGGAGGGGTTCAAGTTTGTTGGTAGTCCAATACTAAAATCCATTACTTGTATGTAATATTGAACGATTATTATTCTGTACCCGAAAAGACGATAAATAATTGCAAAGTATTTTCACTTATATTTTGATTTGAAGAAATGATAGAGAACTAGATAGTTTTTATAAGAGAAAGAGTACAGATGAAGTGTAAGATGAAATGTTAATGCTACATCAATCACTTCCCTGTTAAACAAGTAGAGTTTTATTGAGATAGTGAACAAATGTATGTTGAGTTAGGAAGTTATGAGTCCACAGCAGGGGCGGGTCTAGGGGGGGGGGCGATCGCCCCCCCAGAAGAGGAAACTTTCTTATTTTATATTGAAATAAAACCCATCCGAGAGTTCTTAAAAATAGCTCTAAGTAGCAGTATTACGACCTACCGCCCCCCAAAAGTCCGTCCTGGATCCGCCCCTGGTCCACAGAGTCCGGACTCCCCTTCCTCCCTGTAAGTGCGTACCTGTATATATATGCTATGAATTATGAAACATGTGTTCATTTTAGACTTTCGAACTATGCTACACATGCACAGATACGGGAAGTAGGAATCAGCAAAACCGTTTTTGTATATAAAAACCGGAAACCGGTTCACAGGAAAACCAATATTTCCGCTTTCTTCTCAACCGTCTCCGGTACGGTTTTATCCTTTCTATTGCCGAAACGGGTTTTGGTTTTCCATTGAAAACGTGTTTTTCTGCTGTTTTTCGTTCCAATAATTATGTTATCCAAATCATTATTTGAATAACTGTTCGAATAATTACTTGTTATCCTAATAGATGTTCGAGTAATTGTTCATTATCCAAATAACTGTTCGAATAATAATTTGTTATCCGAATAGTTGTTTTCTAATAATTGTTCGTCATCCGAATAATTGTTCGAATAATTATTTGTTATCCCAATAGTTGTTCGAGTAATTGTTCATTATCCAAATAACTGTTCGAATAATTATTTGTTATCCTAATAGTTGTTCGAGTAATTGTTCATTATCCAAATAACTGTTCGAATAATTATTTGTTATCGTAATAGTTGTTTGAATAATTGCTCGTTGTCCAAATAATTGTTCGAATAATTATTTATTATCCTAATAATTGTTCGAATAATGATTTGTGATCCTAATAGTATTGGAATGATTGTGTCTTATCGGAATAACTATTCGAGTAATTTAAATGTTCGTTATCCGAATAACTGTTCGATGGCCTATTTTGTTTTTGAACAAAGTTTCCAAGTCTATATCTTAATTGTGACTGAGTTGTTGCGAATTTTTTTTTCGCTCCCTACCAAAATACTTGGAAAAGATAAATAAAACGTACTGCCATTTATGTATTGGTGATTGGCTCTCCTGTCTTCTTTAAACACACCTTAAACTTTATCTCTGGTTAACATCACATCCTTGATTAAATCATGTTGGTCTTGTATTCATTAGACAATATTTAGTTATTCCCCTCCCTTAAATTTCTGTGACTCATCTTGCGTCCAATGTTCGTAAGTTTCCTTAAGAAAATTTCCGTCGACCGATTTTTCTTTTTCTTAGTAAATTTTCCCTAGTTTGTTGAATGTCCAATTTCTATGACAGAAGATATGCGATAAGATTAATTTAGCTATATGAAAAGAAGTATTAACCACATTTGTTTCTTGCTTTTATTATTATTATTATTATTATTATTTTTTTTTTACAGTGGTAGAGCGTTCATCTTTAACACATGGGGTCCTTGATTTGATCCCAGCTCGTCCACGTAAACTTTGTGGTGAACAAACACCGTTTACGTGGGTTTTCTCGAGGTTCTCCCGTTTCCTCCCTCTTTATTCATTCCACCATTTCATTCATTTCTCATCATCATCACTGTCTCCTTTAGCCTAGCTGGCAAATTGTGGGACGTAAAACTTAATTTCAATTTATTTTTTCTATTTTTTTAAAAAACTTTTCCCTTGACTTTAACAAAAAATACACAGAAATACAGACACCCAACAATGGGTGCAAACTATGCTACTTTGAACAAACAAACAAACACTCACTCACTATTGCTATTTGATTGGTTTATTTCTGAAGAACAGAAAAATTTAAGCATTTATATTAGTCAATCAGTCAGCGCGAGAATTTCCCTGGATTTTTTACCTTTCATCGATAAATTCCCTTTTTCCCTTTTCGTTAAATTTACCTTTCATCGAAAAATTTCCTTTTTCCCTTTTCGTTAAATTTACCTATGAAATTTCCCCAGATTAGAGAAATTTCATGGATTAGGGAAATTTTCCTCAAACTATGAACTCGTTGCGTCAGGACTCTCCTTTATGAGTACCATGAAGAACAAAATGCAGCATGTGCTGGGATGTCTAGTGTTTTTTTTTTTTCTTGTCCCTTACTGACTAGGCCTCAAGTTTTTATTTGGAAAAAAAGTTGATAACCCAATTTATAATAATGAGAGAAGAGCAGGAGGAAACAAATAGTTATGTTCCGTCTAGTGTCCACAAGACGGAACGAGACAGGATTTTCATGGCGAGACGCGAGACGAAACAGAACTTTTGCAATATTAATTTCGAGACGAGACAGCCCCAATGGGCAACACTAGTTCCATCTTCTGGAAATAGGCTATCATGTCCCCCCCCCTCCTTTCTGAAATTTCACAAATCAAACACTAATGTAATATACGTGATAAATACATTTACAGCCTTTGCCGTAACGGTTCTTCTTGTCTATCTTCCCATTTTCATAAAGTAGCTACATGATACAAAGGTGTGTGTGTGATCTTGAAACTTCTCGGTGTGTACATTATTCTGTTTTGTGTGGTCAATTTTCCTCTTCGTGGAAGTGGGCGATCCTGTATTCTTGTTTGAAGTACCCGTGGCGTGTTTTTTATCTGGTCTTGGTTTTTCGTCTGCCATGCTTTGCAGACAGCGGTTGATGTACTGCTTCCCAGAAATGGATGGATGGCGCAGGTAAGACATAAGCAAGCGGTTGGAATAAATGCGAAAAGACCTCTCACACGCCCAGCATTTACGTGAGGTTACCTTCTTTGGTCAGAAGAACAAGAAAAAAGGAGAATAACTAGAGAAACGTCTTTTGCTTATAACAAGACTGAATTTTGTATTCATCTTGTTTTATATCGGAGGAACAGTAATTGGTGTGTACAGTGAGCGACAAAAGTTATTTCCATTTGGTAGAATTTATTTTGGGAATAACGGTAGAACGTACACCATTTCACCGAATTTCAAGGCTGTAACGTACAGAGAACTACATTCTGTTTAATTTAATGAAAACTGTACTAAAATTGTCCTTCTATTCTGATTTTTTTTACAAAATTAATTTCATCAAACGGAAATAACTTTTGTTGCTGACTGTACAAGTAACTATTTGTGTACTGAAAGCCATAATTACACAAGTCTTGTATGTGTGGTACCCCTAATTCTAATTCTCAACCTATTTTTTTTTCTAATCCATTCCTTTATTTTTAGTTTGATATAACTTTTTTTTTTTTGAGTGGGGACACTATAGTCAAATGATCAGAGCGTTTGACTTACGTCCACGTCGTCCCGGGTTCGATTCTCAGCCGATGCTTCGCAACTTTCGGCGTCCACCCAGCGTCATGAGACAAACTGGGGAATCACGTGAATGAAAGACGTGCCTATAGAACATTCGTTCTATAAGATTTCGATACTTGTGCATAGCAGACTTGGAAGTCTAACAAAATAAGATTTTTTTTTTTTTTAATATTTAAAAAGCTCAATTGAAGTCCTTTCGTGATTCATACCGTGTATAATATACTCTTGACATTTTTCATACACTTTAAAAAGAATTTTTTCTTCGAAAAGCAACATGATAATTAGTTTGTGAATCGTGATGATGTTGCTGATAGTTTTTTTGTTCCTGACCCAATTTTCTAATAAGATAACCAGAGGCATTGCGCATTGTTAATTACAGCAACAATAGAGGTTACGACATCATTAATTGATCGAAATATAGTTCGTGATGGTTACAACCCCCCGTGTATTTATTATCAAGAACTCCCATGGCAGAGTAGTTTCGCGAGGAATATTTCGAAGATATTCCGTAAAGTCTTATATATAGATTATCGCTGCTTTAAATGTAGAAATTCAAGAAAGTTCTCGTATTATAACTGTTTCTTTTTCTCTTATATCATCTTGGTGGGTTTTCTCGGGTTACTCCCGTTTCCTTCCGCATTCTCATTCCACCGGTTCTTTCATCATCATTACGCGATTTAATCATTTTCTCCCTTAGCAAACGTGGGACGTTAGACTTAAAAAATTCATTTTTGTCTTTTTTTCTTAAAATAATATTTAAAACAGGAAAACAAATTTACGGGATCCATGGCATTCTTAATTCTCATAATTTGTAAAAGATATAAATAATGCCATGGATCACCCCTATATGTATGCTTACACATAAATAAAAGTTTGTAATTTAATTGTTAATATTGCTACTTGCTATTGCTAATATTGCTAATTGTTATTGCTATTGCTACTTGGGGGGGGGGCGAAGTCTTGCGATGAATAAAGATTTAAAGAAGTAGAACTTCTACCTTACTTCTGTCGGCTTTACAACTAGGGCCCCTTCTCTATATTTTGCGGGGAGGGGGGGGGCGCAAAAGTGTGCTACGCCACTGATTTAAAAGTATGGAATTCGTAACTTACCTTTAAAATAAAATGAGGTCCGCAACTCTGAAGTAATTGGTAAGCATTGAGTTAGGCTATCATTAAAGAACAAATAGTTTTACAAGGAATGCTCCAAAATGGTATTGCCTACGAGGTAAGAAATTTCTCTTCTCGAGAAAGGAGACGAGAGCCGACGAGAAGCACATTTTTTGAAATTCGAGACGAGACGAGACACATAAATTATGAGAATTCTGGTCTCGAAAACGAGGCCAGACGGGAAATTTCACAAGTCCCTTGGGGAACACTAGTTCACGCAAGTCTTACCAAGGAAGGGCCCAAATGGGTTATTGGAGTTGCCGAACGACATGTATCAGATATGAAAGAGGGTGTGAAACTATGCACATGTGCAAACTTATAGCGGCTGAGGGCAACATGGAGAAGCATGAGAATAGGAAGAAATATGACCGAAAATAGGGCTCGACAACACAGAAAGCTAAGGGATTACTCGTTCCGCGCGTGAATGGCCACAGAAATAAAGGTTAAATGTTTAGTAGTAGATAGATGTGAAGATCTGCTATATGTTGGGAACATGAACATCATGGCCGCCATATTGAAACTGGCTATCTTAAACCGGGCAGTGGCTATGTAGCATACGGATTACGTATGCTCCGTACTGATTTTCGTAGTAAGCAAGAGGATTCCGTTTATTTGTACAATATACTGCTGTCCGGAGAACGGACATTTCCCACTGTGGGAAACCAAAAGCCTCGATACCATAATACTGTATGGCATACGCTTATTAGTGTTGTCGATGAGACGAGTGGAGAAAGAAATATTTTGTCCCTCATTTCATAATTCTTTGTGGAAGTTTTGTTTTGTCTCGATTATTGGAAACTTTTCTCGTTTTGTAAATTTACGTACTAAATTTATGCCCTATTTTTTTCCTTTAATTTCGTCTAGAAGTTGTGAGAATCCTTCCGCGCAAAGGTGTAAAACAGACAATAAAACCATAGTTATTACTCATGGGCGTCTCTGGCGGGGGGACGAAGGGGACGCGTCCCCCAATATTTTGAAGTACAAAATATTCAATATTTTATTCTAATTTAATTTATTTACTAATGAGAGAATATCATATAAATAATAATTATTATTTGGAATATAATATTCAGGCTGTGAAACGATTATAACAAGTTATTGATATACCTTAGGGGGTCCGTGAAGGTAAGCAGAAAGATCACAAAGGAAATCCAAGATAATAAATAGGTTGGGCTAGGTAGTACGATTTAAATCACTTTCTTTGATGCCCCCCCCCCAAATTTTGCATGCCAGAGACGCCAGTGTTATTATTGACCTATATTACGTAATGACTTCGGTATCTTTAAATGTTAATAAATGGTCTTCATTGTGTTCGTATAGTTACTTTATCAACTTATAGTTTTTATACTGTGAATCATGTAACACTAGATCTAAGACTTGGGTGAACTACTCTTGCTTACGAGATTCGAGAAATTTCTTGCCTTCTCTGTAGTAATTTGAAAATGCACTTTTCGACCCTTGTCTCAGATTGGAGATGGGACGCGAAATTTCACATCTCGTGAACAACACTACATAAGAGGCAATGCACTGACCACACATCACTCCAAAGGCATGAGTGCCGCAACTGGCTGGTAGGTTCATACTCTCTACGGGCTGTTGCACCAGGAGTTTAGTTTTCATATTTTTAGATATTATTATTATTATTATTATTATTATTATTATTATTATTATTATTATTATTATTATTATTATTATTATGAGAAGACTATCCCATCGAAATTATTGTCGGTAGCTGCAAGTACCATATCCTATTTATAGAAAAAGAGAAAAGAAAAAGTATGCTATTTTAGAGAAAAAAAAAAAAAACTTGTCATTCACTTTTATTGCATTGAAACCAGACATTTTTATACTTAAGAGTTGTTTTTTTTTTCTGTTTTACTTGTAGCTCTTCGGTGACTTCATTCATCTCCTCCGGCCATTTCCTGTCGAATGCACGCCACTGCCACATGCGCAACGACTAAACAACAAAAACAAAAACAAGCCAGGCCAATCCTACCCACATTTAACATTTTGGAGGCAAAAAAAAAAAAGAAGTGAGTTGAAATGCGTGTTCTTTCGCAGGGCAAAGGTGCGTGGGAATATTAAAAAAAGAAGAAGAAATGAAAGAAAAAAACTGCAAGAATGTGGAACATTTCTGGGGGCTTAAAATGGTGTAGTGGTGATGAATTAACTGCTTGAAATAATTAGAATAATGCAGATGTACGACCCTAAAACGAATAGGGTCAAAGACAGAAGAATAACGTAGTTGATGGAGACAGAATGTCCTTCCTAATGGTAGACGAACCCACTACTATAATTTTCTCCATTATTTTCATCAGCAGCATCAACATTGTACACTGCTTGTATGAACCAGCTAATGAGAATATTGCTCGACGGCACGGTGGCTCACTGGTAGAGCGCTTATTCCTGGTGTGTGGGGTCCCTTGTTCGATTCCCGGCCAAATAAGTTTGTGGTGGGCAACATCGTGCCCATGGGTTTTCTCGGGGTACTCCCGTTTCCTCCCACTTTCTTATTCCACCAATTCTTCCATCATCATTCACTTGCTTTAATCATCATCTCCCTTAGCCTAAAGGGCATAATCATGGGGCGTTAAGGGTCTTCACTACAGCGAAATTAAACTACCGCTAATTTTAGAGTTATTCTGTAATATCTTCAAAACAAATAAAAATATTCGAAAACCTGAAACGTACTGAACTAGACAATACGATTTTGCATTGATGCCCTTATCACAACTCATCTATCTGCTTTCGATTTGCAACTGTAGTTAGATTTAGCTTTTTTTTTTTTTTTTTTTTTTTTGCGGGTTCTGTAAATAGCGGCATACTAAAAGCAGATAAGTGAATTATGGTAAAGGTATCACATGCAAAAATTGTATTGTCTAGTTCACTACGTTTCTGCTTTTCGAATATTTTTTTATTTGTTTTAAAGATATTACAGAAAAACTCTAAAATTAGCGGTAGTTTAATTTCGCTGCAGTGAAGACCCTTAAACTCAAAGATTTCATTTCAATATTTATCATATTTTGCCAAGAAAAGATATCATCTTTCTTTTTCTTTTAAAAGAAAGTTCAACAATGAAAAATGGAATGAAATATCTGTTTTACTGTTACGAGTGAGTACCGTTGGATGATCAGAAAAATTGTTCCGTGGATGAAGTAAATACTTTTCATAACGACGCTTTCCAAATGTTTGCTTCATCCACGGAACACTTTGGCCGATAATGGCTTTAGTAAGGGGAGTAAGTCTTAAAATAATAATAATAAAAATAAGCAATGAAGTAGACACAAGACAAAATTGAATGATAGAGATATGGGGAGCAAGTCTGATGTTAAAGAAAGACGAAGATGATAGAAGATACAAGCCAAAATTTAATTTCATAAATAATTGCATGTAAAACATCATCATACAAGTAAGGAATAGATGAGCTAGATTACTATGTTAAGGCAAGAATTGGTACAGTTTATGATTCAAAAATCCACAGGTCAGGAATTGGAATTCAGTATTGGAAAGAGTTGATCTCTAGAGTATCCGAATTGGAGACACGTTTAAAGGACCTAGAGAAGAAGGTTCTTTGCGTAAAGAAGGGGGAAAAAAAAGTGACACAACATTCGTAACGTAGAATTTGTTGATGATGTTTACGAGTTCTACTATTAGTTATGTTCCTTTTTGTTTTTGTTTCTGAAAATCGAAAGATTTACCCTTATTTTAAGCAGTGTACAATAGCTCGGAAGAGGGCATAGATTCACGAAGTTCCTATAAACCGCAGGTTAAGGTAGTCCTACAAGTGTAAAATACATTTGGTGGTAGATCCAAAGATGGACATTTATGTGTAGCTACTAGTGCTCTCAACGGGTCGGGTCGGGTCGGGTTGAAGACCGACCCGACCCGACCCGTGACCCGAATTGACTGACCCGACCCGATGACCCGACCCGACCCGACTGACCCGAACCGTGATCCGATCTGATTGACCTGACCCGATAACCCGACCCGAGCTGACCCGGTTGACCCGACCCGACAACCCGACCCGAATAACCCGACCCGACAACCCGACCCGACCTGACCCGATTGACCCGACCCGACAACCCGACCCGAATAACCCGACCCGACAACCCGACCCGAGCTGACCCGATTGACCCGACCCGACAACCCGACCCGAATAACCCGACCCGAATAACCCGACCCGACAACCCGACCCGAGCTGACCCGATTGACCCGACCCGACAACCCGACCCGAATAACCCGACCCGACAACCCGACCCGAGTTGACCCGACTGACCCGACCCGACAACCCGACCCGAGTTGACCCGACCCGACCCGACCCGTAACCCGACCCGAACTGACCCGATCCGAGTCGGGTCGGGTCGGGTCACGGGTCGGGTCGGGTCAACCCGACCCGTTTCAGAGCACTATGGTCACGACACTGGGTGAACACCAAAATGCACTCACATTGGGGAACTAGTTTTAAAAGCATAATTTTAGAAAATAAAGCATAAAGCATAATTTAAAATATATAGCACAATTCTTGGAAAATTCTCTTTAACTGAAAGTTTAACATACTGTGTTAATATCTTTAAAGCCAATATTTACAATGCAAAATCATTGAGAACATAACAATGCAAACAATGAAAAGCTTATTTTTATTTCTGTAAACTTTTCGGTGAAATCCTTTGATGTGGAGAAAAGAAAAAAGTAAAAGAAGAAATTTTTCTGCCAACAATGAAAGTATGCAAGAACTCCATACTATATTGTTACAGTGACGACGCCAGCTTTAAGTTCTTAGGTGGGCAAAGGAGGGGCAGATACATTTTCGGGAGGGGGCTATTTGCCATACCAAAAATGACATATTTATTACGTTTGACTTATTTTACATTACATTGTGTATTTCGTTGCTGTTTTTATGTTAGATCTATATGATTATAAATTAAACTTATTTCAAATAAAATTTGTAACTAACAAATAAGTAACGTCTGCACATGAAATATTTTTCAATGAAACTTTTGAAGCCTAAACATAAATTGAATTACTTTCGCGTATGCTACAAGTAACACATTCGTCTATATGCTACGTCTCTCTCTCTCTCTCTCTCTCTCTCTCTCTCTCTCTCTCTATATATATATATATATATATATATATATATATATATATATATATAGCCAGAGAGAGAATTTACGAGGAGCTGCTGAAAATGTCGTAGTCCAATCCAGAAGGAGTGTAGGTACTAGGTAGAAAAATGAAACCGTAGTTTAGAAAAACATATCTCTGTATGTACAAATATAAATTTTCATATTAATAATGAAATTCTTATTGTTTCTCAGGCCTCTGAAGTGATTATGTGTGCCCAAACAGATAATTTCACGAACATCCAGATCCTTACTGTTATAACATTTTTGTTCCACCAAGGAAAGTCACCGAAGTAAATTAATTAGGAAATCAGTGAAACACCACGGGACTCTCCTCCGTTATATACAGTGGTGAAGAAGTAAGTGGCTTAGTATAAACGTAGCAATTTCTCAATAAATTATGCTTTACATCCAGGATGATTAAAAGCAGTGACTCTTCCTGGAATCATGGATGCAATTTGTGACATTATTCTTGAAAATTGCAGCATTTCACCCAGTGGTGGATATAGCCCGGGGCCGGAGGGCCTAGGCCACCCCAGTTTTTGTGTGACAAAAATAATTTAAGCTATTATTTATATAGTTTTTAAAGTGTATAGTAAACTCACGATATATTTATTATAGTCTGAGGTCTGCACCCCGCTTTCTCAGTTTTTACCTTTTCAGCAAAACTTGTGTCAGAGATTCTGGGCATTTCTTTGGTACTCGTCGGTAGCATAATTCAGAATGGCTTGGGTATGTGCAAGTTCTCGGCATAATGGGTTCCCAAAATATATGTCAGGAGAATAAAAGGGTAACGGCATTAAGAGAAGTCTTCTTCCAATTTGACTGTAATGCTGATCAATTTCGCTGACGAATAGTAACCATAGATGAAATATGGTTGTACCACTATGATCCTGAATCGGAACAACAGTCAATGGAGTAGTAGCACTCATTTCTCCATCGCCCCAAAAAGTTCAAGACACAGAAGTAGGTTGAGAAACTGTTTGGAACATTTTTCTGGTATAAGTATGGAGTGGTAAACTACCTCCTCAATGGTCAGATATTTAATCCAGAATCTATACATTACTTACAAAACTGAAAGAAAAATTCAAAGTTCAACGCTGCGGAAAATGAAAAGAAAGGAATTCTGTTCCTTCAGAAGAATACACCTGTCCATCAAGCCCCTGCGAACATAACTGACATTGCATAATCTAGGATTTCAATGTCTAGATCATCATTCTTATTCCGCAGATTTAGCTCCGTGTAACTATTACGTGTACTTATTTCCCAAACTTAAATAACACTTGAAAGACGCCATTTTAGATCTGATAGGGGTAGTGCTACGAACAGTGGTGCGAGGAAGTCTAGATTTTTTTAACTTTTCTGCAAAAGCTGGAGCACTGTACAAGGTAGTATATTGACTCTCGGGGGAAGAGAAGAAGAAGTAAAACTTCACCAATCCACGTGCACTCCTTCTGGGTTGGGCTACGAATTTTTCAGCAGTTCCTAGTCAATATGGTAGACGTCACGTCAGTACTTTGAAACAAAATAAGTAAAGGAGCACTAGTATAAACCAATTACTAACTAAAGATCAGCACTCTGACAATACATTTTATTGGGAATCAATTTCTTCCATAATTTTATTATTATCATTTGCAGGAAGGGAAAACACAACTCTTTTTATCTCCTTCAAAAAATTAAGCCCTGGTAGTTGCAAACTAAGCTGTTATAAGCACATCCTCTGAATATTGGAAGCCGAGAATAATGTTTCAGAAAAAAGAAGTTTTAAATAAAACAAAATATGAAACTGAAAACTTCAAACCTGGATAAATACAAACAAGTTACGTAACTGGTTTTACCTTTCTTTTGTTTCCAATCGAAGTTGATACAATGAGAAGAAAACAAGTCGACCAAATCTACTATTGTTCGCTAGGCACAATTATTAAAAATCATAAGAAAGAAGTATAACTAAAATTTACCTCAAAAGGGGCTAAATTAGAAAACAGAAATATGCGTGCATACCCAGACGCTCAAAGAAGAAAGCTTGAGGATTAATCTGCCACATAGTAAATTCATGGAAAGTAGACTACAATTTGTCAATGAGATTGGTTATGATACTGATATAAAATACTACGTGAAGAATGTTTAAAGATTGTACGAGTCTGGAGGGGCAGTCTAGGTGGCAGTCAGGGGGGCAGAAGTAGCTACTAGGGGTCGCTCGCCCCTCTTGCCCCCCTCTGGCGTCGTCACTGTATTGTTATGTTTACTTTTTGAACTTAAGCACTTTCTGTACTTTTTGGTGGCATCTTTTACTTTCCCTTTCTGTATATATGTACCTGTAAGGCGCACACAAATGATAGAAAAAAATATTCGAGCAAAGCACATTTCTTTACAATGAATTAAGTAGAAAGTTCATTAAATATGAGAGAAACTAGTTGCTAAAAAATATCAATAAATAGATCAAGATATTTAGAATATTTAATGTATAATAAATATACATTATACACGATTAATGTAAAATAATCATTGAAATTAACAATAAAGCATAATTTAAAAAAAAGCATAATTAAACAAGAAATAAAGCATAATGTGGGTTGCTCTAACAATTAAGTTGTATGAAGACGAGAAGAAAACGAAAGCTGATTCCTTAACGAATTTCGTTGATCATCTTTGTGTCTACAAAAACGCATTCCTAGAAACCTACAAGCTAGGTATCATCTCTGTGATTATATCAGTTTCTAGTGCTACATGTGAAAGGTCATTCTCTTCTTTGAAAAGATTGAAGACTTGTATACGCAATTCAATGACTCATGATAGATTGAAAAATTTAGTGTTACTTTATTTTGAGAAGAAAATTGCTAAATCGTTAGATCTTTAACAAGTTGTGGATATGTTTGCTGCTGCCCACACGGATAGAAAGATCCTCTTCAAGTAGAGGCATAAACCTATAAGTTATTTTCTTTACCTGTAAAAGTGTATTTGCTTCCATTTAAGTCAACTAGCTACACATATTTTAAACGCCATGATTAAATAACTATTTACTTCTATTAGAAATCAATTGCATTAATGAATCCTAGTTGTTTGAGGTACTAAATTCTTATATTTTCACTATTTCCAAAGAGTAAATTCATGAACAATAAAGATGGAAACATTCACCTTGAATACACACACACACACACACACACATATATATATATATATATATATATATATATATATATATATATATATATATATATATATTGGAGATGTCCCCCTCAAAATCCTCTTGGGCCCTTCATTGCCCCCCCTGAAAAAAACTCTAGCTACGCTACTGAACACCATGCACCAGAGATGAATTCTCTACCACTGAGCCACCGCGGCCCTGCTTGGCCTTGGTCGTCCATATCCAATCTCTCTTTTGGCGTTGCTTAAACAACTTCTAGTTTTCTTCTAAATCCAGACTCCATATTGGCGTAGATATTAATATTACAGTCGATTGGTAAAATCAATCTTCCACATTTAAAAATTAAAGTACACACAAGTAGAAAAATAAGCATTTATCATAAAAACACTAGCTGCAAGTGTTCAAAATAGATTTATGGTTTCTATAAAATCAATTGAAAATTGCTATTTTTAATTAGACAGCTAGTGAAAAACAGCAGCTTTCGACTCCAGCCGAGTTTAAACTCAACCTAAACTCAGTTGACCAAAGTGAACTGACCCGACTGACCCGACCCGACAACCCGACCCGATAACTCGACCCGACAACCCGACCCGATAACCCGACCCGACAACCCGACCCGATAACCCGACCCGATTGACCCGACCCGATAACCCGACCCGACTGACCCGACCCGACAACCCGACCCGAATAACCCGACCCGACAACCCGACCCGACCTGACCCGATTGACCCGACCCGACAACCCGACCCGAATAACCCGACCCGACAACCCGACCCGAGCTGACCCGATTGACCCGACCCGACAACCCGACCCGAATAACCCGACCCGACAACCCGACCCGAGCTGACCCGACTGACCCGACCCGATAACCCGACCCGAGTAGCCTGACCCGACAACCCGACCCGAGCTGACCCGACTGACCCGACCCGATAACCCGACCCGAGTTGATCTGACCCGACCCGACCCGTAACCCGACCCGAGCTGACCCGACCCGACTCGGGTCGGGTCGGGTCACGGGTCGGGTCGGGTCAACCCGACCCGTTTGAGAGCACTAGTAGCTACAAAGCTTACAAGATAGATAGTATTTAAAAGTAAACACAGCTAGAAGCTGTTTGAACAATAAACAAAACGCTGACATTTACATCTCACAGTTATGTCATGTATGCTAATGGAGACGTGATGAAGAGAATGAATGAAATTATGGAATGAAAAGTAGGAGGAAACGGGAAAGCTTTTAGATAATCCACATACACGCTGTTTGTCCATCTTAAAGCTCACTTAGCGCAAAGTAGGAACGAACCAGGAACCCAGACATCGAAAAAGAGCGTTCTACCACTTAGCCACCGTGACCTCACCATTACAATGAAAATCACAGCTGGTTTACTGTACTGTTTTTCCTGTCGTGTATTACTTCCAATTAAAAAGATCATATTCAAATGAAATAGGCAATTAATACGATTTTAACAACTGATTTAAGCAAGTAATTACTTCTTAATAATTAAATATTAAGTTTGGTTGATATGTTAATTTGGAATTTAATATCCCTTTTGGCACACGATCACCCATAGAAAGTTGAAACCGGGTTTCCAGCGCTAGAGCTGCCGACGAGACAAAACAGGATTTTCGTGACGAAGTACGAGACGAGACAGAGTTCTTCCAATAAAAATAGATACACTTTCCGAGACGAGAAATCAATTTCACAACACATGACGCATTTGGTTTCCATTTTGTTTAATGGTTAAGAAATATCTTTATTGGTTAGGATCGAGATCGCTGAACATTTTTTTTAAATAAATAAAACTTCCGCTCCCTTCTACAGTGCACGGAGTCAGTCGTGAACCTCTTTGTCCCGAACATTATCCCGAACATTCTTATCAATAGCAGTATCTCGCAGTGTGTTCTTCTTTGGGAATTAATGTAAATTTAAAAAAAAATACAGTAAAGACCACAAGTAAGCCTTCACAGTTAAGCATGCTTGCTTACTATAAGTACTCTGAAGTGAACTGTGTTTACATTTATATCTGAACCTATTCTTACAGCGTATAGATGAGCAGAAGTGCGCAGTTTGCTCTAACTTCACGCTCACGCCATCAATCCGTGATAACCCACGCTCCACCCAGCGCCATGCTCACGCGGCGTCATCCTCACATTACCAACTGAATATCAAGCCCACTCAATCCGAGTTAACCCACGTTTAACCCAACGCCATGCTTACGCGACGTCATGCTTACATAGTCAACTGAACATCAAGTCCACTCAATCCGAGTTAACCCACGTTTAACCCAACGCCATGCTTACGCGACATCATGCTCACATTATCAACTGAACATCAAGCCCACTTAGAGATAACTCACGCTCAACCCAACACCATGCTCAAGCGACATCATGCTCACTTCATCAACTGAACATCAAGCTCATTCAACTCCAAGCTTACAATATCATTTCGACATGACACTCACTCGATCTCATGCTCACGTTCTTCCGACATCACGCTCAAACATCACGCACCTCAGATTGACATTAGTGAACTCGTCTTCACTGAACATCAGACACTCTTCATGAAGTTTAGGTTGAGTGACTGTGAGTTGTCAGCTCGTGAGAATCAAGTTCATAACTTGAGACACCTGTGTACAGATACTTTGCTGATAGTTTGATACTTTGAAATGTTCACTGAGCCAAGCCGAATGGAAATGACTGCTCAATTAGCTAGGTTAACACCTAGCTTCAATTTAATCTCTGGGATCTAATTAGGATTCGAACCAGGAACAGAGGGGCAAGTGAATTCATACTAGTAGTTTCCCTCGAGTATGGGACCTAATGTTTTGCGAGACTAAAACCTTTCCATCAGCATATTTAAGCAAATCGATAACTCTTTCGTACGTAAACTCTCTTCTAAGGATCCTTCCAAAATGACATTAATTAACTGTTACAAGAATCTGTAATGAGGAAGATGATAGCTGAAGCTCCTTCAATTTTCCGCGTACTTTCATCTGTTGACTCTCCCTCTTTCTTGATGAACGTTAGAGTTTTCCCCATTAGAAGAACGTTAAAAAAAAAAGATAACTGGATGATGACGAGAGGGAAATTGGATGCAATCTTCCGTTGATAAATTGGACATAATTGTGTCCAGCAAACTTCATTAAGTACTCAAAGGGGTGTGGTAAGGTAGGGGGAAACATAGAAGAACAGTCACTAACAAACGTTTTCGTTTAGTAGTGAAACAGAAGAACTGTTACTTCGTTTAACATCGTTTTCTCGTGCCTACTTAACTTTCATCTTTGGTAGGAAGTTGTTTCTATAAATTTTAAAAACATTACAAGTAATTATTAGGAGAGTGTCACTGTTAGGAGTATCTGTATCACTGGGAAAGGAGATTTGGTCCAATGGCGGGTCTAGAAAGTAAAAACTGGGCATTCCAACCAGAATTCGGATTATGATAGGTATATGATGAGATGACTTTACAATTTTTAATGTGTCCTGCAGAAGTTTCCAAATTAATTTTCCCGGTGGACGTTGACATTGTGGACCTCAAGTATTGTTTCACACATTCCGTAACGAAAAAAAATGCAACTGAAACTGTATCCAATGTTTCAAAACAATTTCAATAAAAAAAAAAAAATAAATAAAAGGCAACTCGTACAATAAAATTTCAAAAATATATAAACAATAGTTTCAAGTATTTTTGTCACTCAAAAAACTGGGGGGCATAGGCCCCCCAGGCTTTGGCCGAAATCCGCCACTTATTTGGTCACTGGTAAGAGAAGACAGATAGTCACAACGAACTAGTTGACAGTCCAGTTTTTTTTTTTTTTTTTTTTTTTCATATACTGTCTTCTTCTGCTCATGTCAGCAATCTTTTGATTGGTTTAATGCAACTTTTTACTGTTCCGTATCTTACAACTATACATGTCTTATTCCCATGTACAGTCTTGTTCAAAAACATTGGACACCCACTTCTCTTTAAAATGCTATATTTTGGAAATTCAAATGCTTTGACTGTAAATAAAGATTTAATTAGCCTAAAAAGGTGAACACGTGATTTATTGAATTTCAAGTTTTTGTTACTTTACAGAGTACCAGTTTTCTTTCTTTTTTCTTTTTTTTTAAGGACTGTGCATTTTTTTCTTTTTCCCATCTTGTATTATTTGGTCCGTATATTTTAAATCTAGGCTTCTGTGAATCATGCTTTTTGTTCTGTATGGTTTGCAAAACGTGGTTGCTTACTCTGATGGAAGAATGTAGACTGAAACTATTTGAGAACAAGATCCTGAGATGAATATTCAAACCCAAGAGGAACGAGAACGGGGAATGAAGGAAACTTCATAACGAGGAACTACATAATTTATTCCGTTTACCGAACATTATTAGCGTCATCAAGTCTAGGAGGCTCAGATGGGTGAGTCATGTAGTCAGAATAAAAATAAAAAAAAGGAACACTTTCAAACTTTTGACTGGAAATCCAATGGGGAAACGACCATTAGGAGAACCTAGGCACAGATAGGAGGACAGTATTAAGATGAACCTGACATAAATAGGAATGCAAAGTAGAAACTGGATCCAGGTGGCTAAAGACAATGAATGCAGAGTTTTTGTGAACACGGCATTGAACCTGCAAGTTCCATAGACCAGGGCGCAAAATTTCAAAGTCAGGCGCACTAGCCAATCCAAAACTGATAGTCGCCAGTATCTCTCACGTACAAATTTGAGAGGTCCCTCCCCCACGGGCTTTGGTTTTGGCCACGGACATAAAATTTCAAAAGCAGGCAATTGGATTCAGGATAATCAATTTTGACTTGGACAATTCATATACATGCTAGAAAAGTATCTTACCTTAAGACGCTCCCTATTTTCTGCACTGGAGTACCATTTGTCGATTGCAATTTTCGGATCAAAATCCTTAAGTAAAGGGCCATTGATGGAAATTGTCAACAAATCATCCAGTGTGTTCGTCTTCAGTGAATTCTTGTAGGCAGTCTTAACTCTGTTGAGACTGCTGAAGCCTCTCTCATATGAAGCAGTACTCACAGGTAAACTGCAAAAAATGTGAAAATTGGGGGCAAATTTAGGAATCTCGTAATTAAGTTATCACTGTAAATCTTTTTCAGTGTCTGATTCAACGTCACTGAAGAAAACGAAACTTTATATTCTGCCCACTCTGCTGAGACAAGACCTACTTTTTTACTATATAAATCTGGTTGCGAATACTTAAAAAGCAGTTTTATTTCCTCCACATCGAAACCAAGGATTTTTCCTTTAGGAAGCCAACCCAAAGCGTCAAATATATGAAGCGATAGAACTATCTCGGATGATACAGATTGCAACCGTTCTGTTATACATTTTCGCATTCTTGATTAACTTTTGTCTTATACCCTGGAACTCCTGCCTATGAGTTTAGGCAGAAACCATTTCTACTGAACACTGGTCGCCAGTTCTAAATTTCTAGTCGCCAATAGGGACCGAAAATTTTGCGCCCTGCCAGAGACCATAGGGTTAGTTACTTATATTTGAAATCGTGATCTTTCTCTAAATATTTTTCCTATTTCCTCCATAGCTGCTAGAGTAATTCCGTCATGTCTTATAATGCGTCAAATCATCCTATCTCCTGTTCTCAATATTCGGCAGTACACTTTTATTTTTTCTATCGTTTCCAATACCTTTTCATTTAACACCTTATTCACACCCATCTGATTTTCAACATCCTTCTATAACACTACAGGGTTCCTACTTGTCAAGGAAATCAGGGAAGTCAGGGAAAACTCAGGGAAAATGGTGCAACTCAGGGAACTCAGGGGAAAAGACTAGAAATCAGGGAAAGTCAGGGAAATTTTATAAAATATATTTTTCTAACCCTAATTCTACACCAATTTCAGCTTAGTTAACCATTATAATGGATATTTTCCAGATTTTTATGGAAAGTAAGTGGAATGTATGTATGAGCAATTGATTACTATTTGTCTCTATAAAATAAATGTTCTAATATATAAATAGTAACCGTTATTTGTTTCTTATTTATATGTCAACGTCATCCGACACTTGTCATTTTCAGAAAGTCAGGGAATTTCCTGCCAAAGGTCAGGGAAGGCCAGGAACAAGTCAGGGAAATAGATTTCTCCAGATCAATAGGAACCCTGCATTTCGAAGGTTTCCATGCGGGGTATCATGTGGTTCGGATCGCAAGTTAAGCTGTAAGCCCACGTTCCATATAGCCTCACTGCTGAAAGGAACACAAAGCTCTAATCCAATTTATTGAAAGGCTGCTATACACATCCTTTTACCAGTCTTTGCTTCACTTCTATGGCGATGCTTCCGGTTAGAAGCTTCTGCTATTCTTTAAATACTCTCTTCGCTTTAGCTGTTTTTTAAATTTTACATCTTGTTTCGCACCTAACCTCAGTAGTTATTTAACTTCCTAAATAACAGAATTCTTGCATGTCTTCTACCAGGTTATCTCCAATTTTGATCTCCATTTTTCTTGTTGTTCCTTTTCTTGTGCATCTCATTACTTTTGTTGACCTTCGTGTTGAATTTGCTTCTAAGCCCTATAGCATTCCGTTTAGATCTGGATGTAATTTTCTGTCACTGTCTGTCAATATCACGATATTATCCTTAGTAATAAGCGTATTTTCTCTCTATGAAGAATGATTCGTAGACTATAAGTGTCCTTGATTCTTTTTATAGTATTATTATTATTATTATTATTATTATTATTATTATTATTATTATTATTATTATTATTATTATTATTATTATTAAAGTATTCTGCCTTTTTGTAGGTCCTGGGACTAATAGTTTTTTTTTTTTTTTTAATTCATTTTAGATTTGAGCCTGGAAATGTTTCTTCCACGTTTCTTGATCTTCACCTTCCTCTTTTAACTCCCAATATTTTCTCTTATCTTCCAAATCATTGATCAGCTGTGTTCTTCTTATTATTATTATTCCTCGCTTCCCTTCCATCTTTCCTTCTACGGCGGTGTGAAGAAGACAACTTCTTCTCAAGATGTGTCCAATCCAATTGGCCTTCCTACGAAGAATTGTGGCTAGAAGTCTCCTCTTCTCTCCTATCCGTTTCAAAACATCTTCATTTGTTACTCTATCTGTCCATTTTATCTACAACATCACATTTCGAAGCTCTCTAAATATTTCTTGTCTAACTTCCGTAATGTTAAAGTCTCTGATCCACACAAAATGAAATGAAATGAAAGCTTTAAGTTTTACGTCCCACACTTACGCCGGATAGGCTAAAGGAGACAGTGATAATGAGAAATGAGTGAAATGGTGGAATGAAGAAAGTGGGAGAACCCCGAGAAAACCAACGAGCACGGTGTTTGTCTACCACAAAGTCCACACGGCGCAAGCTAGGATCGAACCAGGGACCCCAAGCACCGGAGGTGAACACACTACCACTGAGCCACCGCGCTCTGATCCATACAGTAAAACACACCATATATAGCACTTGACCAACTTCGTCCTTAGTCCGTAAGCCTGCTAGTTAACAGTGATCTTTTCTTCTGGAATATTTTTGAATAATATTCTTTGTTGAAGTTTTAGCAGCGAGGCTATATAAGACATGGGCGTACTACAGTTTAAATTCGCTGGCGCGTGTGGCTTTGATGTACAAGGTTCCGTTTTCGATTCACGGTAGGAGGGAATTGAACATATTACTGTGGTTCGAATTCCACTTTAAACTATAGCTCCTGTCTCATATACCCTCAGCGCTGAAAAGGGACGCTGAACTTCAAGAAACAAATAAAAGACAATCTGGTAAACTCAATGTAAAATGAATAAAAAGTACATTTACTAAGAAGGACAATTCTGAAAGATAGATCAAAGAGAGGGAGAAAGTTAATCTATGAGCTGGCAGTTTTGATCTCTGGAAACGTAATTTCTGTTTTGTATTTTTCAAGAAGGGAATATATTTTCATTTAAGAATAGTATAAAGTTGGGTGAAATAGCATTTGGGACTGCAAGGGTTGCGTTTGTACGACATTTTCTCCTGTGAAGAAGGCAGGGTCTTTTTCCTCTTCCAATTGCCTCGCGCAACACCAATACTCTGCGGTGTTAAATAATGGAAACATATTTAATGCCGGTTTTACGGGGAACTACACTCTCTTAGGGAATATAAAGCTTCGTACACGGAAATAACCACTGTGTATATATAATCTACAACAACTTGCGCCTATATACAGAATGGGCACAAAGGCTTTAGCATTCTAAGCCTCTATTGTTGAAAGGGTTTACTTTTAAGCTGGGAATCCTGGCTGGAAGTAACATCTGTAGAACCACAACGTGTAAACACAAGAAACATTGTAGTTTTTCATACAACAAGATTTTAGCAAGGATATTTTTTCTTTTAAATTCTTTAGTTATAAGCTGTTTGGGCACGAGTCCATAAAAATGTGTATTTCTTTAACATTTACGGCACTGAAAGATAAATATTACTACATAAACGGTGCTCATATGGTGCACAAGTGTATTTTTCCGTTATTTAAAACACCGATTCTGATGTGAGGTCAGCTGTGGTGTATTTAAGGCGGGGCTTCCGGGCTTAAGTCCCCGTGAAATTTTGTTTACTGTTTTAAAGTAAATAAAATATCTTGCAGAACTTTCACATTTCCAGGCGTAAAGTTAACAAAGGCCCCCCCCCCCCGCACCGAAACAAATTCGTAAATACGCCGCTGGAGGTCAGAAGCATCACTTGTAGAATGGGAAGGAAGTAATCCCCTCTTTCCTCCTGAGCTTGAGAAACACATACTTTTTAATAAAGTGGGAAGGAAGTAATTCCCTCTCTCCTCTTGAGCTTAAGAAACACATACTTTTTAATAAAGTGGGAAGGAAGTAATTCTCTCTCTCCTCCTGAGCTTGAGAAACACATGCTTTTTAATAAAGTGGGAAGGAAGTAATTCCCTCTCTCTCTGAGCTTCAGAAACATGTTTTTTAATAAAGTGGGAAGGAAGTAATCCCCTCTTTCCTCTTGAGCTTGAGAAACACATGCTTTTTAATAAAGTGGGAAGGAAGTAATTCCCTCTCTCCTCTTGAGCTTGAGAAACACATGCTTTTTAATAAAGTGGGAAGGAAGTAATTCCCTCTCTCCTCTTGAGCTTGAGAAACACATGCTTTTTAATAAAGTGGGAAGGAAGTAATTCTCTCTCTCTTCTTGAGCTTCAGAAACATATGTTTTTTAATAAAGTGGGAAAGAAGTAATTCCCTCTCTGCTCTTGAGCTTGAGAAACACATGCTTTTTAATAAAGTGGGAAGGAAGTAATTCCCTCTCTCCTCTTGAGCTTGAGAAACACATGCTTTTTAGTAAAGTGGGAAGGAAGTAATTCCCTCTCTCCTCTTGAGCTTGAGAAACACATGCTTTTTAATAAAGTGGGAAGGAAGTAATTCCCTCTCTCTTCCTGAGCTTCAGAAACACATGCTTTTTTAATAAAGTGGGAAAGAAGTAATTCCCTCTCTCCTCTTGAGCTTGAGAAACATATGTTTTTTAATAAAGTGGGAAAGAAGTAATTCTCTCTCTCCTCTTGAGCTTGAGAAACATATGTTTTTTAATAAAGTGGGAAAGAAGTAATTCCCTCTCTCCTCCTGAGCTTCAGAAACACATGTTTTTTTTAATAAAGTGAACACTAATATGCTAATTGAAAACTGAAATCATTTCAGTTTAACTCCATATAATTATACCCGTTAGGCTAAGGGATACGGATGATTAAACCAAGTGAATGATCATGGAAGTATTGGTGGCGTGAGAATGTGGAAGGAAACGGGAATACCCAAGGAAACCTATGGTTACGATGCTGTCCACTACAAAATCACTTGGGCAGAGATCGAACCAGGGATTCCATGCTCCAGAGGTAAGCGTTCTGCCACTGAATCACCGGCCTCTTCTGATATGCTAATTTAAAACATGAATCTCTTTAAGGCAGTAGACAATCTTTCCCGCTCTCCTGTTGGCAGAATCTGAATGACTATTGTGTGCATCGTCCATTTAGATAATCTATTAGTCTATTTCGGATTGTAGAGATAGTAAGGGGATTCTCATACTATATACAGGGTGTTTCAAGTCCCTCATTTTCGCTGGTAAAATCCTACCTATTAGTCACAATGTGAATGTAATGAAATTTGGCTACGGACAGACCTTAATGGATGAAAAGCATGATGACGTCACTGGTCATGACATGTTACGTTACTGATCTGCGACATTTGCAACTTCCCATCAAACTGAAGAAAGTCATTTATTGCTATTGGTTTCTGCAGTTTGTCATTACACATCCGGAAATTATTGATTGCACATGGTAATTGGTTATTGAGAATCTTCTACGAACGAAACACTTTTTTATGGTTTAAAAAAAAACTTGGAATGTTGTGCGTATTATCAAGACGTCGCATCCATTATTGTTCCCATATTTTTTTTACATAACAATGAATTCAGAATCTTCGATGAGTTAAAATTCGTTGGATTAGGAAGAGCTCCGTAATGGCTAGTCAGCAGAATTAGGGGTTGATTGCCTTTCTGAATTTGAGAAACATGATTTTTTTAATAAATTGTATAGTAATATAACTAACTAACTCTCTGGCCTATGGAACCCGAAGGTTCAATGCTGGGTTCACAAAAGCTCTCCACCGACTTCTATCCTTAGCCTACTGGTTCCAGTTTCTACTATTCCTATTTCTATTTCTGCGAGATCCATCTTAATATTGTCCTCCCATCTGCGCTTAGGTTCATAGTGATCAGTTTTCGATCGGGTTTTCAGTTAAAACTTTGAAAGCGTTCCTACTTTCTTCCATCCTGGTTATATGTCCTGCTCACCTGAGCCTCCTAGACTTGATAACCCTAATAACGTTAAGTAAATGGTATAAATCATGCAATTTCTCGTTGTGAAGTTTCCGCCATTTCCCATTCCCGTTCCTCTTGAGTCCGAATATTCGTCTCAGGATCTTGTTCTCAAATACTTTCAGTCTATGTTCTTCCCTCAGAGTAACGGCCAAGTTTTGCAACCATACAGAACAACAGGCATGATTATCGTTTTATATATTTTAAGCTTCAAATTCTTCGACAGAATTTGCGATTACGAAAGGTTTTTAACTAAGTAATAACAAGAATTCCATGCTTTTGGTCGACATTTAATTTCTTGGTAAATAAGGTTTTGGTCTGTTAATATTGATCCTAGATATTTGAAAGTATCCACTTCGTCGAAAGTATTATTTAATATTTTAATGCACCCATAATTTGCAGTATTATAATCTCGACGAACTTCTATGTATTTAATTGTATACTAATAAAAAAACATGAACTTTTATGTCGGTGAATAATCTCTACCCACCTTCCCTAGCAAAATCTGAAATGAGGCTACTAAGCCTCACTTTTTTCTAACGCTACTGCATGAAATGATTTCCATTGGAGATCATGTCATTTCCAAAGGACTTAGACCATGCAGATCACCTAACCGTATAGGGCAGGGCGCAAAATTTCAAAGTCAGACGCACTCGCCAATCCAAAAATGATGGTCGCCACTATCTCTCACGTACAAATTATGAGATGTCCCTTCCTCTCCAAACGGTCTTGGGTTTGACAAAGAAAGACTTCACATTCCGTGTGTTCTCTCACTCAGTAAACAATTATTTTCGTGCGAAACAGAAACTGTGCAGCCTGTGAGTTTAGGGAGAAACCATTCTTACTGAACACTAGTCGGCAGCTCTAAATTTTTAGTCGCCAATGGCTACCTGGCGACCGGGAATTTTGCGCCCTGGTATAAGGCATTCTGAAAGGAAAGATCTATCGCAAAAAGCCACAGGCTAGCATGGAACTCTAAAACAGCAATCATTTGAAAATGGGAGTTGACGTGTAGAGACCGTCTCTTGTAATATGGAGGAGCGTATGCACGGATGCATTGATGTTAATGGCGATAATAGTGACCACTTCTAACACTTGATGTGACGTCACCGTAATACTCATATATACTAAATAATGTCTGTAGCGAATTTCATTACATCATAACCAGTAGTTTGATTGTTATAACCAAAATCACGAGCTGAGAGTGTGTGAAACACTCTGTATAATGTGTAGTATTGAGAAGTGGGTCAGAGTCTGAGTTCTCTTCAAAATACCAAAGGATTGGATTTCCATATTTGCTTCGGGACTTCTTCCCCTTTTTGTATTGATTTTTCTAGTACTAATGATTATAGTTATGCATAAACAAATATGATTCCGTATGTATCGTCACTTACTTTTTTATTCTTTGATGTGTTAAGTCTTACACGATCTGGCTACACTTGTGAATACAGTAGACTTACACTTTTTTCGACACACTGGTTGGGAACCATTTGACTACGCTATCGATGTTATTTGATGTCTCACTACTGTCTTTTATCAATGGTATTTCACCTGCTAGCTCGTTCCCCTCTCACTGAGAAGCGAACTGTGACGTCACAGTACTCAGTTGGAAAATACTGGAATCGATAAGCAGGCTAATGGACAGAGTCGAGTCGTTTTATATGATTTTCCGTATTAATGAATCGCTTTGTTTTCGAGTATAACAACAATAATACGAGGCATGTTCAGAAAGTAAGTGCCGTTTTTTTAAAAATACTAAACAGGTTTGTTCAAGCCAAATTTATTTTTCCATGAAAGAGCACATCATAAGCTATTTTCCCACATAGTTTCCACCAATGTTCAAACAATTGTCAGAGCGAGTGACCGAGTTGTCTAAATTTTCCTCAAGAAAACATCCTGCCAATGTCTGGTAAGTACGGGCAGTTTCGTTTGAACACCACCGCAGCGCTAGTGTCAGCTCTGAAAAAAAAAACTTCGGCGTGCAATCCAAAACAAAACGAGAGGAATGTTCAGTAAAGAAGTTGTGTTGCTCCATGACAATGCTCATCCTCACATTACTTCTGCCACCCAAACGTTAATCCGACAGTTCGATTGGGAGCAGTTTGACCATCCGCTGTACAGCTCCAACTTGGCGTCGTCTGACTACCATTTGTTCCTGCATCTGAAGCGCGAGAGGTCGGCGGTAAGCGCATTGAAAATGACGATGACGCAAATCACGCTGTGGACTTAATGGTTGTCTTCACTGGTGGGATGTTTCTTTGAGGAAGATTTCGAGAAGTTGGTCATCCACAATGACAGATGTTTGAACGATGGTGCAAATTATGTCGAAAAATAGTTTAAGATGTGCTCTTTCATGTAACAATAAATTTGGCGTGGACAAACCTGTTTTAGTATTATATTTTTTTTTTTTCAAAATGATACTTACTTTCCGGGTACACCTCGTAATAATCAACGATTGTTTAATATGAATCGTTCCACATGTTACTCTGACGTGCAATTTTACAATGTTGCGATGACAGCATATTCGTCACTCGAACTTTGTAATCTTACAATCTCCTATTGTGAATATAATACAGTAATCCTGCTTGTTTCTTTTTATCCTTTTTTTCAAGAGCTGTTTTTTCTTGTAATGCTCAGATGTGTTCCGTTAGGAGATAAAAGGAGTGTAGGAGATATATGACTCTCACACGCGAGACATTGCAATGCTTTTTATGGCTGCTTCCTTCGCTACCCTACGTGAAGGAAGCGAGGTGCTGCTTTAGTATAACAAAGACTCCCTTACAAATCACTTAGACACTAAGATATTCACTGGAGATTTGTATAATAGGCTAACGGTGTGCATGTAAAAAGGTTCCTTTTAAAAGAAAGCTTACTGCATCGTACAGGCAGAGTAATCTTATAGCGCAGTGGATTCTCGAACTTTTCTTTAACGCAGACTTCCTTATCGCTGGGAAATTGTGGAAGACCAAGGGCATCCCGTTGATTTGCGGCGAAAGTAAACTGTGAAAAATGAAATCTTTGAATTTTACGTCCCACGGTTATGCCGGTTAGGCTAAAAGAGACGGTGATTATGAGTAATGAATGAACTGGTGGAATGAAGAAAGTGGGAGGAAACGAGAGAACCTCGAGAAAACCTACGCACGCGGTGCTTGTCCACCACAAAGTTCACTTGGCGGGGGCTGGGATCGAACCCGGGACCCCAAGCACCAGAGGTGAACGCTCTACCACTGAGCCACAGCGGCCCCACAAAGTAAACTGTGAGGCCAATGATGTACCTGAGAATTTGATATTAACAGTAGAGTCCCTAAAACTCGGCACTCAATAAACCGGCGTTCCGGATAACTCGACCACACCTTGGCAGGAAAGAAAAAAGATGCTCGCAGTCCGGATAACTCGACCACACCTTGGCAGGAAAGAAAAAAAGATGCTCGCAGTCCGGATAACTCGACCACGCCTTGGTAGGAAAGAAAAAAGATGCTCGCCGTCCGGATAACTCGACCACACCTTGGTAGGAAAGTAAAAAAGATGTTCGCAGTCCGGATAACTCGACCACACCTTGGTAGGAAAGAAAAAAGATGCTCGCCGTCCGGATAACTCGACCACACCTTGGTAGGAAAGAAAAAAGATGCTCGCCGTCCGGATAACTCGACCACACCTTGGCAGTAAAGAAAAAAAAGATGCTTACAGTCCGGATAACTCGACCACACCTAGGTAGGAAAGAAAAAGATGCTCGCCGTCCGGATAACTCGACCACGCCTTGGCAGAAAAAAAAAGATGTTCGCAGTCCGGATAACTCGACCACACCTTGGCAGGAAAGAAAAAAAGATGCTCGCAGTCCGGATAACTGGACCACACCTTGGCAGAAAAGAAAAAAGATGCTCGCCGTCCGGATAACTCGACCACACCTTGGCAGGAAAGAGAAAAGATGTTCGCAGTCCGGATAACTCGACCACACCTTGGCAGGAAAGAAAAAGATGCTCGCCGTCCGAATAACTCGACCACGCCTTGGTAGGAAAGAAAAAAGATGCTCGCCGTCCGGATAACTCGACCACACCTTGGTAGGAAAGTAAAAAAGATGCTCGCAGTCCGGATAACTCGACCACACCTTGGTAGGAAAGAAAAAGATGCTCGCCGTCCGGATAACTCGACCACACCTTGGCAGGAAAGAAAAAAGATGCTCACAGTCCGGATAACTCGACCACACCTTGGCAGGAAAGAAAAAAAGATGCTCGCCGTCCGGATAACTCGACCACGCCTTGGTAGGAAAGAAAAAAGATGCTCGCAGTCCGGATAACTCGACCACACCTTGATAGGAAAGTAAAAGAGATGCTCGCAGTCCGGATAACTCGACCACACCTTGGTAGGAAAGAAAAAAGATGCTCGCCGTCCGGATAACTCGACCACACCTTGGCAGGAAAAAAAAATGCTCGCAGTTCGGATAACTCGACCACACCTTGGTAGGAAAGAAAAAGATGCTCGCCGTCCGGATAACTCGACCACACCTTGGCAGGAAAGAAAAAAGATGTTCGCAGTCCGGATAACTGGACCACACCTTGGCAGGAAAGAAAAAAAAAGATGCTCGCAGTCCGGATAACTCGACCACACCTTGGCAGGAAAAAAAAGATGCTTGCCGTCCGGATAACTCGACCACACCTTGGCAGGAAAAAAAGATGCTCGCCGTCCGGATAACTCGACCACACCTTGGCAGGAAATAAAAAAAGTTGTTCGCAGTCCGGGTAACTCGACCACACCTTGGCAGGAAAGAAAAAAAGATGTTCGCAGTCCGGATAACTCGGCCACACCCTGGCAGGGCAAAAAAAAAAAACCGCGCGCACAGTCGTTCAAGGTCATTTTCGAGTATTTTTCTGAGGTCTGTCTCATCAGGTAAATTACTGCACAGTCTGTATTCATTAATTTTCATTTTGCATGTATAGCAAAGGCTCCATGCCTTCAAAAAGTACGAATTTTTTTCTTTGTATAAGTAGGGTTGCCATATTCCCATATTTTGTACGGACTGTTTGTATTTTGGGGTCCGTGTCCGTGTCCGCATCATACAAAGCATGATATAGGAAAATGTCCGTATTTGACAATTTTTGGAGCTTCCCGAAACTTTCCTAGTCGGGAATCGCTAAAATCTCGAGCGAAAAGAATTGTTTTCATCATATAGCTTATATTTTTGTTATTATTAATAAAGTAGGTTATGTTTTTAAAAAGTGTCTCATTTTTCCATTCCAGGGTTCTTTTGGTTAGATTTAATGGCATGATTTACTATATTTGTGTTAATGAAAAAAAAAATATAAAACATGTTTATTTTCAATAGTGTTTTAAGTATTACAATAAAAAAATGTGTGATAACCAAAAAAGGTGATTTCAAAATATCTGTTTTGTGTTGGGCGCCGTATCTTTGATATGTCGTAATTTTAACGTCTGTCCGTATTTTGGATCAAAAAATTATGGCAACCCTATATATAAGGGTAATTGGGCAGTTGATTCTCTGTTATATTCTCAAGTAACCAATACATACAAATACAGTACTGTATTTTCTGAGGAAACACTCGTACTCAGGCCCGTAGCCAGACCCAAAATTTAGGGGGGGGCGGTAGAAGTTAAGGGGGGCTCGACCCAATCATATTATACTTCATCACCATATTATAGTTCATTTGCAAGCCTACCGTGAAATTTTATGGGGGCCAGCCAAAATTTAGGGGAACCCGGCCCCCTCTTGCCCCCCGTGGATACGGGCCTGTCGTACTTATTCTTTTTTTTAACTTCATTCCCGATAACCCTTCATCTTCACAAACTCGGTTACCCTTTGGTCCACATTAGGGCGAGGGCGAGATTTCGTGACTCTATTGCATTACTAAATTATTTTGTATCAGCTTTGACCTTATCATATCAGTGTTAGTGATATAATAGTAATTGCGCCAGTTCATCTCAATTCTGTGTCCCTAGGTCCCTGGCTTAGGACCCATTGTTCCTGCCCAGGGGCAATAGGCACAGGTACATAGGACCACCCATCTATATTTTGGCAGGGGTACCTTGGCCCACCCCCTTATATATTTTTAAAACACAAGACTAGAGTAACAAGGTCTGTAGATGATGAATAAGGTCTGCCGCTAGAGCTTTGGATTCTCCCTTTTCCCTTGAAATCGATCAGATTGGATAAAACACTTTTGATATTCCACTAGGAGGACACTTCGTGAGATTTTAATGATATACAATAGTATTAGTGCTGCCCACAAGATGAGAAAAAATGTTTTCTCGTTTCTCAACGCGTTTACTTTTTAAAGTAATCTTGGTAATTAGGAAATTCCAATGCTTATATAGGAATAACTGTTGAATAGTTAGCATTGTTTAAAATGTATATATATATTGTAAAGCCCCACGTGGGGTTGTATACGAACAACTTCGCGCTTATGTTTACAAACACCACCACATGGTTTTGCAAGAGGATTCTACACACCAGATGGATCCACTATCACGTGCAGACGACAGACTTCTGGCTCCTCCCACGAATCAGACGACAACAACTGAGCAGCAGCAGTTACCGCTGTCCGAGGACTCCTATAAATTTGATGGACGACAGTAGACCTGTACCGGTTCTTTGGTGCCCCTCCTATTGTTTGCATCGGAACATTAGGAGTAACCTAACCCCAGGCCTCTAGTCTGCTTCGGGGTCTTGGTATTTCCTTTCTCCTGGCCTAGCCTGCTTCTGGGCTTTGTGTCACCTAACCAACCCACTGCTTGCTTTGGAGCTTTGGGTCCCTAACGCCACTCTGCCTAGCTTGCTACGGGGTTTGTGGAGATCCTGTCTGCGACCTCTCGGTCAAAGACAACCTATATCTAACCATGCAAACTTAGAGAAATCATCTGTATAGTATTTTTGTAAAATACTGTTTATAGTGGAATTTTATAATAAAAGCCGGTAGTGGGAGTCGATTCCGGACGCTCTTTTTATTAACGCTCTACCTACAACCTATATGAGACAGAGTTTTACAATATAAAATGGTGGTCTATAGGTTCCTTAACCAAGGTTTATGCCCAAACAACCGTAAAAGTTGTTCACAACTCAGAACTACTAGAAGTTGACTTTAACAAGGCAAATTTTCGGAGTATATATGAACTGTAAAGAATGCTAACTAAACTTCTGACTTCTTACAGGTGTAAGTAACGTAGCAGAAATAAGAGTATTTAAGTAGTCAAATATTAGACGAAAACGTTCCATTAAAAAATAGTTCATGTAGAAAGTAGGCTGCCTTACTTTTTTAAATATGGAAAGATCAACTAAACATAACAGAAAAGTTTAAACAGTTACTTAGAATTGAATCAATATTTCAAGCTTAAACCATTGACTTAGGTAATGACATACGACGAAGGAATAACTTCAGGCCTCCATTATCTCATCTAACTTACTGTATTTACAAGAAGAAATTGAATATTCAGAATGCATTATATATTCAGATGATATGTTAGTTGGAGTCTGGCGTCGCTATCAGCACGGAGGCTATATGAAACGTGATCTACAGTTTAAGGTGGAATTCGTACCACCGTAATATGTTAAAATTTAAGCTCACCCGCCAGGAATCGAACTCGCTACTAGCACAATAGATAGAAGAATTTAGTTATATTGAAAATAGAATGTAATTATAATGTATTAAATTTCAAAATCTACATTTTAACTTTTGTGCGCCCGTCAAGGATTTGAACAAAATCGTAGACTCACGCTGGGAGCTCTGGTGACCCATTAATTACCACAGAGTCATGAGTAATTCAGCATTGGAAAGCTTATGGAACTCAATTCCAAGGAGGTAACATTTGTGCGATTCCCGCCCAATACATAGAAGAAGAAGAAGAAGAAAAGAAAAAGAAGAAACAAAAGAAGTCCTAAAATATGAAAAGTATAGGTCCTGGCAACCCTTGCAGTCACCCTATTCTGACAAAATAATGCTAGTGCATAGGCAAAACATTTGCGATAATAATATAAAAAATAGTAACCATTGCTGCAAAAATACAAAGCGTGATAAAAATTCAGAACGAGATTCCTATAGAAATTGGTACATGTACCGGTACCTATTCGAAGGGCTGTTGCAGATCTTACGCGTTGGCTGCCGTGGTGACCCCTTAATTATCACAGAGTCATGATTTACACAATGTTGGAAAGCTTATGAAACACAGATTCCGACGAGGTAACATTTGTACAATTCCCGCCCTATTCGTAGAAGAAGAAGAAGAAGGAGAAACAAAAATGCAATTTGCGTAAAAAAAAAGCCTAAAAAATTGGCCAACTTTTCACCCCCTCCTCCAACAAAAAAAAAAAAAAAAAAAAACAAATACACATGTAGGGTATTACTTTGTAATGGATTACTTCATTGCTTCACATACAAATTTTTAAGAGTGTATCCCTAAGGAGGGAAATGCCCCCCCAGAAAAAAAACTGATGCAGGGAACCAAAATAACAAATTTTAATCTCCCCTTTCCGGTACTCTCACACACACATAAAATGCATATCGGTTGAAAGCTTCATATTTCAGGAATACATTGATGATGATGATTTGGAGTTTAACATCCCGTTCAGCAGCGAGGCTGTATGAGAAGTGAACCTACTGATTGACGTGGAATCCGAACCACATGAGCTCCGCCGGGAATCGAACCCGGGTCTCCCACGCCATGGAATACATTGATTCATTTCCAAAGTTTTTTTTTTTTTTTTTTTTTTGTGCGTATGTGTGTGTGTTGTTTCTGGACACCCTTTATACCTACGACAAAGCTCAATAATGATTTCAGGCCAATAATATGTCGCGTGCTATAGGTTGCTGTTCGAAATGTAGAAAGCATATTTTGTTTTTTCCTGCATTGTTACATTGCTTCACGTTGAGAAAATTAGTTTGAAGTTGTGGAAAAGAAACGATCATTAGGAAAAAGAGCTAAACAACATCCAATTCTTTTGTAAACCGTTACAACAAACTGAAAACCCAAACAAAGCTCACTCCAGGGTAAATTTCACGCCGACTAACCCAGAATATTGTGTTTCTACCATCAGAGAACAATATCACGTTATCAAGGAAGACCTGCTTTAATTTGTTTCAATTCACAGGCAAATAAACAAAACAAAACAAAACAAAAAAAGTTCCGTTTTGTATTCTTGTACTAGTAACCTTCATGCAATGTGACCACCATTCTATGACAATTGAAGTCACGGATGTAAGGGGGGGGGGGTTGCTCTTCTATCAGGCAATCGGGGTACAATGTTAGAGCCAAAATAATTTTGCACAGTGAATCAATACTTTCCATTTTAAGTTTTTAGCTTTCCAGAGATTAATTTTGTAGTATATGTGTGCTAACTACATTACAACGGTTTTTAATAAGAAACCATGGATGTTGGTTGTAAATGAAACACATGTATGATTTAGCAGAAGGAAGATATCTTTAATGTAATAAGAATGTATTTATTACAATCAGTGGTCGAAGTGAGACGGTATGCCGTGGTATGCCATACCGCCTCTGGTTTTTTAGAGATGAAGCCATACCGTCTCTGGTTTTTCAGTGACCAAGATACCGTCACTGGAGAGTAGATTCTAAATACCTTTAATAAATTCTTTGTATATACAGAAATTGACGAATAGCTTTGCTCCTCGCAGATTTTATTTTTTATGTAGAAATAATTTCTAAGTTGACAACACGGACATTTTAATCATTTTTCCTACCTTTTGTTTTTAAAATGAGGTGTCTTCAAAGAAATTCGTCTAGTTTTGATGTGCCATATTGAATTTTCTGATGTATGTATGTCGTCTTGCCTTAATGCATATGAATGTCATGTTTTTAGCATGGGCGGATTTACGGGTTGTCTGCTCTGGGGGTTGGATCTTCCGGGTGTTTGGATTACCCCTGAGTCGAGTGAGGGCCGGAGAATTTTCCGCAGGAAATTATTGATATATTGATTTTTAAGCATTTTCGTATATAATTCTCTATAATACATTTTTTTTTCAGTTGTTGGCAGGGGATCAAAGTCTCTCCAATGATGTGGGATCAAAGTCTCCCCTCGTAACTACAGAGGGGCTCTCCAATGGTTTAGAGTCACTATGTGAATAAAAATGCAACCTTTTAGGCAACACACCCTCACTGTATTTCAACATTTAGATAGCCGGTATGTCGAGTCAAAATCGTAATCAAACATACCGCCTCTGCTCTTTTTCCACTTCGAACACTGATTACAATTATGTATCGGAGGTGCTAAAGGTAAAAAATGAATTGAAATCTTTGAGTTTTACGTTCCACGATTATGCCGGTTAGGCTAAAGGAGACGGTGATGATGAGTAATGAATGAAATGGTGGAATGAAGAAAGTGGGAGGAAACAGGAGAGCCCCGAGGAAACCCACGCACACGGTGTTTATCCACCACAAAGTTCGCTTGGCGGTAGGGATGCGCACGAGACAAGATTTGTGGCTGTCTCGTCTCGAAAATGTGCTGTAAAAGTGATGTCTCGACTAGAAAAATGTATATTTTTCTATTAGAAGAGCCATGTCCCGACTCGAATTTTGTCAGGAAAATCTTGTCTCGACTCGTCTCGTGCGCATCCCTACTTGGCGGGGGCTGGGATCGAACCCGGGACCCCACGCACCAGAGGTGAACGCTCTACCACTGAGCCACCGCGGCCTCCTAGTGCTAAAGGTGAATTTACTCTAATCTAGTGTTCGTAGTTTGAGGGAAATTTTCCTAAGTAGGAAAATTTCGTCAGTAAATTTAGCAAAAAAGGGAAAAAAGGAATTTTTCGATAAAACGTGAAAATCCAAGGAAATTTTTAAGCTCTCTGATTGACCAATATAAATGCTAAATATAATGCTTCTTTGTTCTTCAAATATAAACCAATACAATAACAAGGGTTTGTGTGTGTGTCTGTTCAAAGTAGCATAATTTTCATCCATTATTAGATGGGTGTATTTGCATTTTTTGTGAAAAAAAAGCGAAGGATTTTTTTTTTTAAATAGAAGTGAAAAGCCAATGAATAATATGAATGAAGTGTGCTTGGTACTTCCATTAATATAGCTAAATTAATCTTATCACCTAGCTTTTGTCATAGAAATTGGACACTTAAAGGGGAAGACTACTAAATATTTTTGAAAAGCTAACAAATTTTCTTTTGCCCGTTTCTCGTAAGTGAAAAGAGATAATGAAATGTGACTTACCACAATAATAGAAAATGTTAATCTACACCCGAAAATACCAATCGGAAGAATTATCAGTGTTGCCATCCATAGAAATTACAGTGTGTCCAAAATTTGAATTACCCAAAAATCTAGGGTAATGAGAAAAATGAACTCAACGGTATTTGATTAATTATCATGTTGTATTGGTTCCTTGTTTACTACTTTTTAAATTATGTTTGTATTTCTTTTGTAATAACTTACATAATTTTTTTTTTGTTCCGTTTGCATTAGTAGTCTGAAATGGAGGATATGTCTAACGCTACCTAGTGGGTTTATTAGGCTGTATTTTGGATTAATAAGTCCAATGAATACTACTGAATTTGCAATCGAACCACGCTGAAACAAAGCGTGTGGTTTAAACTTTTGACATTATCCTAGATGTGTCTCGGAGATCTACAGCTCTACCGGAAATTGAGTATGCTATCTTTTATGAAAGTGACTTAGGGAATGTTTAAAGCATCCTCTATATATTCTAATAGTTCTGAAAAAATATGTAAAAACAAATGTTATTTCTATATTACTGTTGGATTTCTGGAAACAGAACTTTATAATGTTAGGTTCTTTTCTTACTACATTTGAATTCCACATTTTAATCTGTTCTCCCTTTTCGTTTCCTTCTGTCCTCTTCTCTCTCTTTCTCTCTCTCTCTCTCTCTCTCTCTCTCTCTCTCTCTCTCTCTCTGCCTCATTTCTGAATCTCTGTGTAATAGACATCCATTGGTTTCAATTTTTCATTGTGTGTTTCAGTTTCTCCCTACATCAACTTATGAATCTTCTTTCGTCTCGGTTTTGTTATTTCATTTTATCGAAACTAATACATGTGTAGTTTGAAATTAGAATTGCGCTCATGTTGTTAGGTAATTTTAGTATGGGAGAGAAGAAAGGAGGAGAGAGAGGGAGTCTCTTTACCTGACACGATTATGGAATAAGAAGGTGTTTATTGGGTGGCCTAACTGCACGGCGTTAACTGTCGCAATTTCTTTTATCTGGAGTGTACAAAATTTATGCTGTGATTTGTTTTTCTTAATTTCTTCTGGAACTTATCAATTAAAACCTTTTCGCATCACGAGAGGTCCACAAAGGGTGTGATATAACGGATAAATCATACTTGCTAGAGTATGTTGCTTAATGATTTGCATATCTTCAAACGTTGGTGAATGAATCACTTTATCTATCTACTTATATATATATATATATATATATATATATATATATATATATATATATATATATATATATATATATGTATTTGTAATGATTCTTGAGAAACCCGACCTATCTCGATCAAAATTTCAACATAGATGAGGTTCGGATCTGGGATGGTTTTTATTATTTCAATTTGACGGTGCAACTTATGGGAGGGAAAGATATTTAAAAATGATGGACAACGTTTACTATAAGCTTTCAAAAATATATATATAAATAATACCGTCAATAATTTTTTCGCTCAAAAAAATTGGGGTCTAGCCCCTCCTCCCCCGCCCCGGCTCCAGGTTAGATCCGCCACTGTAGGCAATACTACCTGCATGGGGTTGCGTGATTTTTTTGATAATGCTCTATTAGGCCTACTCGTGGTTGGTGACTGTGCTAGTTCAAACCTTTAAAAATTTATTTTTATTTTTCTTGCAAATTCTTGTAATTATTCGAAGGTCTGGTATTAATATTCGAATGAGTTATTTGTGTCCTTGTGGGCCACGATTGAAGTGAAACATTCGTTGTTTGCTGGCTTTGTGGTTCATAAGATCCGTTCTATCTGACCATAACTACCCTTCAATTTTCTTGTTCACTGTTGTATTATTAAAGATAATTTCGTGGGAGGATATAAAAATGCTTTTTTTTTTTTTTTTTTTTTTTTTTAAATCTTTGATTGCAAGTCGAAAATAATGACCTTGCCATACTGTTTTACCTTCCAAGGTCGCTTTTGTTGAAAGTGGGGCATTGCCTGAACGAAAACAATGGTGCTCAAAAGAAGAATTTTGTTTTCTGCATGTACGAGGTGCAAGTTAGAACAGAGAATGAGCCAATCACAGAGAACTTACTGGCGTCGAGGGCCGTGTGAGACAATGTATAACACTTTCATAACGGCATAAAACTGTTAGAACGGTAATTAAAATATTATTTAGTAAGGAAAAGCAGAAAAATCTATTTATTTTATCATTTTATTGGGAAATTTGGTTCTTCATGTTCTAAACTAGTCTCAATATTTCGTGGTACACTGGATGTTCCAGCGCGGGTGGTATTTTCCAAGTTGGATATCAGTTATCCAGGAAATACTTTCGATTCAATTTAAGATTATGTAAGAAGTACATTTTCAACAAGATAAGACGGGCTGGATTAAAGGGTTCAGTGGGCAAGGACTGACCCAGGGGCCGGGTGTTGCACATGGCTGCTGTATATTCAGTTATTCATAATACAATTGGGCAGCGCAGCGGTAATAATTGTTAAGAGATACATTGTGTTCAGAAGTCATATAGAGGAAGATGTGTAGACTCTAATGTTCTACCATCACGCATTAGACGAAGTAAATGGTTATTTGTTGTAAAGAACAAAGTTAGTTCCTAAACTCTCTTTTGGTAGAATTCACAAAGAACTATATGCCAAGGCTAATAGCGAGATCCTCTAATCCAGTGGTTCTCAATCTAATTCCTGTCACGACCCCCATTTTATCACATCCTCTTACCAGCGACTCCCTTTATAATTTCTGGTTTGTAATAAGCGCGTGTGGATTTTTAATATACCTATTGCGGAGATCTCATGATATCCATCTATTTCTACTATAATAATATAATCCATTTCTTGTATATAGTGGATACCTAACTTCCATTTCTTGTATATAGTGGATATAGTAATTGAGTAAGTCTTATTCATGGACTAAAGTAAATTTGAGGTGTTTGGTTTAGACGTTTTCGCCCAATCTGTCGACTTACCCACATGTTCTCGTGCGAAATTAAATATTTTCTTGTATTGACTTTACTTACGTGCGGTTTCTTATTTGGTATCCTACCATGAAACACGGAATATTTCAACACTCTGCGGACTGTTTTGCTATAACTTTCTTGCCTAACTCGGAGTTTAGGGATGCCGCAACTCACTACACTTAGCCTGGGATTGTTCTTAATTTTGCGAAGAATAGCACCTTCGTCACTATCTGACAATTTCCTGGGCTCTCCAATTTGTGGTATGGATTCTATTCTATTTTCATTTTTATACATCCTGACTATGTCTCTAACGGTACTCTTGGGGATGTGTAATATTTCAGTTATTTTATATTATTTACACCCTTTCGCATGATGATAGATCACCAATTGCCGCTGCTCGAGACTTGTGTTTTTACCTTTTCTACCCATATTCGACACAGTCTATGTAACCTGTTTGATTCACAACGTTCAGTGCTGCTTATGCACCTCTGCCATGACCTCTCTTCTACTGTCATTTGCTGTACATGTCTTGTTACCATACCATGCCCTCTATTACATAGTACAGAAACGAGTAAACACCGTTGGCGTTATCGAAACCGAATATTAATGGGAGATATTTTTGGTCCATTATCTGTTTCACATCCTGTTACCAAGCATTGATTAGCATTTCGTGTCACATTTTTTCTTGCAGAGTTAAATATGTATTGACGTATCTTTTTCCTTAAAAATTAAGTATCGTTTATTATCCAAATCCAATTTTTTCTTTTTGGCAGTTCCTAATAAAACCGAATATTAATGTGAGTGACTGTTTAATACATTCTTGTTATTTAGTTTGGTGTTTCTTTTTTAACCAATACGACGTTACTTTCCGAATTGCCCTCGTCATTTGTTTCTTAAAATTCAATAGTATTATGGCGAAGACTGTAAATAATGTGCTTTGCAAGTTGGAAATATTTCCGGAAAACTTGCTTTCAAATACAAGCAGTGCAAAGACTACATACAGAGTGAGAGAAGTTAAGTGGAATGCAAGTCACGTCATGTATGAGTCTGCTGGCTGAGTCGTAACGAGCTGTTATTCCATGCATGGAGCTTGCGACATGGCAACCTCAGGATAATGTTTATGGTTCATAAACCTCAATTTCATCTCCTTCTGTGGTCAGATTTAACAAAGGGTCTCAAGTACTTTGCCTGGTCATAAGAAGAGAACGTTCTACGATCTTCGATACATTCAGTTGAGTACGGAAGTGGCTATTGTAGACAGAGAAAATGAACTAAATTTGTTCTTGATTTGTTTGCAAATCATCTGTGTTTGTATGCCAATATTTTCCACATGTTTAAAGGTAACTTCAGGTGAAATCTACGACGAAATATTTTGCGAATTCTGGGTCCTTATTCCTTATCGATTTCTGTCAATAGAACGCAAAATTAACGTTTTGGTTTGCGATATTTGATACTACATATTGATTTTGTGAATTTGTGGTATGACATCAGTAACACAAATGCTGCATTTTGCTCTCATCCATCCTCCTTTTTTTTTTTTTTTTTTTTCATATACAATTCTTAAACAATTTTGTGCGTTGCGGCGCGATCTACAAATTTTGCGAAAATTGATGTGAAATGAGGCCACAGAATGCCACATTCTCACTGTGAACTTACAAAGTATTTCATGAAAAATTAGACAAAACCAGGTCTACGGTTTAATACATTCATTTGTAACAGGTATCTTGTGTGACACAAGGACGAGTTTTTACAATCTGATAAATGACAGAGAAAAAAATGAAATCTTTCAGTTTAATGTCTCACGCTTATGCCCTTTAGGCTTAGGGAGACAATGATTAAAGCAAGTGAATAATGATGGAAGAATTGGTGGAATGAAAAAGTGGGAGGAAACGGGAATACCCTGCAATAACCCACGGACACGATGTTGTCTACCAGAAACTTACATGACCGGTCATCGAACCAGGGACCCCACGCACCAGGGGTAAATAAATGGCAGAGAGAAACATTAGAACAAGAGAAGGGGAAGTAAAGTATAGTATGGTCCGAAAGTCTTGTCGCCTCCTGTATGCCAGCTTGATTAGTGATCCCAAAGCATCAGTATGGGTACCATCATTGTCGCGGCACAATATGATGCGGTGCCATGTCCCGTCTGAAATTTTCCGCAACATGGGCGGCGTGATTTCATTGAATACCTCGCTTACAGCTTGGTTTAAATCGTCAGTTATCTAATATCGCTGTTTCGAGACATCTGCTTGACTATTCTTCACACGGAATTGTTGCACAACGTCAGATCTAGGCTCCTGGGAGGCCACTTAATCGATGCTGGCATATTTATGATCAGTCGCCATATTCACCTCTGGGGTAACACATCATCCAAGAATTCCCAGACAAGGAGAGCGTAGTGGGTTGGAGCTCCACTCTGTTGGGACCAATTGTCAGCAACGATGCTGACTTTGGTGTTCTGGTATAAGCCAAGCCCGCAACATTTGGTGGTAAGAATGTTGTACCGTCAAAAATATGTCTCTATGAGGTGCCTATTAAACATTCAAGCTCATATCATAACATGTGGGGGGGATTGTGTTGTAACTTTACATAATAATGGGTTTCCTTGCTGCAGAAAAACACCCCTATCTCGACAAGATTGATATATTGCACATTCGTCTGAGAAGAAAACTTTGCCCCGCTATGGGAGCGTCACAAATACATTGAATAGATTTGAAAAAGCTTCATGTCTTCGTCGCATGTGATCACTCAATTCATTTACGAATGATGGCCTAAAAGATTTTAGTTCTAGATATTTCTTCATGTGTGCCAGCATAATCGTTCACATGATCTTTTTCGCAGTGATTTTTGGGAGATCTCATCACAGAATCTGCCACTGTTGCATATGTCTCTTGTTTTGATGGTGGATGTGTCGTCTTCTTATCCAAAATGGAACGAGTTCCGAAGAGTTTCTCTTGCCATCGTAGTATGGTTTGCTTCGGCGGAGTTTCTTCATTGAATCATGCTGCAAAGTCCCGTTGCATATCTTTCATAGTTTTCCTAGTGCGGTCTGTAGACGTTCATGAGCCCATGCACTTGACAGAACACGTTCTTCCATACCGTAGGTACTTGTGTCAACCATCTAAAAAGAGATTGGAGAATAAATGTACATACATACAAAGAAGAAGGGACTAGCAAGACTTCCGGACCGTACTGTAGAAGAATAAGCAAGTGTTAGGGAAGGGATGTTTCGGGGTTTCATTCTTCTTGAGCAAAATAAGAAACATAAATTGTATAAATCACATTATCGTGAAATAATATGAGATTGATTGCATGAATCCCCTTTGATGAAATTCTGCGTACATCACTGAGTGTTGGCAGTGTATGCGTAATCATGAATCTACGAATAGTACGCCTGTAAAACTACAGGGTGGCCCAAAAGTAGGTATACACCCCTGCATTGATCAAGTATAACATTCTAGCTTATAGGTGTATTTGCTTCGGCTGTTCCGAGCTTAAGATATAAGTAAAAAGATATTAAGAAAAAGTAATAAAGAAACTAAGTCTAACTGATGGATAACAATAAGAAATGATATAAAAAGCAATGAATTGATCAGTACAGGACTGTATACCTACTTTTGGGCCACCCTGTATTGACAACGCTATCGAGAGCATTGTTTGCATGTCAGCACTGCTTTTCCTGAACGAATGCCAGCTTTCCTGTCTGCTCCTTTTCTGTGTAGTTTACACGGAATGGGAGCAGCAAACTGTGAAACACAGGGCATTCAATTGAAAGTCAATTGTTTAAGGTATGATCCGAACCACTATTCCTCGTTTTAGCATCAGTAGCAAGTATACCCACCGGGAAATGAACCCTGGACTCTGCACACGTAAAAAAAAGAAGCTGTTACATTATTCACATGAATTTCGATTACTTTTTTTTTTTAAGTAAAAGGTTATGTCATTGGGATCCTAAAATCCAGAATTTTATAACTAAATAGTTTAGAGTTTATCTTATTTATTGCTGTTCTAATTAAATGTATTTTAATAATAATATAATTGTTTTCTTTGTAGATGTGTGGAGGATTCCTAATATGCGCTCGACGATTGTGACGTAAGTTTTCAAACCTTTTATTTAATATTATTTCATGTTTTCTGTTCCCTTACTATTTTTTTTAATCGTTATCTTTTCATACAGTAAATCTAGATTAACTTTAACGCCCATAAATATTAACTTAACAGATAGTATCATTGTGTGGCTACGTAAGAGAGCTGACTAATTTAATAGGCTTTACGCCCTGAAAATTAGCGATTAATTTACGTTGTTGTACGCGTAAATTCTATGTTTATTAGAAAATTCTGTTTATTATTATTATTATTATTATTATTATTATTATTATTATTATTATTATTATTATTATTATTATTATAAAAAGGTGGGGATTTTACAAAAGTTTGCAGGGAACACTCCGAAAATAAAACAGGAATACAATTACTCAGACAATGAACAGTTCGATTGCAAGAATTGCACCTTGATATCTCTTACCGTTTTGGCTCTACGAAAATCAGTATTGAAACCAGACATAGTAGTAAATTTCAGCCACTTCCAGTTTTAGTATAATGTCGCGAGTTGAGACAATATGCACATTGAATTGATTACAAAAATCCGCTTACAATTTTTGTTCTATGGTGATAATTATTGAAACCGGAAGTGGTTGTTTCGAACCACTTCCGGTTTGAATAGAGATATGAAGAAGAAGAAGAAGAAGAAGAAGAAGGAGGAGGAACCTATTCTTGAGGCAATGAATCGATTGCAATAATTGAATTTCGATTTCTCTTACCGTTTTTGCTCTGTGGATATCAATATTGAAACCGGAAGTAATGTTAAATTTGAACCACTTCTGTTTTCGGTAGAGTTTTTAGAATAGTCATGGTACTTTGTCTTGAGACGCTGAATCGTTTGCGAAAACCCGCTACTTGTTATCTGTTACCGTTTTTGTTCAATGGCAATAAACGTTGAAACCGGAAATGAGTAATTGTAACTACTTTCGGTTTGGATAGAGAGCTAACGGAGGAGATAGGATGGGCGGACAAAGCCGTTTTATAGGACTTCCCACCTTTATGCATAGCATAGTTTGGAAGTCTAGTCTCATACCTACTCCCGAAGCAACAGCAAGGGTTGTTCAGAGCAGAGCACCGCCGCGTGGTGTCGCTGCTGTCGATTAATAGTGAACAAACAAATAATTTATGAGATTTTGTAATTGTTATCATTGTTGCACTTTCGTATGCGTGAGTGAGTGAATATACCACACTAATTATTATAATATTAAAGTAGTTCGAAATACATAATTAAGTTAGAATTGAATTGTGGTATATGTAGCTTTTCATTTGTTAAAACATTGGGTTCATTAGCAAATCGGTAGTTAATATCCGCCGAAGGCGGCGAAAGCTTCGGGATAGGAAGCCCAGGGACTTTTTCGTGGTGTAATATAATGGCTTAATTACGAGATTATCTTCTCTTACATACATTGATATACCTCATTATTTTATACAAAAATATTCACTGCTCATCCAATAATGTGTTGGCCCCATTGGTTGAGAGCTTTTCCTTTTGACTGTCTCTTTTGTGTCGTTGCCGAAAGAATTGTATCCTTTCACTCTCTTTTAATTTATCCTTTATTCTTTTGTCTCTGTAACCATGTATCTATTATCCTTTCTTCTTTGCCGTGCATTACTTAATGTAACATGTATATATGAGAATAATAACTTTTTTTTATTATTATTATTCTGCTTTCGAATAGGCACTTAGGTCTAATTATGCTTAGTACAAAACTCGTTCGTACGTACGTAGCAGAGCGGCTCTGAGGCTGCAGAAGGAAAACCATTATATGGAGATAGAAGAGCAAAGGCTTTAATAACGAGTTCTGAGAACACTTGTATTTTTAAAAAAAATATACTCTCTTTCAAGAGCCCATCTTTGTGATTAGATTTTGTGCGCGAAACAAGGAAAAAAAAGAAGAAGAAGCTTTCTCTTCTGTGGTTTTCTCCAGCTCTTCCAGTTTTGGCTGCCATTTTCCTACTTATTACGTTATGCGCTATAATGGAATATCAATACGAAGAGAAATGGAGAAATTACGGGTTATGTGGCTAATTAAACCCCACTTCAACTAATATGTTCGTCAGCTTATGTAATCTTGTTCAGTAGTTTCAAATAGGGACATAGAATTATAATTAATGGGTTTTATTAACAGAGCAAAACGATTTTGTTTCATGTAACGTTCAGTATTGGATAATAATACATTTTGCGGAAACCATTAAAATGTCTATTCTAGGAGAATGAATATATTCATAATACTAAAACGACTAGTGTATAACATTAATTTCAACGCTCATTTTGCATTATTATTATTATTATTATTATTATTATTATTATTATTATTATTATTAGTAGTAGTAGTAGTAGTAGTAGTAGTAGTAGTAGTAGTAGTTGTTGTTGTTGTTGTTGTTGTTGTCTTGAAGGACTTTGAAACGCAATCTTCGGGTTCGATTCCCGGCGGAAGCTCATGTGGTTCGAATCCCACGTCGAGAGCCTGACATACTGAAAATAATGCAAAATTTACCATTTTTTATTTTTCTTGTTTTTCATAAGTGAAAAGAAATAATGAAATTCAACTTACCACAATCAAAGATAATGTTATTCTACAACAGAAAATATGAACCTGAAGAATTGTCAGTGCTGCCATCCATAGATATTACAGTGTTGTTAGAATAGCATTTCCCCCCAAAATCTAAGTTAAGGCAGCGACTAGAGGAACGCATTCAACTGCATTTGATTACGAATCATGTTGTTTTGGTATCCTGTGAAACTACTTTTTAAATAACATTATTATTTAATTTTAATAACTGTATGTTAAAACTACACTGCTCCACAAAACTTAAGCAACTCGAAGAAAGTGGCAAAAAATAAAACGACACGATCACTGCACCAAGTATAATGAACAAACAGACGATCCAGATGCACAATGCAACACAAGTGAAGACGAACAATATGGTTAGGATGTACAGAGTGGCCAAAAAGTTCAGCACAACGATACCTCAACAGGTGAAGCTGGATTGTGCGAGGGCATAGGCAGTCAATATGGCGTGTGACTACCACGAACAGCTATACAGGCACGACATCTGGCCTCCATGCTGCAAATCAGAGTGTTGATCAAGTCTTGCGGCAGATGGCGCCACTCCTCGAGGAGAGCTGTTTGCAGGTCAGGGAGAGTGCGTGCTGGTGAACTGCGCTGCGCTATTCACCGCCCAAAAGCATCTCACACATACTTGATGGTATTCAAGTCCGGCGAATATGCAGGCCATGAAATACGCGTAATGTCTTCGCTCTCCAGATACTCGGACACAAGATGTGCACGGTGTGGGCGGGCATTGTCATCCATGAACAGAAATTCTGGGCCAAATGCTCCGCGGAAATTACGCACATGTGTATTGAAAATTTGACTCCGGTACCGTTGTGCTGTCAAAGTGCCATGCTGCACAATATGGAGGTCCATTTCCCCATCCAGCATAATTCCACTCCACACCATAATGGAACCACCGCCATAGGACGGCCGTTCAGCAATGAAGTTTGCATGATAGCATGTTCCTGGCTCTCTCCACATTAAAGTCCGACCAGAATCAGACAACAGGCTGAATCTCGACTCATCGGAGAACATGACACGCGCCCACTGGTGTTCCCCTCATGAAACATGTTCCTGATACCATGTGTAACGTGCACGTTTGTGCTCCAGTTTCAATGGCACACACAGCACAGGCCTTCTTGCATTCAGTCCTGCTCTATTGAGCCGCCGACGAGCAGTTTCACGACTCACGCGTTGTCCTGTAGCCTGAAACAATTCATTGGCCAGTTGAGAGCATGAAGCTTGACGGTTACGTTTGGCAGAAATTGTGAGAAATCGTTATCGACGGTCGACGTCTTCTTCGGACGGCCTCCTCCATGACGTCTACTGACTTCACCTCCATTTTGGTAGCGACTCCACAGCCTCGACACAACACTTTTGTTCACGTTGAATTACTGCACCACTTCCACTTGCGATCGGCCCAATTCCAACCGCCCAATTATTCGCCCGCGGTCAAAGTCACTCTAATGTCGTCTACCAGCCATTGCAAGGTGTGTACCCCACACAAGAACCACTAACTCAATGCTTGAGCCTCGGACACTACTGGGCTGTGGTGTACGCCTCATGACATAAGTTGTTCACCGCGCTTGCAACGGTGCTGCTTATGCGATAGAGTGGGTGCTAGCCTTGCCTATGTGTCTCTATGTATGTGCATGCCACTAACCAGTGTTAATGGGCCGCACACGTCACTTATACCACGTTGTGTCGGGTTGCTTAAGTTTTGTGGAGCAGTGTATTTTGTTTATTACAAACTAAATACAACTATTATTTAAAAAGTAAAGTGTCTTGTGGGCAGTACTAGTTCACTTAAGTATTACATCTCATAAACATTGTTTTAATATTACAGGTTACATGAATAATGTTACAAAAACTGTAACTTCATTTAAAGTAATTATACGAACATAACATTTCGAGACGGGACGAGAATAGCTTTTTCTAGAATCGAGACATGCAAAATTTGTGAGACGAGAAAACTCTTGTCTCGCTTCGTCTCGTGAGCAGAAGGGAAGCAGGTAGAGCCTATCTATTTGAACTGTGCCCCTTCTGGCGCTACTGTCGGTGTGTGTTTTCCCATACCTCCCTCGAAAGGGGAGGGGCAAGTTGCTGCGGCCGAGATCAGTCAGTTGTTGGATGCGGAAGCGTTGCCACAATTACACGGACTTAGCTGTGCTCTGTCTTGTTATCCATTTTAAGTAGCCTACGATCTTCACTCGTCAAGACCAAACGACTGAATGACAAATTGAACAACACAGCTGAGGTCAGTTACTTATTTTCCCTAAGCAAAGGGAGGGTTTAATCCGCCAGAAGGCTGCGGCGATGGGACCGAAGTATAGTTCGCATATTTTCCGAGGGCACAGGTGGAATAGACAGCTCTAGGCACTTGCCTACCCAAAAAATTTGAAAAATATATAAACGCTAAGGGATACAATACAGAGTAAATATATTTTCCACTATTTATATTAATAGTAGATAATTATTTAACAAATAACATCAAGTACTACTGTAAAAGTAATTTCCTACTGTCATATGGATTCATAAGCAAGGAGCGGGCCTACCCAAAATTAAAATCCTGTATCCGCCCCAGATGGCAGCATTAAATAAATTCCTAAAAGTATGAATGAAAAGCGTATACTGCATATTCTCGTTCACAAACAATACACTTTCATTCTTTTTTAAAATATATTTTTTCCCTCGTTCTTTTGAAGAAAGGGAAAATAAACGTGTTGTGTCCAAAGCAAGGTTTTCTTGAAATACGAAGATACGAGATCTTTCGTAGATAGCATTCATACAAGTGACACTCGTGTATGTGGAAAAATGAAAAGATTTATTTGTTTGTCTTTTGTTTGAAAGGAGAACTAACAAAATGGCGGATGATTTATTTTCGTTGTTGGTTGGGCCACATGAGGATGCTGACTGCATATTTTATCACTGTGTCAACAGGGCAATGGGAGATAGATTAGAATAATAGAACGAGCGACTACAAAATGGAAGAACGAATAATGAAAATGCTAGGAATAAAAATTGCCTGAAACGTATTACTGAAAAGGAATTTGAGTGCCTTTTTTCTTGAATAGCGTCCAAAGCTGTGTTGTAAGCCCTGCTCAATGTAATTCGATTAAAAAAAAAGCCCTAAAAGTTAGCACTATTCATTTAAAATTGCAAGTGGTAATTACTGTTAGAAATGTGTCTCTTTTAGGAGAAATCTAACAGCAATATATATAATATGCTGTCCAAAAATAAGTTGTTGCTGTTAAAATGTAACTCCTACTTGTTAGTTCCACAATACATTTCAATGAGGGACGAAAGAAAAGCAGAAATGAGACAGATCAGAGGAAAATTGCACATACAGCATTTAATATAACGATTTTGTTATCAGCGGTTTTGGCTAATTTTTCGTATTATCTGGTCTATCTCCGCCCCTATTCAACCAATTCGGACCAAATTTGCAGACTAATCTCCTACAAGTGTGTAGCTTTGCTCAACAACATTTGGAACAAATTGGGAAGATATAGAGGGTGTTTCCTATATTTTTGTATTTTACAAATTGTTGAACAGCTGCTTCATTCGGCAGTTCTTCACATGGAAACATACACAATAAATATGCCTGTAACTTTTTACCAAATGCACGTATCTTAAAACTATTGCTACCATTGTTTTTCTGCTTAAATTCTAGCCAAAAATCATGTATCATATTGCCCTATTCCTATTTACAAAACTTGACCTGAATTCAAGATGGTGGATTTCAAGATGGCTGCTGTCAAGGTTCACCTTACCGTACGACTTCCCCTTAGGTATAGTATGTACCCACATTGTTGTTATTGACTTTTTATTTTTAAGAGGCCGTTTACAAGGGGTGGTACTGAACGTATTGTGCAATTGTCGACATGGATACGCGACATTTCAATCTGCCATTTTGGTTAATTCCACGTCGAAAACGCAGCTGCTTTTTTGTGTGTGGTCTTTCTGTGGGACTTCCTTCCTCTGAGTGAAATTTTACGGTAGGTTTCGATATGAACTCATTCATACTTCCCTTGTAAGCTGTAAAATATATATTTTTTAAGATACATTTGCAAACTATACCAACATGTGTAGGTGAGTCCTTCCTCACCTCTGCATATAACCTCCATTGAGACTCAGGCATATGTCTTACCGTTGTACTCTACTTGTTGATTGCACTGGGGAGAAATTTGTTGTACTGTTGTATGAAGCATACTTCGTTTGTAGTATGGGGTGCTTATGAACTTCATGGTATGATGTTATTTATTTCGGAAAATTAGCAATTGGAAGTTTTTCTGTTGGTATCGTTATTGTGGCTGAAGAACAAATGGTCTTCAGGACTGCCTTTTCTGTTAGGCTGTGACATCGTGATCGTTCGTGGGGCGCCTAAGAGTACGGTTACACCGAAATTTTTCTGTTTTTATCCTTCCCTGTTCTTCTTTGAACGGAACGGAAAAATGAAAACAAACACATTATTTTAGATGAAACCTGGTGATGCCATATCTGAATCAAGCTTCATATCTTCGTTCCTGCTTCGAAAAACAAACATTTTTTTTTTTCAATGGACGATAAAATGGACAATGCATTGTAGCGTCTCACACATAAACGCATGCCATTTCTGTTGTTATGTTTAAAACAGGGCTGCAGGTGCTCCCTTACTGCAAAGGTACTGTTTTAGTAGAGAATTCTTTAAACGTTTTTTTTTTTCTGTCAAACATGATTTTGCGAGGAAAATTGATCGCTAAACTTGGCATAAACACTCTGTTCTATGAAGGATGAAGAGTGATTCCAGTTAGGAAAATTGAAAAGGAAAGAATAAAATAGGAAATTTTCAGTATAACGTACCCTAAGGTTTGAGCAGCGACCAAAATGTCCGGGTTCGAAATACATTCTGCGGATCTATGGACCAAGGAACTAACTATGCGGGACAAAACATTAAATTACATGTGATATGAATCCCGTGTAAATCTTATCATATATACTGTATTTACATGTTATTTATTTACAAGTATTATATTTTTTTTTATTTCTTCCAAATTTTATTCTTAAGAGGGTATTGTTTTGAATTCTACTTTTTTCCATTCATTGTTGCACCTGTATAATCGCACGGCATCACCACTGTCGCCATTCAATGATTTGACTGAGATGAGGATAATAGTTGATAGTTAAAGTTATTTTCTATTCAAATACATCAGTGGTGGATCTAGAAATGAAAACTGGGGGGCAACCAGCACCCAGACTGTGATAGGTTATCATGAGTTCACTATAAACTAGTGGTTCTCAACCTAATTCCTATCACGACCCTCATTTTATCACATCCTCTTGCCAGCCACCCCCTTATAATTTCTGGTTTGTAATAAGCTTGTGTGGGATTTTTAATATACCTATTGCAGAGATCTCACGATAGCCATTTACTTCTATTGTAGTAGAATCCATTTCTTGTATATAGTGGATACAGTAACTTCCCTAAAAGCGAATGGATTAAATCCAAATTTGGTCAGTTCATTCATATTACAAATATCGAATCTGATTCATACTGTTTCAAAATGGAGGCCGTTTGAAAATTTTAAAACTGCATAACTCTTAATTTTGTGTCATTTTAAAACATAAAGCAATTTCTAATTTTGTTTTTTAAGAAAAAAAACTTGTACAGTTGTTTAAAAAAGTTATTGAGTATTTTAAATGACTTGATAATGAGCAACACGAAGATTGAACCGTACATTGCCGCACTAGTGAAATCACACCATGTTCAGGTATCTCATTAGCTTTCAATTTTAATTGTATTTCAATATGTAGGTTTTGCTGCATTTGTATTTTTGTGGTATTTCAATATGCAGTTCTCATTAGTTTCATGTCGTACCTCTTTCGTTTAAATTGGTTTTTAAACAACTCTGCATCTGTTGAAACTGTTTAGTAGACCTATTTTTTTTTTTTTTGTTTTCTCTTAACAGTATGTATATAAATAAAAAAATATGCCTATCAGAACAAAATTCAAAATAATATTTAAAAATATTTTCCAGTATTAGGTTCTAATTATATTTATCTCTTCCGCTTATGTTCGCGACCCTCAGGTTGAGATACCCTGCTATAACTTTCAAAAATTTATAAATAATTGCTTCAATTATTTTTGTTACTCAAAAAACTGGGGGCTTAGGCCCTCCGGCCCCGGGCTAGATCCACCACTGAGATGCTTTTTGGTTCAATATCCCCCTCCCCTCCAAAAAGAAAAGAAAAGAAAGAAAGATCTTTTATCCGTATAGCTACAAGGCTTTGTCTAAATTGTACAGGATTAGAGTAGCATAGGAGGAACTGAAATCCGGAAGTTGCACATGTCATCACAACCGTTAACAATTACTCATATGATTCCATTATGTTCAAATTACAAAATAAGGTATTATGTCTGTACGCGCAATGTAAAACAAATGGTTTGGGTACAAAACCTCGCGGCCAGAACCTCGCGGCGACAACCTCGCGGACCAAAACCTCGCCTGGCCAAAACCTCGCCTCCCAAAACCTCGAGGCCCAAAATCTCGCCAGGCCGAAACCTCGCCTGGCCAAAACCTCGCCACCCAAAACCTTGCGGGCCAAAATCTCGCCGGGCCAAAACCCCGCCTTGCCAAAATCTCGCCGCCCAAAACGTCGCGGGCCAAAATCTCGCGGGGCCAAAACCTCGCCTGGCCAAAACCTCGCGGGCCAAAATCTCGCCGGGCCAAAACCTCGCGCCCCAAAATATCGCCATACACAAAATCTCGCCTGACCAAAATGTAAATGTTCCAACAGATGATAAGGATGATGGTATAAAAGACGCTGTTTCAGAAGAAGTATCACGGGTATTTGACCAAGTCCCGCGATACCATATGAAAATTCTATTTCTGTATTAGAGGATTTCAATGTGAAGGTAGGGCAACAGGATGTTTTTAAACTGGTTATAGGGAAAGAAAGTCTGCATAAGGAAAGTAATGACAACTAACGAGGTTAGTTTCGTGAACTTTGGAACATCCAAAAACTTAAAATTTTAACAAGAATCTAATAATATTTATGAAAGTATGAAATAATATATGAGTTTTTACGACGTCCCTTGATTATGTCCTATAGGTTAAAGGAGATGTAGATGACCAGGATGAAGGAAATGATCGAATAAAGAAAATGAGAGGAAACGGGAATAACCCGAGAAAGCCCACGCACACAATGTTTTGTATCTTCTTCTTCCTATTATTATTATTATTATTATTATTATTATTATTATTATTATTATTATTATTATTATTATTATTATTATTATTATTATTATTATTATTATTTGTAATGTGCAATTGCATATTAAGAAACACATTGGGTAAATAAAGAAAAGTTTCATTCGCGTCGAGGTTTTGGCCCAGCGAGATTTTGGGCGGCGAGGTTTTGGCCCGGCGAGATTTTGTCCGGCGAGGTTTTGGCCACGCGAGGTTTTGGGCGGCGAGATTTTGGCCACGCGAGGTTTTGGCCCGGCGAGATTTTGTCCCGCGAGGTTTTGGGCGGCGAGGTTTTCGCCACGCGAGGTTTTGGCCCGGCGAGATTTTGTCCCGCGAGGTTTTGGCCGGCGAGATTTTGGGCGGCGATGTTTCGGCCGCGAGATTTTGTCCGTATCCCAAAACAAATATATCCAGACCCACAGCATCTGTCAGCTTTCTTTATGTAACGTGTATGGTCTACAATGTATGTGAACATGTGAATTCCTTTGTCAGCAAACAAAACCACGTTAGGCACGCTTTGACAGTGACATTCACGAAATGTGTAGCAAGGTCAGCCTTAAAATGCTTTACAATAAATAATAATGAGAATAGGTTGCTGCGAGGGGACTGTACTTCAACATGCAATGCCATTTATTTATCGCACGAGCATTTTTGAGAGATAGGGAAAGGTGTTTACGTAACAAGTGATGAGAACGTGTTTTTCCACTTTTACCTTAAAGGCCTTTTTCCTTCTTTTCTTTTCTTCTTTTTTGATTTATCCCTGTTAGGCTGATGGAGACATCTCCACTTACAGTAATACGAAATGAAAACCAATCATGCGATTGTTTTCCCCGAATCACAACAGAAGAATAAGTGGAACACAATTATCGATATAATGTAAGCTATAAATAGATTTTCTTCTGGATTCTGTTGTACCATTCTAATAACTATAAATGTACATCATATTTTCTCGAGAATCTGAGAAATTTATGGACGATAAATAATTATACAGAGTTAGCATAAACGATTCATTCGTTTTGAAAAGGCCATATTTTCAAAAGTATTACACGCACACATGAAAGATATATAAAAAGAACCACAAACTCATCAGGTTTGTACTGTGTGTCAACACGAGTCCATTATCTTTCCGATTGGGTGTAGAAGTATGCATTGGGACAGTACAAGGTTAGTACCTGTCGGAAATGGAAGAAAAGCAAGAAATAAGTTTTTGTGTGCTTGAATATGTGATGTTCGTCTGTTAACGCGCTTTCAGAAGACAACATGGAAAAGAACCGCCATGTAAACAAAGCATTTTACGGTGATATCGGCAATTCAAGGACACTTGTTGCTTGTGTAAAGGGAAAAGCACCTGGCCTCCCGGATCTCCTGATTTAACGCTTTGCGACTTCTTCCTGTGGGAGTACGTTAAGGACCTTGTTCACGTACCTCTACTACCGTAATCCTTAGTCGAGCTCAAATAACGTGTCAATGCTGCAGGCGGACAATTTACAGGACTATGCTACAAAATGTATGGAATGGGCTCGAGTATTGTCTGGACGTGTGTCGTGTCACCAAAGGAGAACATATTGAACATTTGTAGAGGGTGTATAAACTTTGTGAGTTTATGGTTCTTTTCATATATCTATCATGTGTGTACGGTAATACTTTTGAAAATGAAATTATATCTTTAAGTTTTACGTCTCACGATTATGGCGGTTAGGCTAAAGGAGACGGTGATGATTAGAAATTAATGAAATGGTGGAATGTAGAAAGTGGAAGGAAACGGGAGAATCCCGAGAAAAACCACGAGCACGGTGTTTGTCCACCACAAAATCCACACGGCGCGAGCTAGGATCGAACCTGGGACCCGAAGCACCGGAGGTGAACGGTCTACCACTGAGCCACCGCACCCCCACTTTTGAAAATCTAGTCTTTTGTAAATGAATAAATCATTTATGCTAGCCCTGTACTATGAATTGAAGTCGTAACTATAGTAACCGTCACGAGTTGTGAAGCCTGGGCTCTACACGAATCATAAAGCTGCTTTCCTTTACGTGTGATGCATCGGAAGAATTCGGTACGAGTGGTGAAGCTGCCTTCCGAGAATTGAGAAAAAGTAAAACAGCAGAAATGCACCAGCAACGTTGCCAAACTTAGAGAACATGGCGAACGAGCGAAAAAGCAGCACTTAAAGAACTATAACACTAACACTATCAATTATTCGAATTAAACTGTAACAATAATAATAGCAAAAATATTAAACAACGACGACAACAATAACAAAAATAAACAAAACGAAACTTAGCGGGAATCCGACAACACTCCATTATCAGGAAATATTCTCCGTACAGCACGAGAGACGACACTGCAAATTTTAAGAGTAGGAGGTTGACGACCGGGACAAACCCTCGCATTCTGTTGGGTGCTTAAATTGGTAAATCAAGCTCAAGCTTCACGACTTCTTGCGATCACTATAGTGTGTCTTACACTTACTACAGAAGAGTTGCTACAAGTTAAGGCTAGTACAAAAAACAGGACATCTTAACTTTATAGTCATTTATTGTAAATGAATGCAAGCCCCGATTTTTCAGGTGTCTTCAAAGAACGCAAGGCAACAAGTGTCGCATTTTAAATATGCATTCAGTTCTAAAAAAAAAAAAAAAAAAAAAAAAAAAAAAACGGATTTTCTTAAGAATATAATCCCTCAACAAATACAAAGCTAGAGGTTCAGCATTCCACATAAGCATTTATTTCTAAAAGGTCCATATTCTCTAAAGAAACTTAAGCCTTCAAAGAATGCAAAGCTACAACTTTCCCATTTCTAATATGGACTCAGTTCCATTGTATAAGCTCCTTACTCTCTAAAGAATATACCCTTCAGCGAATGCAAAGGTACAAATATCACAGAAAAAATATACATTCAGTTCTAATAACTGTATACCTTGTAAAGAATCTAATCCTTCAACGAATGCAGAGCTACACATCCATGCATTCCATTCTTACAGCTATAGACAGCCCAAAGATTATAACCCTTCAATGAATGCAGAGCTACAGATTCTGACAGCTCTAGACTTTGTAAAGAATCTAATCCAGAATGAATGCAGAGCTGCAAATCCAAGCACTCCATTCTGACAGCTGTAGACTTCATAAAAAATTTAATCCCTCAACAAATGCAGACCTACAGATCCAAGCACTTGTAATATGCCATTACAGTCTAATGATATTATGTTTTTAATAGGAGGGTGCCCGAAATTTTTTGCACCGACTGTACTTGATGTTTAACAAAAAATTTCTGGCTGTTCATATAATTCGTAATATTGTTCATTATTCTATTTCAAATTAACATGGAAAACTGTAAAAAAAAAAAAAAAAAAAAAAAAAAATATTGGGAATTATAGTTTTGGGAATCAATATCTTTATTTATATTTTAAATTAGTTATAAGTCTTGTATATGGATGTGTATATGGATTATTACAATTCTTACGGTGTCAGTGCTATCCGAAAATATAGATCCACTATTGGACGGAACTTTCCAGATCAAATAACCAATCTAAAATTCGACAGAATTTTCAGGACCACCCTTCACCTCTCTTTTAGATACCTAGGTCCTTCTAAAATCTAGTTTAATCCAGATTCTACCAAATTTTATTCGTTTCAAAGCCCCACCGCCAAAATGCTTAGTTTTGATTGGCTGATAAACCCACGCTATGATATTAGGGCGCAATTATTCCATTCCACGCCGGAAAGTGCTACTGAAGACACTGGTTTTGTTCGTCTAGCTTAAAAAAGTCGAGAGGAGTGAGAGAAACTACAAATAAAGGTAATATTGTGATGTTATTAACATCTAAAATCTCTGGAAGCTAAGGAGCCATAAATTTGCAAATTTTTATAGTAAAAAACCGGACTGTAGAGCAGAAATAGGAAGTCAACTCGGTAACGCCATGTTTTGCTGATATAATTAGTGGTGGACAGGTTCTGTGAAGTGCATCAGTTTGCTAGTTGTTCTTAGAAAGAAAAAATCTATAAACAGTTTCGGAAGAGTAGTGTTTCTCCCTTAAAATATTCTCATCCTGAAAATTACTCCTTTTAGAGTTACGTTAGGCCTGCCCCACTGCCGATTGTGTTCGTGTATGTAGTAAATGTGATTTCTTTTGTACTTATTTAGTAATAACATGGCGGTATTTAATTTCTTTGTAGTTAGGATAGTGATCACAATGCACGTGTGAATTATCAGTAAGGGCTCCTATCTGACTCCCAAATTGGGAGTACGGCTTCCAGCGGGATGAGTTGAACATTTAGTTTGTTTCCGGGTTCCTGCCCCTTCAGGGCAGGGGTCCTATTGTTAGCTAATACTTCGATACGTCCCCTCGGGGGCATTGATTAAACACTTAAGAATGTGATTCAGTGAAACAAGGGCCAGTTGGCCCTGTCCCTTTCTTTCCTTTCCTTTCATAGAGCCGATTTAAAATGGTAAAATATGAATGTTTTCTGTGTGTATTTATCAGTACAACATGTATTAATGATAGTGATAATTGGTGTGTATTGGCATGATGTGTCTTGTAGTTTAAGTAGTATGTGTATATTTGTAATGTAGTATCAGTGGTAGTGGTAGTTAAGTGATGAAAGAGTGTGTGAGATAATTAAATACGGACAGTGTAGTATTTACTATGCGATAAATTTTTATTACTCCGTCATTAAGTGAACGTAATATAGTATAATAATTCCGTGTACAAGGTCACATTCCGTTGTTCAAGGGTTGATTATATCGTCGCTAGCCCTAGTGTCAAAAGTCAGTACTAACCGCCATTCTTCTGTCGAGGTGCTTAGTGATTTAGATTTCATGAAATTGACCTTTCTTTCCGAAATAAAACCTAGAAGGTATAATTCACAGCCCATATGAATGTACAGTTAGGTCAAGTGACCCAAAATTAATATATTCTGAAAATTTCAACACCCTGCCTAGTCTAGAAATCGAAATACTTAAATAAATAAACAATACGTAAATTTTTAACAGAAGTCGGGCGATATGATGCTAGTTCTTCGCTTTGAAATTATAATAAATGTCCATTTTTTCTTCGTGGCTGCAGAAGCTCATTGTTGCTGCAGAATTTTATAAACATTAAACATTATCGCAGATAATTCTATTTTCAGTGAACATACGTAGGATTTCTTTTTTCTTTCTTCTTAATAAAGCTACCGAGTATTACATAGTATTGTGTGTTTGGGATGAAAGAGTCTTGGGTTCGAGTGAGGTTGTCGTGCGGTGATCAGAATGGGAAATGTTTGTAGTGATTATAGATTTTAAAGTATTATGATGAAATGTGTAAATAGGCTGGGCGTAGATAGAGGAAACAGGGTGTTTGTAGAATATAGCGTCGTGGCAAATGAATATTAATGTGAATATGAATATTAATAAGTATATGAATATTGTAGTAAATGAATATAGAAGATAGGACACCCATATAGTTAAATATATATAGTAGCCCAGTGAATACTTCGCCGTGTGTTGATATATAGATATTGAATAGATACGTGTAGCTACAAACATCTCAGGTTCTGACCCCTGCACCATAATATCACGCGGACCGGAGGGCGATATATAGTCGGACTATGGTAATACTTTGTAGTTTAATGTGTTATAATAATAATCAACCATAGTAATACCATCTGATAGAATGGGTAGCATCATATAATCGTTGACTAAACATATTGAATAATAAATTATGAAAAGACAATAGCAGTTATAGAACGGGGCTGTAGTGAATTATATTTTCTGGTCGGTTTTAAAATAGAATACCCTGCTCCGTGAGATTTTTTTTTCCTTCACGTTACCTATTCGAGCTAGCTTACAATGTTCATGGAGGCGACAGCTCTGTATCAAAACAATTAGTTATTGAAATTTATTTTCGCGTACCCGGATGTCGACCCCTAGTCCCTTTAAGTATTTTCATTTCTTTTCTTAGTTTAATTAGACGAGGGAAATTAACGACATCCCAGACTGTGGCGTGTCTGCGCAGGGTAGCTATCGGTGAGGTTTGGCCATAGAAATCACCGATCCAAAATTCAGTTTATTTAATTTTTTTTTATTTTGGCAAATCACTAATTAGGGATATCTTAACTATTACTCTAATTTCATTACTATCCTGGAATCTTCTAGTTTCCAAGAGGTCGGATGATTTTTTTTCTCCCTTTTGAAATCCTAAATTAACGCCGTCTCTAACCTTCCGGAGGATTTCGGGGTCTGCAAGGGTGTTGACCGGATACGGTGAGTGGTGGGATTTCCCTAAAGCCTTTGTCTTTCCGAAAATCCCATTGTGGACACAGACTTGTCTCATCTTCGCAGACAGTTTTATCGGCTATTTATTTGGTAAGCCGAACCCTTTTTGGCATGTTAAGAATATTTTGGCTATGGATTTTGTTGAGAGCGAAATTCGACTTCTAACTTTGTAGCGTTAGTTATTTCTCACTTAAGTCTTTGGCGCCCCTATTCTTCGTCTTCCTTCTTCTCTATCTCTCTCTCTGTCTTCATTTCTTCAAGTTTTTTTTATTTTTTTTTAACCTTCCCCCCCCCCCAAGATTTTGAACTTGTTACTTACGATTTATTTAACGTACAACTCTGATCTGAAATTACCAGCTGAGACGTTGCAAGACACGATTCATGAATGGAGTAGATAATGATTGGGTCCTCCATCACATTTTGACCTATCGCTGAAATGAACAAAGACTTAGTATTTGACGACACTTCGATTACGTTCTTTCACCGTCGTTCCTCAAAAGTTTTTTTTTTTTTAATCCGTTGGTCACTTTCCTTTCTGTTTTGGTTTTCAATTACTTTGTAGTTAACCTGGGCCCAGAAATTGTATTTTGATTTACCTAGTTATATCTAGAAATGCTCTGTGTTACGTGCCTGCCTCACAAAGTTTTTTTTCCTTCATGATTTAAACACGAATTGATTATATAAAAGTTAAAAATTTATAGACGCGCGGTATCAGATAAAATTTAATTTGTTTCCAAATGTAATGTTGGAAGTCATTTGTTTTCTTGGACAATGTTGCAACCTTGTAAAATTTTATTGTTGGGGATGATTAATTTAAATGTGTGCGCATTTATTATAAATATATATATATATAGAGAGAGAGAGAAATAAATACTTCGAAATGTATGTGTAATTAGTATGTGAATATGATGTTAAAGTAAAAGTATGATATTAAATGTATTATGAATATATGTAAGAGCGCTCGTGTCTGTCCCCCTAGACGTGTATTGGTTGCTATAGTTTACCAGAAGTCTTCCGACGAATTTAAGAATGTAGATTTTGTTAAGAATACCGCCGTGCACTTAAGTAATTTTCCTTTTCTTCTGAATCAATGTAAGTGATAACCTCTGTAATTATATAATGGCATGCATTGAAAAAATATCGGCAGGTCTAAACGTAACCCACATCATAACAAATATTATCCCTGAGCAATTAACCTAAAACCATTGTGGAAAGTGTACCTTGAATCCGTCTCACCTTCATATGTATCCTGTGACTTGACCAGTTTTTTTTTTTTATCCTCAATTTGAACCATCATACTCCGTACACCTGTGGAAGATTTTTTTTTTTAAAATCCGAACCATGTATAAACATATACGAAAGTGATCCTAATGAAAGGTCTCGTGAAGTGTCCCAGTGTTGGATAAATAACTTGAAATTATTCGATTAATAAATTTGGAAATAGACCGTCTAAGAGGAGAAACTTCCTCTAGTGAAAGTGATTTTCTCGAAATCCCTAGATGGATATAAACGTAGCAGTGTGCGATTGCAGATACAATCTGTTAAGAGTTATAAACCAAATATAGTCGATGAATGTTTTTTTTTCGTAAACCACTAGATATATATATATATATAGATATATATATATGTATAAACACAAATTAAGTTAAATGGAGCGAAACGTTTTGGACACTACGACTAGTGCGTGAGTTGTGATTTGGACGCTCGAAATTATTAATATTTTAATATCTCGACGTGAGGTAGAGACTCATATAAGTTCTAATACACCAAAAAGTTTTTTTTTCTTTCCTCTTTGTCCAATTTTTTTTTAAGTGAAATAAGTGTTTTTTTTTTCGTATGTCGCAAATCATCATTTTGCTTTAGCATGCCTAAGATATGATACATGTAATTATTTTTTTTTCTTTCTTTTTCATTTGTCAATATGATTGAATATATAAAAAATTACTAAAATATAATACTATGTACTCTATTAATATATAACCAAGAACTTTTGCTTTTAATATTTTCTTCATAATTATATGTTTGTCTTTCTTTTTTCACTATGAATGTAATAAACTATTTGTACCCTTGTAGTTAGTTGGTTTCCTTTAACCATATATACACTGTCCTGAGTGAGTGAGCGAGTGAATGCATGATAGATTTAATATAAGCAATTCTAGTGATATCATTTGTCATATTAACATCTGTAATATATGTGTCATGTTTTAATATATGTGTTAAGGTAAATAACCTAGGTCATGAAGGACAGTCACTAACGGTTTAAATCGGCTCGAGGAGTGAAGCAAAAATAGCAGGATAAGCCTAAATACGACATCTTTCTTCCAGGAAGTCGAACCTTTTATTGATACGATACCTAAATTTATATTGAGTTAATAAGCTTTTTTTTTTTCCCCTCTTGGCTAATTCATATGTGTAGTCGATCCTAGAGGACAGAGTTCAGATGCTGGATAGTTATCAGTCACCGGTCGGAATAACATTACAAAGAATTAAATTTCACTTTTCTCATTTCCAGGTCTAGGTCTGGGCAACCCCATGATCGTGGTGCCTGGAGCTAGGTCTGGGTGGTATGAGGGAACATGTGTCTATTCCGAAGCATTCCAAAATTGATTAGTTGTTAATAACATTTAGAATGATTCATCTTTCAACGACACAACAAATTTCGGCGGAACCCCATATTTGGGTGGGACAGTGCCCCATTTGCGATTTTCGGCTTTCGTAGTAAAAATTGGCCTTTTGATTATTTGGAAATTGACTTATTGTTGTCGACAATCGTTGTCATTCGTCTTCATTTGCATAAAGATACTTCAATTGTGAATTGGAGATCCCTGTGTGTGGGAGGGTGCCCCCCTCACAAGTGTGATACATGTTCTCCCTTCATTTTGACGAGCTGAATTCAAATATGCCATTAAAAGTATTTTGTGGAGCACATGTGCGGCACAGTTCTCTACCTAGTTTCTGGGATGCTGAATCACAAGTTAAAAAAGAACTGAAGGGCTTGAAATAGGAGTGTGGCAGAATCCGTGCTTACTTTATGGATTGCATGTTTTACAGAAATGAAACTGCTGGAGAAAGTGTTCCGCGCAAAGACTTTAGCAGCACCAACTACATTTCAGGAATGTTATATCTTCGCACTCATTACGTACGATAGTGTCGTTTAACGAAGATGAGAAACTCACTTAATTAACAAATTCTGGTGGCCTAGCATCTACATATCCGAATTGATACCAACTACATTTGAACACATCATGGTACCTTGGCGATAATTGTTCATAAACTAGCGATTGCAACTTTATAATGTTGTTAGATTGGTGAAGTTGTATATCAATTTGGTGTAAAATTATAAAACCTGTTATTTTCTGGACAAGATTCTTCCATATTCTAAAGCCCTAGACATCCCATGGTTGTACAGCTCAAGCTGTTCCCGGTGTAATCTGTTTGAAACAGCGTTTTGTTGTCGGGAATGTGTTGCTGCATCTGTTCTTCGTTAAAAAAGGACCTGAATCTACGAGCAAGACACTTTTGTCCCTTATGTAAGGAACCAAAACATCACGGATCCACTCCTCCAAATGCAGCTTACCCATCTTTCCAGATTTTGATGCGGAAAGCTGGAGGCTGGAATAAAGTTTTCTTGACCTGTGGTCCAAAATGTCCTGTCGATTCTTGCAATACGATATATAATGAGCCAACTAATTTACCACTGGCAGACATAAGGGGCATTATTGTATAGCTATGAGATAAGGCACTCTTGCATTGTGCAGAAGCTTCTACTTTTTTTGACCTTGCGTAGCTAACATACAATTATAGTGCAGTTCCATGGCAAAATCACTTTGATTGGAATTGTAAGTATCATCTATATCGAATTCCGGTAACATATACCTGACTTCTAGCTGGAAAGATATGGCCAAAGTTTCTATTCGTTCTAAATTGTGTCAACGTCTGCTTGCAACACAAATTTTGTTATTTCTCGCGACAGAATATTATATTTCCGTTTAAAACGGGCGCACCAACTTTTGGAACCGTTAAAGTTTTCAAGATTAATTTCTTTCTCTTTTTCAATTGCCCATTTCCGAAGATCCATGTCATGTATAGGCATGAAATATCTTTTGGTTTCAATGAACTTTGCATACACAAAATTGGAAATAGATGAACATTGTCACTGCGTGTTCTTTGATTATCAATTTAAGCTTCCCACTGGTAAATTGCGATACATGTTTTACTTTTTAAAATTTAGTTCGTACGTTTGAAAAGTTCCTTTTACCTCCAGGACTTTATTTATGTACATTTCCAAAACTGGACAACTTTTTTTCTTATACTCTATTGGTACTGCACCGCCTTTAGGGATGTCATCTTCTACAACTTCGCATTCCGGATCGTCTATGGCTATGGACACTTGTTAAGCATTTATCAATATCGAGTTCTGCCGTCTTTTTGACAACAAAAATGGGATCTTTCATACCACATTCTAAAACCTGAATGAAAGATTATGCCCATTCTTTTTCCTTATTTGTAATAATTGTTGCTACATTTTTTTTTTCAGCAGGAAATTCAGTTTGTAAAAGTGAAATTATTTCACGTGTTCAAAACGTATCCAATTTACCGGTGTCGTCCCACTTGCGACAGTCCTATTAGCGACAGGAACTGTTAACTGTCTTATGAGCGACCGATTCTATCTGTTAACTGCGCTATGAGTCACCGATTCGTTCATACTAAGATAATGGAAGAAGATAAGGTTCTCTCTTCTTTAACTTGTTTCATGTTAATATGATTTAGAACCTAACAAATTGTACTATGAAAAATTTCGCTCTACCTGAATTTAATACGTGAGACTGCTTTCATTACATTAACAATCTTTTATACGTTTTTCCTAATATTATATTTTTGAATTAATTTCTATGAATACACTGAATATATCAAGGGGAAAACTAACTAAATATTTAGAGTAGCTCCGCCTTTGTCTATGATTCTAATATAATTAAAAATTTCATGTTAAAATGATGCGGAGCATAAGTTTAGATTTATGGCACAAGAAAGAAATCAACAAGAGGTAGGGGCGCCCGAAGAAAATTTTCTAGGGAGGGGCATCTTCATGGTTGCTGTATCACGTCTGGTATATTTGGTATTTAATATATTTGGTTTGCTATATTACGTATACATTTTCGTGAGCCAGGGGGGCGATCCCTGTGTTCCCATCGGGCGCCCATAAAAAGAGCGTGTTCACCACTTGAGGATATCAAAGAAATCTGAAAACACGGTGTATTCGAAGAAATTATTACACAAGTTACAAATCTCTCGCAGGACTTAACAGTTCATCTAGTTATAAGGGATTATTTCAGATTGCTATACGACAAGCTTTTATGTATAGGTCAAAACAAGGGAGGAAGGCAAATTAAGCAATTAGTTTACGTTTTAGTGGTTTATAATAGGGGGAAAGGTAGTTTAAAGAATTTGTTTATCTTTTGGATTGTTTAGAGCGAACTGCATTGTAATTGGTGGGATTGGTTGAGAATAGCCAATCAGGTGTAAGGGATCTCAAAAGCTGTCTTTTAACATTGACATTGTTTAAAAAAATTTATTCACAGTGTCTTAGAAAGTCTAAAAAGTAGATAGTTGGCAAAACTGTTACACGTTTAAGTTTTTCAAAATAAAATATATTACTGGGCTTAGTGAGTAATTAGATTTGAATCAAATTAAGTACAGAAAACAGAGCTTTTGAAGAAAGGGGATATTACAACTGGATTTTCAATAATTACATAGGAATATACTTTTCATGGAAATATCTCTGTTGTCTCGTTAAGTTATTTGATATGTTTTACGTCAAAATCTAACTTAGATTTAAAATAAGTTTTATTTGCACTCACAGTAGAGGAAAAATATATTTGACGAACAGTACATATTTCATACCAAGGTTGTTCGGGCGCTAATAACGCCAGAGGCAAACGTATCTTACGAGCTGGAATCATATCTTCCATCATCTTAATGTAAATGAATCGGTCGCTCATAGGACAGATAACAGTTCCTGTCGCTAATAGGACTGTCGCTTCTGGGACTAATTCCAATTTACCAACACGTATGTAAACACATTGAACCTAAACGCCAGCGAAAACGCAATTCATAACGCGCCATAACACACTAGTTTCATAATGATAGATATGCAATCTCTATATAAAACGATAACTCGAAACAACGTCTGTCCAAGGACACGTGCACTTCGCGAATGGAGTAAAAAGCTTTGCCGCGCATGGTTTAAACAGCGTCAAATGAACTGTGAGTGTATTTAACGTTGTGCACACAACCTTTTCGTTGTTTTAACGGCTGTTTACCCCGCCTGGAGTACTTTTCAATTTTGTTTACACAATAATATAACATTGATTGTCCTCTTTTTTTGAATACAAATTTTATAATTTTAAAATACTCATAAGCACCAAACAAATGCGTGGGCAAAGTTTGTCCATGTCTAAATTAGTTTATGTATTGTTTATGGTCAGAGAGGCTTCCTTGAAGCAGCAGTTAGGTAAACAAGTGCAGAGGTGTCCTCGCTCCCGCACCCTGGATAATCCAAAGAGTTGATTGATTGTTGATTTTTAGTTTAGCGTCCCTTTCAGCAGCGAGGCTATATGAGACGTGGACCTACTGATTAACGTGGAATCCGAACCACATGAGCTCCCGCCGGGAATCGAACCCGGGTCTCCCAATAATCCAAAGACATTGGATTAACTGACGTCTCTGCAGTTTTCTTTCGTATTTTGTTTCTTATGTGTCGTTATGTTCCGTATACTATTTCTATTAGTCACGAAGTAAATAACGGGCTTTCAAGTACACGTATCAAAAGGTCCTGCAGGTACATACTTGTAATTGTTAATTACAAAATATCAAATATTAACAATTTAAACTGAATATGACATCAACTACATTGTAGTATAGTTGTTGCTACTAATTCCGGATGAGCGTTTCATTTCTATAAAACATACAATCCATACAGTAAGTACTGATTCTGCCAAACTCCTATTTCAAGCCCTTCAGTTCTCTTTTAACTTGTGATTCAGCATCCCAGAAATTAGGTAGAGACCTCTGCCGCACATGTGCTCCACAAAATACTTTTAATGACATATTTGAATTCAACTCGTCAAAATAAAGGGGAAACATGTATCACACTTGTAAGGGGGACCCCTACACAGGGATCCCCGATCCACAATTGAAGTATCTTTACGCAAATGAAGACGAATGACAACGATTGTCGACAAGAATAAGTCAATTTCCAAATAATCAAAAGGCCGATTTTTACTACGAAAGCCGAAAATCGCAAATGGGGCACTGTCCCACCCAAATATGGGGTTCCGCCTAAATTTGTTGTGCCGATCTTTATTCCATGAGCCCCCCTAACGATCTGCACAAACATTTTTGAAATCTGAGATTTACACTTCGGACACCCTCCTTGTTAGACTCATTATCGTCAATGAGACTAGCGATCACTAATCTCAGTAAAGCTCACATTAGCTTACATTTGCTCGGGCCTGGGCTCGCTATCTTCAGTGAAACTCCTCCCCCCCTAGTGTAAACTCTCAGTAATCTCATGAAGCTCCTCACACTTGCTTCGACTCCTTCACACGTCGCTATCCAGAGATGGAGTTTTTCAGTGAGTCATGGGTCAAGATTTGTGAGTGGGACGTGGGTCAGCAGGACGTGATCCACTCTGACCTACCGACCTACGGACCCACTCTCCTAAGTGCATTGTAGACAGCATCTTCTGAACACTGATGAATTTGTCTACGTTTTATTTTCAAGGCCCTCATTTTTCACTTTACTAATTTAATTAGTTCATCAATTTATATTCTATATACAACTAGCGTGAATTATTCGCTTCGCTGGGTTAAAAAAAAAAAAAAAAATAGTAATATGTTCCGTTAGTCAGTTCACTTTTTACTACTACTGAAGCGCTCTTTGATATCGGTCATTTTCGACCATTTTTATATATCTTCCTCCTCCTCCTCTCCCAAGTTATGACGCTGAATTTGGATTTAAATGACATCGGAAGTGTTACTGTTCATCTCAGCGACCCCGAAAACAATGGATTCGACACTAATATCGGTGAAATGCTAAAAACCACCCCAGCTGCGAATCTCATCTATGTTCAGAGTTTGATGTAGGTCGGTCGGGTGGTTCAAAAGTTATCAAGTTATAAACATAGTCACTTTCATTTTTATTTATATAGAACAGCGTTTCCCAACCTTTTTCCACTTGCGGCACACTACAGGCGTAACTTGAATTCTCGCGGCACACACACATAGATATTATTTGTAAATAACAATGGTAATTCTTTTCTGTGATTACTGATCTCCTTCTCACAGAGGAGAAAGCTCGATCACTGGTTTTCCTCCATGGTAAATCATTATGCTTATTTTTCATTCTAATTTAAAAACAGAAAACAATTGCAATGAGATATAGGAATCAGGTTTTTAAAAGTACGCCCAGGGCCGGATTTAGCATTTTGGCGCCCCTAGGCCCAATAATTTTTTCCGCCCCCTAGTCTGGTTAAAGTTACTTTCCTAAAAACCTTTATTGAAAAATTATATGAGGCCTATATGTTAATTGCTTAAACACCACTCCACGATGCAATTTTATCATTGCAAGTTTTTTGAGGAATTTACTTGGTTCTGGGCTTAACAAAATACCGTTAATGCATTAACAAAAGATTGGTGAACTTTACCAACAATTATTTGTTCCAATGAACTTCAAAATCAGAGTGCTTTATTAGCCTGATTTTTTTTAATCAATTCAAAAAATATGTTAACTTATGGCTATTTATTTTTATTTTTTCTTTCGGCCGTGCGCCCCCTGGGAGCTTGCGCCCATAGGTCCGGGCCTACCGGGCCTATTGGGAAATCCGGCCCTGAGTGAGTACGCCTTCTTTTTTGAAAACTGGATCTAACCTTTCACTAAGAAGTAAGATCATTAAATAACGAACGAACAAACACACATCTCCTTTACTTTTAAAACACAAATGTAGTTAATTTGTATGCATGTTTGCTTTGTCGAAAGGATTGAATGATATTTTAAAATTTCAAGTTATGAAATAGTCTGCAACAATAAAGAAGCAATAATAACAAATACTTTTTTCAACATTAAAAATGTACAGAAAAGTAACACAGTACGAAACTTAAAATTATAGATTCATAATAGAAGTTCATAATAATATGAAATACACATACACATTTTCCCCTTTGTCTTGCAATTTGATTGCTATAGAATTAATAATTTTGTTTCGATTTCCTCGCGGCACACCGGTTTGGTAAACGCTGATATAGAAGATAAATTATGTAACACTGACTAGGAATAATACCATACCGGGACCAAGTACCTGGGTAAAACCTATATATAGTCTGAAAGCTCTTGCCATGAGAACTACGAAACCGTTTTCAAATCACGGACAAACCCGCAACCTGACCCTCTAAGGGGCCAGTTTGTTGGTGTTTGTGTCCCTATGTATGGCATATTCGACAGAATAAAAAAATGAATGTTACGACGCATCACGCGTAAGCGGCTGAGCCTATCATGTCCCTTTTTGGTTCATTGCTAGAACGTGACTCGTACAAGGGTTTAATAATATCACTTTGCACCCACACATACCCATTTGGTCAGTGTTGCCAACGAATTATAAATACAATGTGGCAGATGATTTCTCTACCACTGGGTGTATATCCATTTAACGTGGCATAAAGATCATTCGTCACTAGAGAAAATATACTGTGGACGTATTTCTTTGTCAAGGACCCCAGTTTGTCAATGTTGCCAACCACTTGTAACAATGAGAAGGTGTAAAACACATCCGTACGATGAGACGTTTATACACTAAGCTTGGCATAAACATCACATGACACTATAGCAAAACGACGTTCACTGTGACCATTTCCCTACCATTCTAGGTTGTCAGTGCTCCCAACCAAGTGTAAACAACACAATGTTGCAAATGATGTGCTTGCAATTGAACAAATATATAACAAATGAGACATAAGCAACATTGAACAATATTAAACCTGACATGGGTCACAGTGTAATTATTTCCGCCAATTCTGTAGACTTCATGCAAAAATCTTGAATGTTTGTATAGGTTGGTAACACTGCTAAACTGGGTTGCTTGTGAGAGGGGACACTCATACCATGTGTTCCATTGTCCAATGTTGCTAATGTCAAATTTGTTATATATTCGTTCAGTGGCACGCACGCCATTTGCAACATTACACTTGGTTGGCAACACTGACAACCTAGAATGGTTGAGAGACGGTCACACTCAATGACTTTTTGCTATAGTATTGCGTGATGTTTCTGCCAAGCTTGGTACATAAACGTCTTATCGTGTGGAACGTGTTTTTTACACCTTCTCGTTTCTACAATTGGTTGGCAACACTAACAAACTGAAGTACTTGGGAGAGGAATACGACCATAGTATATTTTCTTCAATGCCGAATGATCTTTATGCCACGTTACATGGATATACACCCAGTGGTAGAGAAACCATCTGCCACTGGCAACACTGGCCAAATGGGCACGTCTGGGTGCAAAGTGATATTATCAAACCCTTGACCGAGTCACGTTCTAGCAACGAGCCATAAGAGGAGCATGATAGGCTCAGCCGCTTACGCGTGATGCGTCGTAACATTCATTTTTACTTCTGTCGAATATGCCATACATGGGAACACAAACACCAACAAACTGGCCCCTTATAGGGTCAGGTTCCGGGTTTGCTCGTGATTTGAAAACGGTTTCGTACTTCTCATGGCAAGAGCTTTCAGACGATATATAGGTCTTGCCCAGGTACTTGGTCCCGTTATGGTATCATCCCTAGTGAGACATTTCTCATCTCGTCTCGAAAATTTCCATGTGTCTCGTCTCCAGTTTGAACGAGAGCTCCTCGTGGCTGAGGAGTTAGCGTAAGCGCATTTGGCGTGGGAGACCCAGGTTCAATTTCCGGTTGGAACTCTTGTGGTTCGGAGGTCCACGTCTTATATAGCATCGTTGCTGAAAGGGACGCTAAACTAAAAATCAAATCAATCAAATTCGGAAGAGTATTTGTCATCTTGTCTTCGGGACCGGGACGACATAGTCGTCGTGACGTAGGCAACAATAGCTGTATACAGTAAAATTATCCACCTACGCACAAAAATATTTAAGATTCTTTCTAAAGTGTCTTTTTTTTTTTTTTTGTAATAGAAAGTAATTTTCCTTGAAGCTGTAAATGGAACCAAGTTAGCAAAAATATTTCGCACAAAGTCATAGACAAAGGCGGAAATGAAAAAAAAGTTTTGTGTGGAATTTGGCGAAAGAATTTTCTCTTTCTTCTTTTCCTTTCCTTTCCTTTCCGTTTTTTTTTTTAATCCCTTTGAAGATAACGTTAAACAAAGTTTCTGTGAAAGAGCCTTAGCGATGCATTTGAACTAGAAAATTCAATTATGTTTGAGTGCTTTGAGGGGTTTGCCGGGTCTCTGAATGTGTGTGTGTGTGTGTGTGTGTGTGTTTTCTCCAGACATAAAAAGGAAAATGATGTGTATGAAGAAAGATTATGAGTTTCGATTCGGAGAACAGAAATGGCTGTTAAAATTCAAATTAGATTCTTCTTTATTTCTCTCTTTTTTTAAAATATTGTCTCTAATCCAAAATAAATTGAAATTTCATTTACTAGTCTTTATTGTAATTATTTTAAACATAGAATCCATTTTCATATGGAAATGTTCGTACAAGCAATATATGAGTTGCTGTTAGTTGTATGTGTATCACTGAAAATAATCCATTATCTAGACAGCGGTATTTTGTACAAATATACGGAATCCATATATTTACTATGTCACTTATAGAAAACCTGAGGAAGGGTTGTGAAGAATATGGAATGAAAATAAATGATAGAAAGACAAAAGCTATGGTGATGAAAACGATGGGGTAAGTGTCAAATTTAGAAGTAGGCGGGGAGAAAATACAACAGATTACTAGTTTTCGATACCTGGGTAGTATTATTAGTGATGGTATGAAGTGTGAACATGAAATAAAAGCAATGATAGGAATGGCGAAAGAAGCCTTTAGGAGGAAGAAAACACTATTTTGTGGGACCTTGAATAAAGAGTTGAGAAAAAGACATAAAATGCTTCGTGTGGAATACTGTGTTGTGTGGGGCAGAAACATTGACATTATACAGAAATGATGAGAAAAGGCTGGGAAGCTTTCGAAATGTGGGTGTGGAGAAGAATGGAGCGAATTAGCTGGTGTCGGGCAGAAAACGAATGAGAGGGTTTTAGAAATGGTGGACGGAAAAGAACAAATTAGGATATTATTAAGAAGAGGAAGATAAACTGGTTGAGAAATTGCCTAAGAAGAAATTGTATCATGAGGAACGTTTTAGAGAGTATGGTGGCAGGAGAGAGAGGAAGGGGGCGAAGGAGACTACAATTAATGGACGATATTAAAACAAAAAATCATACGTGAAGCCGAAGAGATTATCAGTAAACCATGGAGCATGAAAGCTTTTGAGTTGCAGCAAGTGACCTGCCAATAATGGCAGAATATTTTGATGATGATGATGATGATATGTTTACTGCGGAAGTCTGTACGGAGCATGTGTTATCCATATACTATTTATGTGCTGCCTTTTTCCTGTTTAGATGTTACATCATGTAGCTGCAGGATATCTGACAACAGTCTTCCGTGTATGTTGCATACGTCAACTGTATGTTATATACGTCCAACTGTACGTACAGATGGAACACTTATACGTAAAGTATTGTAAAACCAGTTAAACGTTTGTTGCAGGATGTTAACTATAGTGTACGTTAAGTCCTAAAACTACAGGATTTTAGCATGTAACCTACGTTTTTGCGTATGTCACATACGTATTTTTTTTCTTTCTGCACTTTTAGGAGTGTGTTGATTGGTTGAAGTTTAGCGTACTCACAGCACCGAAGCTAAATGAACTTAAATTTACCTCACGTGAAAGGATTGTCAGAAATAAGAATAAGATATAAACTTATTAGTGATAAAAGAAACAAAAAGAGGAAAAGGTTACTTAAGTAAAATGGAATGAACCAACCCCAAACTATACGATTTAGGAAGGTAGGAGTAATGCACACTGCATATTTCATTAAAAGTAAATACACTGTATTTTACGAGAATTATCATGGAGCAAACAGAGGGAGAGGCAGACGTATATATATATATATATATATATATATATATATATATATATATATATATATATATATATATATATATATAGATAGATAGATAGATAGATATAGATATATAGATAGATACGAGGGCTAGTCAAGAAAGACTTGGACTGATTTTTTTTTCTAGGCAATTTATTATTACTCAGCAACAGGCACATGATCCTTTTCAAAGTAGTCCCCGCCCATTTGAATGCACTTTTTCATTCGAGTCTTCCAGTCCTCAAACACGTGTCGCAGGCCATTCTTTGAGAGGTCCTTCAAAACCGCCTCCGATGCCTTCAGAACCTCGGAATTATCGGAGAAGCGGCGTCCACGCAGTCTGGATTTTAGGGCAGGGAATAGAAAAAAGTCACACGGTGCGGTAGGCGTCTCCACCATCCTCAAACCTTTGCAACAGCTCCCTGCAAGTCTCCACTCGAACGGCCTTCTGCTCTGGTGTCAGGAGTCGCGGAATCCATCGCGCACACACTCGGCTCATGTGGAGGTGGTCATGCAAATTTTGAAGGCACTGCCATGAGATATGCGTAGTACGGCTGCCAGATCGTCGATACTGATGCGGCGATCTTCTCTAACAATGACTGCTGCCGTGTTAATGTTCACCTCAGTAACAGCTGACGCTGATACACCTGGTCCACCAGCTTTCGTCGGCCCTCTTTAAACTCTTTGAATCACCAGAACACGGTACTTTGTGGCAGAGCGTCATCTTTGTAGGCTGCTCTCAACATTCCTACAGTTTCTGTTGCACTTTTTCCCAGGCGATAGCAGAACCGTATAGCTGCAAATTGTTCATCTCGTAATGACTCCATTTCTTCTACAGGCGACTTCTAGAGGCGGCGCAGAACATCACCTGCAATAAAAAGTCGTGGTTACCAAACATGCAATGATTCCTTAACAACATTTTATATATATGCACAGCAAGACCCACCCTACTTGTATGCCAAACTATGAAGCTCCAGCGTTAACAGAACTGCCGGGAAAAAAATCAGTCCAAGTCTTTCTTGACTTGCTCTCGTAGATAGATAGATAGATATAGATATAGATATACATATCGGTAGAATCGAATAATAGGTCACTTTGCTCGCTTCACTAACTTCTACAGACCTCTGGTAAGACTGTAATCTCTGGTAAGATCGTTAACTGAAAGTGTATTTTTACGGGTGTGGAAAATAACTCTTTTTTTTTTTTATCTAGGAAATACCGTTCGTAATGAACATCTGAGAGAAAAAAAAGACAAAAAATTATCAAATTCTTTTCTTTTTCAGCCTACATTAAAGAAAACAAAGAGAGAAAGAGAGAGGATATGAGTTGAAGAAGAAGACCTAATATTAAACAACAAAGTTGCTGCTAGACAAACGCTGATTGCATTATGGAAGAAATTTCGTTTGCGGAAATATCCCCCGCTTTTCCCTTTTCTCAAGACAATGCCTGGCCTCATCATAACGCAATTAGCTGTAGCTTAACAATAAAATCCTAGTTGATGAGGTTACGAGTAAACTTAATAATAAATTTCTTCTTCTTCTCCTGCTCCGCACTCACAGAAGAGGGCCTCCTAAAGCCTCGCCGAGTTAGAAGTTATTGCCACAGTCTCTTGACATAAGCCTTCTAAAAACTTTAAATCTTTTTTCACGTCCCTTGGATTTCAACAATGGCTGGTGATTAATCTTGAATATTGAGAAAAGTGTGCGAATTGGATCTGGGCAAGAGTTGGGAAAAGAAAGGGAAAATGTTGGAGGGTTTGAGGCAAAAAAAAAAAAAAAAAAATCCCCCCTTTCGTAAATCCAGGACTCATCTTTTTTGTAGAGTTTTTTCGATCAAAAAAGTCGGGAACACTCGCTTGCAAATTAATCCTCTAATTTTTTTTCTTTCTCTAAACCGTTTTCTGGAAAAGACAGTAAGCATAGATAAGGATCTTCACTCATGTTTTCGAGATAAGGGCCGTCCTCACACACACTTAACCGTCAGTGTTATCCAAAAGGCGAGACGAGACGAGATATAATGTTTTCTCGTCTCGGAAATTTTGTAGAAATTCGTTCTGGTACTTCATTTTCTTTTTTTTTAAATAAAAGCTTGTCTTACTTGGTCTTGTAAGTAATTGTTCAAAATGTATGTCCTGATCTTTTTTAAAAAATCTTAATTTCATGTTGAAGTGATCAGAGTTCTCCTGCTTCAATAGAGGCGCACGAAGGAAGTGAGGTAACAATCTTCTTTTTGTTCACCTGAACGATTTTTGGTGGGCAAGGAACTTTTAAAACTTTTCTCTCCTTTGGGAGAACTGCTTTTAATATACTTTTAATAAATCAATTTTTATACACAGCAATTGACGAATAGCTTTGTACCTAAAAATATTTTATTTATAATGTAGAAAAATTTCTAAATTGATAACACCGACATTTTTGTTATCTTTTTCCTGCCTTTTGTTTTTAAAATGAGGTGTCTTCAAAGAAGTTCATGTAGTATATATTTTGATGTACCATATTGAATTGTTTCTTTATTATGTATGTTTGCGTCTTCTTGTCTTAATGCATATAAATGTCGTGTTTTCAGCATGAGTGGATTTAGGGGTTGTCTACTGTGGGGACAAATGTGCTGGGGGTTTGGAATAGCCTATCCCTCAGTCGAGTGGGGGTCCGGAAGTTTTTCCACAGGAAATTGTCAATATAAAAACTCGGTTTTTGAGAATTTTCGTGTATAATGCACTATAATACAACATAAGGGAATATTCTTTTTTTATTCTTTCAGAAAGTTGTTGACGGGGGATCAAAGTCTCTCCATGCTCTGCCCCCTCCGTAACTACAGAAAAATTCTCTAATGGTTTTTACTCATTATGTAAATAGAAGTCCAGTCTTTTAGGCAACATACCCTCACTGTATTTCAACATTTAGATAGCCGGTATGTCGAGTCAAAATCGTAATAAAACCTCTGTTTTTTTTTTTTTTCACTTCGATCACCGCCTATTAGACTATATTGTTGAAATTAATAGCTGATAGTTATTCAGTACATTACACCAAATACTGTATTCAGTCCACTAACTGTTTTAAAAATACTTTCCTTGGAAAGCTGAAGGCGTACATTCCTTGATTGATGCACAGGAAGTTGTAGATCTCTTGCAAGAAGAAGGAGGCTATTGAAGCATGGCCACGAGAATACAATAGAAGAAAAGGAATGTGTTATTTTTAGGATAAAATTGTGTTGAGCTACGGTTATTTTGCAGTACAAGACCCGCTACATGATTCGTGCTTTTGGAAAATCGTGTTCAACGGAGAAATCGGTTAATTGAAGGAAATACCGTTATTGCCTGTTTTCATTGTTCCGCGAGCACTACACGAAGTAGCTGCACGTATATTTCTCGAGATTTTTATCTTTCGCTATCTGTTCACCTGTATCCATCTACTAAAAGATGAATATGTGATTGTTGCACTCTTCTATCTGTGTTTATCCCTGTGGGAATATTCTTTTAATGGGTATTCACAAATAGCAGGTCATTTATTTTTCGGTAGGTGAACATTATACTAGCGGTTTCCATGGTTGTGAAATGTCCTGGTTTACACAATATTTCTACTCAGCGGGTTGACGGTAAGGATAATCTCTGTAATTTTGTGGTTTCGAACACCCGTGGGTTTAATGCTTAGGAAAGGGAAACCTGCGATCGCCTTGTCTCCAATGCCAATTCAATATATTCGTTTTTTAATTTTTTTTAACGATTCCCTATAAGAGTATGGCCAACGTTGACCTCCATTCAAAGTAGTTTGTAGCAGGACTAGGGATGCGTTCGAGTCGAGTCGAGACAGAATTTTCCTGACAAAATTCGAGTCGAGACACAACTCTTCCAATAGAAAAATATATATTTTTCGAGTCGAGACATCACTTTTACAGCACATTTTCGAGTCGAGACAGTCTCAATCTTGTCTCGTGCGCATCCCTAGCAGGGACGCCCTCGCGCGGGGGTTCACCTGTTCTGAACTCATCCCCAACTTCGTCGCTTAGGAGCCTGCCTTACTTACGGTAATACAAAATTTACAATTTTTCTTTTGCTTGTTTATTCATAGGTAAAAGAAGATAATGAAATGTAACTTACCACAATCATAGATAATGTTAATTTACAACAGAAAATATGAAGGATTTTCAGTGTTGCCATCCATAAAAATTACAGTGTTGCCAGGAAAATCAACTCCCTTAAAATATAAGTTAAGAGAGCGACTAGAGGGAACAATCTCAACTGCATTTGGTTCAGTATCATGTTGTTTTGGTTTCTTGTGAACTACTTTTTAATTAACATTATTATTTAGTTTTAATAACTGACTGTTAAAACTCTTTTGTGTATTACAAACTAAATACAACTATTATTTACAAAGTAGTTCACAGGATACCAAAACAACATGATACGTAACCAAATGCAGTTTAGTTCGTTCCTCTACTCGCTGTCTTAACTTAGATTTAGGGACGTTGTTTTTCTGGCAACACTGTAATTTCTATGGATGGCTACACTGAACATTCTTCAGGTTCATATTTTCTGTTGTGGAATAACATTATCTATGAATGTGGTAAGTTGAATTTTATTATCTCCTTTCGCTGATGAAGAAACAAGCAAAAGAAAAATGGTAAATTTTGTATTTTTTTAGTAAGGCAGACTGTACAAATTCTTAATAAAAGTATATTTGTTTAGCAGAGATATGATTGGTGTGGTCTAATGAGTTGATCTTACTTATACTTCATTTACCACCGAGCCGCCATTCTCCTACCCAGTTACCTAATAACTTGTTTTGAGAGAAGAAGGGATATGTTTCCTGTGCAGCTGTATATTAAAGTGTGCAAAAGAGGGTAATTAAAAATTTGACAGGAATCGACATATTTATTGTTTTAGAACTGTAGGGAATTTGTCCCTCATGTGGTTCCTCATTATCTTCACCTAACCTCTAGACAAACACGTGAGGTTGAGGTTCGGTATACGGTTTTAAATTGAGGCAGTCCTGAGAAGGCTTGAGGTTGAAACAGAGTGACTTGAGAGCAACCGCGCATCTTTGTGTTGAAGATACCCACCTTAAATTTCGATGCTGTGATGACGTCTGTTTGTTTGCATTGCGAGTTTTTCCCTGTTGTTTTGTGTGTATGGGACATTTGTGGCTGAAAGAGGAAGAAGACTGGATGTGAACGCATATACAGCGAAAGAGACAATTGAACTGTGAAGAGAGAAGAAAATTGGATGAACTACGTCCCCTTGATTGTGATTTTGTCACTGTATTCACCTCAAAAAGTAACGGTGACTTTGGAACAGAATACAATGAAACAGTGAATTCAGTTACTCACAGACAAGTTGGTGAAGTGTAAAGGTGTGTAGTAGGTATTGAAGCTCGAAGGTCAGTGCGTTCGTGTGTGAAGCTTATTAGTACGCTAAAGTATTGGGATTATTTTCAGTGTCATCGCCTTGTACGGAGAGTCACAAATACAGCATAACAGGCAGTAGGACTATGTCTGTGCCATATCCGGATTTGGATACCACAAATCGATATCGAAAATATATCGCTAATTTATTCGAATCGATATTTGAAAATATCAATCGATCAATATAGTCGATTTTGTACGGCTTAAAAATACGGTATAAATATGTCGGAGCGAATGGACGTCCAATAAATACCTTCCCCGCTTATAGAATTCACAAAACTTGCGAATTCGTGGAAATGTCGAATTGGATATTTGCGAGATAATAATACAGTATTTTCACTCACTCTGTAGCCTATGGAATCTGAAGGTTCAACGCAGCATTCACAAAAGCTCTTCATTGAGTTTTGTTCTTACCCAACTGTATCCAGTTTCTACTTTGTATTCCTACTTTTGCGAGATTCATTTTAATATTATCCCTTCATCTGCATCTAGTTCTTCCTAACTCTCTCTCTCTCCCTTTTAAGAGTCTTCATCCCGGCGAAATTAAAATACCGCTAATTTTACAGTAATTATGTGATATCTTCAAATAGATAAAAGATAATCGAAATATGGAACAAGAGCGCCCTAGACAATATTATTTTGCGTTAGGTACCTTATCACAAATCACCTAGCGGCTTTCCGTTTTCAGCTCTTTAGAAACGCGAAAATAAATGCTGATTTTCAAAATGGCTCGAAATCGAAAGCAGATAAGTGAGTCGTGATAACGGTTTCTCATGTAAAATAATATTGTCTAGGGCGCTCTTGTTCCACTTTTCGATTATCTTTCATCTATTTGAAGATATCACATAATTACTGTAAAATTAGCGGTATTTTAATTTCGCCGGGATGAAGAGACTTAATTTCCAGTTAAAATTTGAAAACCGTTCGTACTTTTTTTCCCTTCTGGCCACATAACCTACCTGCCCCAGACTCCTGGACTTAATGACTCTAACAATTTTAGGTAAACGGTATAAATTATGCAGTTTCTCGTTATGAAGTTTCCGTCATTCCCCATTCCTGACCCTCTTGGAACCGAATGTTCCCCTCAGGATTTTATTTCATTTTTTTTTTCAAAGTAAGCAACCACATCTCACAACTATAGGGCTGTAGCACAAACATAAATTATTATTTTTATATTTTAAGCTTCAAATTCTGCAACAGAATTTGCAAATACAAAACAACTTGAACTGAACAATAACACGAATTCGTTTTCGTTGATGCCTCCCACTTTCTTCATTCCACCATTTCACTCATCTCTCATAATCACCGTCTCCTTTAGCCTAACCGGCATAACCGTGGGACGTAAAACTTAAAGATTTCATTTCGTTTTCGTTGGAGGAATTCCAATGCAGTTGATCCCACGATATGGACAATCAAAAATCGGTTTCTCTTCTACCCCCTATTGAAGTAATTATGTATATCCTTGATAGACTACCCGCAGTGCTGTTTTGACGAGCGGGTTAGTATAATCCTCAGGATGCAAAATACTAATCTCTCCGTCGAATACAACTTTAAAATGAAACTAAATTGACAAATCTAAAGACGTAATCTCTTTTCTATTTTACTTAAGGTATAGTTAATTTAATTTGAGACAAAATGTTATATTTAAGCGTAGTCTTGTTAAATTTAGCTTCTTATGGAGTTTGGTTTAGCAAATTTCTAACCAAATTCCCTTACGTAGTATACACTGTGACACTGTTATTTCTTCAAACTACTATTTTCATCTAGTTTTTGCATAAATACCAATAGAATCACGGAAGAATTTAAAAGCCGGCGTAAATTTCGTTACGCTCAATTGTGACATCCTCCAAAAAAAAAAAAAAAAAAAGTTTACGGACTTCCTATCTAAAAGCGTTTGATACTGTTCGCTGATGCTTAATTTAAAATATTCGATTCGAATCCGAGAACCGTTAAGCACTGTGACAGGAATTAATCACTGGAACTGGAGCATTAATATAAGAGAATGGAGAGAAAGGTTGTGAATAACGGATCCATGGTTTCCATGACAACGCGGTTGCAGCGTGAGTAAGATGAGGAGGGGTTGATGTTGAAAAGATCGAGAGGGGGGAAAGGGTGTGTTGAAGCCACCTCTTGGGGTGACTGACCTTCCCGGCTGAGTGGGTGCGGGTGCCTGTGTCTCTCTCTTTCTCTACTGCAATATGTTGGTCCGTTCGTTGGGTGTGCAAGGGAGTGTATCTATTTTTTTTTTCAAATTGTTTATTGTTTACTTTTTTTTTTCATTGATGGATGACTTTTGGCTGGTAATTGAACAGATGAACAATGGTTTGTCCCACTTTCTGTAGGTAATTGGGAAACAATTTTCTGTTCATTTATTACAAAATAATGCTCAGCCAGAAATTGTGGGGCATATTCCGAATTTTGGAAGCTATATTCTCACAGGGATTCCAAACAAACCTGATTATGATTTATTATTGTTACAGAGAGATAATGATAGCAAATTCTTGTTATTAGATAAGCAATATATTTTCCGTTGCTCAGATACTGTTTGCCTAAAATTAAAATTTTGTGCGGAACGAGAAAGAAATGAAATGAAATCTTGGAGTTTTACGTCCCATGCTTATGCCGGCTAGGCTAAAGGTGACGGTGATGATGAGAAATGAATGAAGTGAAGGAAACGGGAGAACCCCGAGAAAACCCACAGACACGGTGTTTGTCCATCACAAAGTCCACTTGACGCGAGCTGGAATCGAACCAAGGACTCCATGCACTAGAAGTAAACGCTCTACCACTGAGCCACCGTGGTTTCGGAACGAGAAAGAAAAAGACCTTTTTGATCCGAACTTCTTTTCCGAAAGGAGGTCACTGAGATGAGAGATGCTTCAGTCGTTGGCGAATGTCTTTAGTTTCCTTGGATTCCGTAATAAAGTAAATAAATCAAGAGTGCTCCCTAGAAGTGGGACTGCCAGTCCGTGGACCAAAGGCCGCACTGCTAGCCAGCTGCCCTCACTACAGATGTGCGATATTTCGATATTTTAATCAATCGATCGATATTTTTCGAATATCGAAATATCGATATAGATATTAATGATCAATATTTCGATATTTTCCGTTGTTTTGTAATTAGATATTACGTTTTTTTTATTGATATGACGATATTTTACCACCATATTTTTGATATGACGATATTTTACCACCATATTTTTGATATCACGATATTTTCCAATTTTTCGATATATTCGACATGTTTGTTTTTAAATACTTATTTTATTTTTTCAAATGTGTTACGAAAAATCGTGAAAAATCAGAAATTTTCTTTCAATTAATCCTTGTGCACTAGATAATCCCGCTTTACTCAAGAGTAAAGTTGATTACATACAAAAAAAAAAAAAGGCTAATATCGATCTTTAAAATCATAAGAGAGATCTTCAACTTAAAAATTCATAAATATGTAGAAATACATAAAAGTAACGATGGAATATTATATTGTCAATCGAGTTACGTTGCTGTGGAAAATATCATTGTTGTATGACGTTGGAAAATGAACTAGAGATGAGATAGTATTCTCAGGGATCTCTTGTAAAGTTCGAGGTCCTATGGTGTCGGAGTTGAACAGGATTTCTCGAGCTCCAGTTTCATACATTTTATTTCGTTTAATACACGTGTTGTTCTTTGGTTTATTTTATTTCGTTTCAATTTTTCTAGTGCATAGACACCCTTGAGGTCTTTTTTTTTTTTTTTTTTTTTTTTTTTTTTTTACAGTTATTTTCCTTTATACCAACTTCGATTAACGATTAACATGGGAGAATTCGGTTTCCACCCGCGCCATTTTGGTTATGACATGTCATGACCACGTTTTTTTCCTTTTCAAGTGCACACAATTTCAATGTTTAAACCAATTCATTCATCTTCTAAAAATTTTCAGTGTCATAAAGAACATGGCTATTAAGGCTGCCTCGTACTAAGTTTAAACCCCAAATATTGGTTTATAATTAAGAAGAAGAAGAAGAAGGAATGAGCTAAATTGGATTGCAAGATTTGAGGAGGAGGAACAAGATGGCGACGGACATCTTTACACTTGGAGTATCATGTTCCTTCAGCTGTGCAATTGTGAACTTGTACATAATTTTAAATTTTGGCAAAATTTAGTTTCTTTACAATTTATATATATTATTACATCTTTTATTATGTCCTGAGCCCACTAGCGGATCCAGAAGGATCGTTTGGGGGGGGGGGCGGTTCGCTCCCTGGAAGATGAGCGTAGCCTCAAGGTGACCAGAATTTTACTTTGAAAAAACCGGACGCATATGAATGCGGGGCTTGAGGGGGGGTATCTAAACCTGATTTAGCTAAATCTGATTCCCTGATTCCATTTTGAGACCCGAATTTGTAAGTTTTTTTTTTTTTTTTTTTTTTTTAATGAAAGTATTCTGAAGATTTAAATTAAATACACACTTTCATTTCGGAGACACGGCGGTGTCATGATTTATTGCTCTAATTGTTTATATTTTGAATAACAATTGCGGAACAGCAGTTGAAAAAAAAAAAGCGACAGATTCGGTGTACGCAAAAATCAATATCAATTGTATACATGCATAAAGAATAATACAAAATGTCAACAAATAACAAAATACATTATGATATTTCTGTATACGTTTCTTGGTAGCTTAAAAAATACATTAATTATAAAGTTTATAATTAATAATTAATGTTTAATAGTATATGGCACACAGTGTTCAAATGGGCCTAATATAGGGGAGCAATCTTTACATATTGCTTTCATTTCTGTTTATATCAGATATAATTCAGCAAATCGAAAATTGAAAAAGAAGAAATATAATATTCAAACTGAACTCCAAGGATGTTTAGTGGCTCCGTGATTATTCCTCGTAGTATCTAATGATTGCCCGAACTTGAATTTCGTGGCTTTCCCCTGAAATAAGGATGTTATGGTTTTTGCCTTAAAAGAACTATGGCCTGCGCTTTCAAGGGCACAGATCAAGTACAGGAGAATGAAATGGATACACTTTCTAATACATAATACTAATCATAGCTGCATTTAAGCATTGTACTGTACTACTAACAGGAATCAAGAGCGACGATTTGAAGTTAACCTACAGCATTAACATACAAAGAAATGAATTGTGAAGATAAATCCTACATAAATATAATATATTGCGGTACTCCTTAACCATATAAATCATTACGAAGGTAAACGCACAATTTATTCAGTAAAATACTGCAAATAATGTAATAATAAAAATATCAATACTAAACTTTCTCTTGCGCAAACTCAACAGAAATTTTGTCGGATCTAGCACGAAATGTGTATAAATTTTACACGAATTAAAATTATATAGAATTACAATATAAGCTATTATAATGTATAACTAGTAAAAAAAAACTCTGAAAGATTAGCAAAGTCTACAACAAAATGAACGAAAGAAGATCAGAAATGTAAAACCAAAGTGATGTTTCCGTTCATTACAGCACCCACTATATTTCCTAAAACATACCGACTGGCGATATTATTTGACAATATCACATATTTTTTTTTAAATGCAAATTAAAATTTAATTTTGAAAAAATTATCACCTTTAAACGAAATTACCAATAGAGGATAATGTACGTATAACTTGTTTTTCTTTCATCTCAGATATAATATGGACCCCGTTTGGTCTAAAGGCTAACACGCTTGCCTTTTGTGCGCGTGATCCCGGATTCGATTCCCGGTGGGGATACAGTTGAACGAAAAAGTGGTTCGGATTCCACTATAATCAGTAGGTCCACGTTTCCTTTAGCCGTTCTGGCACACACGTGGGATGTTACACAAATATCATATGTATAATATATAACTGTTTATTAAAAATATAATATAGCCTATATACCGGTACACATCTTTTACGATTGTGGTTGTGCCCTTTTGTTTCAGTTAAAGATTTTAACAAAGCAATTTCAGAAAATTTTTTTCGAGTTCGTTTGCGATTCAGATACATCCAAGGAGTTCAACTTATACTCAGGCTCATGATTTTTGTGGAGTACCCACGAGTTGAAAATAATTACGACCAAAGACCACGACGGGCGAAAACCAAACAACAGCCTTAGTCACCTTGCAGTCCACTCTGGGAAAGTTACAGCACAAACTCAAATCTACGTCCTATCTTGTTCCTGGCAAATCTGCCGATGACACGAGCGTAATCTACGTTTGTCTTGGTGCGTATATAGTATTGCCAGGTCGCTAAGTCGATCTGCACCCATCCAGAACCGTAGCCATGTCTTCAACCTCTATAGTGTTGAAATGTTCTTTCGGTTGATGCTTTGTATAGGGTATTTTGTACGAATACACCCCCTCTTTTGCAGCGATATAATTAAATATGTAAAGAAAGAAAAGCATTATACCAGACTAGGAATACGGGGTTGGAAATTGGCTCTATTAGGTAATTTCTTAAATGCAGTTGTTAGAAACATAATATAATTATAGCTATGCTTACAACAATAAAATTATATTATACTAGCCTTCACCTAGGTAGGGCTTCGCCCCCAGACTCCCAATTTGCTCTGCATACGGCCTCACACAGTATAGTAAATGCTCCTACGTTTTACCGTGGCACAATTTTCGCGTTCTTCCTTCTACGTATCTCTTTCATATAGCATTGCATTAAGCTAAATCTCTGTCTCGAAATTCAAACACCTCGTAAGGCATTTTAGTGAACCACCCCCACCTCTTTTCCTTCTCTTCTACGTTAAGTGGCAAAAAACGCTCAAATATGTTTAATTATTTTAAATGAAAAATTAAACTATCAACTTTCATGCCTCTAACCGTAAAGGATCCCGAGATATGAGCATCCTATAATAATAATAATAATAATAATAATAATATTAATAATAATAATAATAATAATAATAATAATAATAATAATAATAATAATAATATCAATTATAATAATATTAATAATAATAATAACCGTCCCTTTTCTTTCCTTCTAGGTAAAATATCAAAAACGCTGAAATACATATTGTATTATTTTGAATGAGAAGTCCATACACCAAATTTCATGTTTCTAACCTTCGAAGATTCTTAGATATTGATATCTTATTTTTATAATTGCAAACCACGCCCCCTTTTCTTCCTCTCCCTTTCTTCCACATTTTACTAAAGTATCAAAAAACGTTGAAACGCGTGTCAAATTATTTAAAATGAGAAATCCATGGCCACCCCTTCCCTTCGAATTTCCAATAAATCCTTCCTTAGTGATACCCTGCGCCAGAAATCTTATCTACAGTCCGAATTCCAAATTTCTAGCTTGAGCGGTTTGGCCTGTGCGATCAGTTACTCACTCAGGACTTTTTTTTATATAACAGCTTGTGTTATTTCCCAAGAAGAGATGAAATGCCATTAAAAGTCACAATAAATCCCTGGTCCCTTCCTAATGTTTCCGTGCTTGAACCCCAAAAGTCACGGCTCTCTTCGTTGATCTAGTAGCTAGCGAACGTATCTTTGATGCATGAGGTTCTGTGATTTGATTCTCGGTGAATGAGCATAGAACGCACTATAGTGGTTCAGATCCAACTTTAAACTCTAGTTTTCGTTCTGTAAAGCATCGCTTTTAACAAACGAAGTAAATACATATCAATCAATCAATCAACCGAAAAGTCTCAGATTCAGAGTGCTTTTAGGTAAGATTCTACATTTCCCTTTATTCAAGGTACAGGTACTTGAAGTTTCGGGATACGAATTCCATTTCCATATGCTTTTTCTAGGACAAAATTTTAAAATATATCTTTTTAGTTCAAAGAGTGAGGCGTCTTACCCTCCTTCCTACAGCTGCAGGTCCAACGAATGAATCATATTCTCACTCCTTTGGGGCTTATAGTGACCGCCTCAAGGAACTAGGGACATAAGTATTCACACTTCAATTTTGTCTGTATGAAATAGTACTAAGTACCACACATTTTGATTACTCTGCTAGGCTTGTCACACAGATTGAATCGGTCGGGAAAATACCATATTTGTATTTTTCAACGATAAATGCTGGAAGTAAAATCCAGACCTTTGGGGGGGCGGTCGCCCCCTCCGCCCCCCCTTGGATCCGCCAGTGCCTGAGCCTCTAACCCCCAAGTAATTTTACAAATTGTTTGAAAACAAATCTACTTAGAACAGGTGAATTCGTCCATGTTGGAACGCGCCATTTTATACAAATCTACATTTTCAAAAACAATTAAAACAAATTTAGTGAAGCAGTCCACTGGGCTATAAGGCCGGGACCTTCTTTATAAATCTCCCAAAAGGGAGATAACTAGAACTAGAAGATTTGAGGACAGGGTTGAACCATTTAGGTTAAAGAAAAAAACATGTAATAAAAAGGAAGGTTTTTTGCAAGAATGTCATACGAAAAAGAAACAACAACGTAACATGGAATCCAAAATTCCAATCACATTCACTGTCCGTAACTGAAGTCAAATCCTGAGTCTCATACAGATGACATGCATGTTGTTCATCTGACTAGGCAGGAGACCATAAACAATGATTTGTTTCTTATTATCAGATAACAATACGTACCCATAAAGCACAGCTAAATGGAGATTTAGTCATTAAAATCCAAGTAATTGACAAGCCAAGCAATGTCCGATTGGATCAAAGTATTTTTTGTTGTTGTTCTGCTGCTCTAAAATTATTTGATTTCATGTATTTGATTTATTTTTAGGAACAAGTTCAGAGAAGAAATATTTTGATGATATTTTCGTCTGTCTCCATCTTAAGCTGTAAACAGTATTTTAAAATATGGTAAAAAGTCGCTAAATGGCAACCCTTAATTATTTATGCGTTAGGGAAACTTGTGTGGTTGCCGGATTTCCGCTTGTCTTCATCCATTTAGCTTCCACAAGTAGATTCCATCAAGTGAAACAGTAAAGAGCACAGTTGATCGCCCGTGGATGAGTTGCGCTCTTTGCTACTGTCATGGTCTTCATCACATGTCAGGCTTTTAAAAATCAAATTTATTTAACCTTTATAAATTCAAGATTCAAAGGAAAAAAGTCAGTTTATTCTGTATTTTATTTAAGACGTATATTTGTGTTATATAAATCCGAAGATAGGTAAAATATTCGTACGCAATTTTTTCTTCGGATATTCACTGAATGATACAATATATTGTCGTACTCTTGTGGCTTCAAAATAAAGGAGGAATCAACAAATAAGCGCAATGTATTGTAATAAATACACTTTAGCGTAATCGGTAAGGCCTAAGGTGTCTACATTAGAGATAGGCGAAAGCTTTCGGTTTTCACCGAAACCGGTTTCCAAACAAATCGAAATTTCTGTTTTCTCTCCAAAACCAGTTTTTTTTTTTTTTTTTCCCACCGAAACCAGTTCTGACTATCTTAACGAATTTGTTCTGTTTTCCACCGAAAACGTTTTCAATTTGCTCCAAAAAAGTTTTTTTTTTTTTTTAACTGTGATTTTTGCCGAAGCTTGTGTCTTTTCTTGTCCTATAATACTCATTTCCAAAGAAGTTAACAAAGAAACAAAAACTGAAAGTAAACTTGTTTATATATATATATATATATATATATATATATATATATATATATATATATATATATATATATATATATATATATATATATATATATATATATATATATAGTGGCGGATGCAGGATATGATCAAGGAAGGGGCTAAACCATAGTTTGCAGCTTTATCCAGTGTAAAGCAGGATCGAAGCCCATTTTATCCATCGTATACCTGAGTGTCAACGGGGCTATAGCCCCTAGAGCCTCCCTTGGATCGACGCCTATATATATATACATATAAAATCGAAACTGCTTTTGAAGCGATGCTATTTTTTGTTAGAAAACCGAATGTTTTGGAAAATGCGTTTTTTTTTCTTTGTTTTCTTTTTTTAAGTTTTCAAAAACAGTTTCGTTCAGTGCGATGACTCCTACCTTTTATTATTAGTTTCGGTTCACACAAAAGTTGTTCTCCTATCTTTATGGCTATTCAAGTAAATTCTAGAGGAAGGAAAAAGTTATCCCTGACAGGAATGAAAATTTTCAACTTCAGGGAAGGAGTAAATTTCTGTAACAAGGAGAAAAATCCTGGCATACCCTCGTCATTTCGCATATTTGAATAATTTATTTCAAGAAACCCGTCAACCGAGATTTTTTTTTCACAAAATGACTTTTGTACAGAGTAAGTTACTCATACTCTAAACACACTTTAGTTTCAGAAACCACTCGCCTGTCATGGCGTCAAATAGAGTATCATTAAAACCGAACATGGCTTTTAGTCAGTAGCGGTTTCTGACGTAGGGCTACCGGGCTACAGCACGCTTCCTATGTTTGTGTATTTGTGTTAGACTAATTTTAGTTCAAAAAATTTTCATCTATTCATTTATTTAAACTGTTCGTTAATTAACAAAATACAGAACTTTCCCATGACGATCTTTTTCGAGCGTGGAGCGCGATTATCAGCGCCTTCAGCAGTGTGAAAGTTGTACTAACGAACCGAGCGGGCTGTACTGAATGGAGCCCGCTTGAACTATACAAGCCTACTCAACAAATATATCTCTAGCATGGAGCAAAGATATCAATATGCCTTGTCCACTTTCCTTTTTTTTACACCCAGAATAGCTTCCACCGTGCTGAGTTAGGTTGAGCCCGAAGACATCCTGCGCAAGCGCCAAGTATTCCTCTTTCTCGCTTTCTTCTTCTGCTTACTGGCGGCGCTCGCCGCTCGGTTCTCTCTTTTCTTCTCTTTTTTATTTTCTTTAATCCAAAAGGTCCGGGAGCCCAGAATTGTCAGAAATGTATGTTAAATGAATTGAACATTTTTGACACAGATTCAGATCGTAACTAAATTATAGCACATACATTTAATGGGGCATCGGTAATAAGGGATCAATTAATGGCGTACAATCTAAAATTAAAGAGCACTTTCCTTCGGCACACTACGTCCATTGTTAACCAATTAAATTTGATAATGGAAAGAACTGCATTTCAAAATCAATCGACAAGGCTTTTTCCCTGTAGTCTTTCAGGATTTTCCACATTTTTCCTCCTGCTCCCCACAGCGTGTATCTGTTTTGGAAAAAGTGGCTGTACGACGTATTCCGAGTGGGTCAGCTACTCGATGGAATTTCAAGTCACGAACCGTCAATTCCGTTTATAAAAATTAAAATGTTTCGAAAGAGTGCTTTTCAGAACTAGAGAAATCCAACACAGTGAATTCATGTTTTGGTTAGAATTCTTTCACAAAATAATGCCGCATGTGAATATTTTCTATAATCAAATTCAGTGCAGGCCTACCATTAAAGTACAAACAGCACTTAAATATTTCATTGAAGCTATTGAGAAAATTCGGAATGACACAGACAATATTAGGACAAGTGATATGTTTCTTCCAACAGTTGGTGAAAACAAACGTGGGCGAATTATATCTTGCAGAGTATCCAATGCCAAAGAAGTATGTGATTGCATTTCTGCGGATACGCGAAATCGATTTGAGAAAACAAGCCATTTGGATGCCGCCAAATTTCTGGATTCTGCAAATTTTAGTGATCTTTCCGGAACATATTCTGAACACTGCGGTTGAAAGCTACCCAATGTTAGGTAAGCAGTAACTTCGCACTGAGGTTTTGGTTCTGTCAGCTTATCTTTAAAAACAACTTACAGGACAATTTTAGCGAAATAACAACCCTTTTGCAAATAATAGTGACCATACCAATGTCCACAGCAGAGCCTGAGAGATGCTTTTCGTCTCTAAAGAGAATTAAGACACTCGTGAGGAATTTCCGTAGGTCAGGAAGGTTAACTGCCCTTGTCATGCTCTCGATAGAAAAAAGTTTGATCAACAACATGCTAGATTTCAACTCCAGGGTGATAAGAAAGTTTGCCAGCATTAAGAATCGAAGGATGGACATCAACTTCCGCCTTCAGTGGAACGTATATATATATATATATATATATATATATATATATATATATATATATATATATATATATATATATATATATATATATGAATATCTTGTAGCACGCTTTGTTAATGACAGAGCTCCTCCGTGGCTAAGCGGTTAGCGTACGCGCCTTTGGCGTGGGAGACCCGGGTTCGATTCCCGGCGGGAGCTCATGTGGTTCGGATTCCACGTTAATCAGTAGGTCCACGTCTCATATGGCCTCGCTGCTGAAAGGGACGCTAAACTAAAATCAACTCAACTCAACTTTGTTAATGACAGTACGAGCCGCCACTGCTTTTAGTGCATAAACCCGTCCACTGATATCATATAACGCGTTTCTGCAGTAAATATAATGTATATCTGTCTTCTCGACACTGCACTGCTAGCGGCATTTGTGGTGTTTTCATTTCAGTGCACTTAATTTGTTGACATTTTTCAAGTTATCATTGAGGGGTGTTGTGTAGCTCTACTGATCAGAGTAGAGCTGTTATAATATCCGTTGCACAGATTTTTTCCCGTTCTTTGGTTGCAATGTCTAGTAATAGTTCTGACGATGAACTTCCAGCAAAAAGAAAAGGCTGTGTCCAGCAAAAACATTTTAAAATAAAAGCAAGTGAGGTGGAAAAGTAAGCAATTAAATTAATAAATAATCAGGGATGGTACCGAGTGCGAGACTAGTCCGAGTCCGAAATGTTTTTTCCAACCGTACGTTTCAAGCAAAAATTCTGCATCAAATTGTCTTACCTGGCTTTTGTGTTAAATGTTGGAACTGTTTTGCAGCAAATTCGGTCCCGATTTAAGCAATGTTCTGGAAACTTTCCGGAAACCCGCTCTAGTACCATTGGATGTGCCTTGATATTGTCTCTTGGAAACTTTATAAAGAACTGCGTTTCTATCTCTTACCGTTCTTTTAAAATCGAAAAAAAGTAACTAACTGATTCATACTAGCATTGCAATATTGAATAACTCATGTGGGTCCCCCTATTGTATTTATGAATATACAATAATTTGTCATAATTTGAATGCAATTTGTCTTAAAAGCCTCATATATATATATACCTTCTGCATCTGAATGTCCCCCTTCCCAAATTTACAGAGAAATCGGCGCCCTTGTCTGTCAAGTGTCTGAAAAAGCCCGTATGTTGTTAGTGTGAGAAACTGTCACACATGTATTATTTGATAACTAACGTTGCTTTGCTAAGCGATTTGTATTTTTAGTATAAGTTACGAAAAAAACACTTCTGGACATATACTCCCTAAGGTTAAATTCAACACGCAATAATTTTCGAAAGCGTTGACTCAGCTTGATTATTAAAATATCTTTTTCTTCAGTACGGAAATCTATGTTGACTAGTCAATGTCAATTTTCTGTACAGCTGTGGTGGGGGGCTTTTAGTTGAAAATGGAAATGGCTCATTCATCTTTGACTGGAGAAATGGTTATTCTATGTTTTTCATTATCATTTGGGCATGAAACGAACGCCTGAGAGATATACTACTCCCTTATACAATTATGTAGTGTTGGAATGTATAACTCATAGGATATGACACTTTTTTTAAAAAAAATCAACATTTCCAGTATACCCCCTAAAAATGCCATTAAAAAATAACGGCCATGTTTTTTTAAAAAAATATTCAACTAGACCTGGACAATCTACACAATATTTGGAATCGACCACTGAAAACGGCACGTTTCTATCACTTGTGGTTTTCGAGATCTCATTGCCAAAAGGATTGGAGACAAATATAAACTTTTCCTTGGAGACAAACATATAAATCTAACATTTTAATATACAGACTAGCTGAACCTGCGCTCTCTACACAGCGCATCATTCGGATATGAGCATGAATCTCCTTGTTATTTCTTACATCTGTACATGTCCCTTTACAGACACAAGTGAAAGACGTCTTGATAAAAATTGGTAAGAGATACCATAAAGGAGAGATTTTGTCGATTACTTTTTCAATATCTCGCACCGTTTGCAAGATTTGAGCCTACTTCCGATTGGAGTTTTTAATTCATGTATGATGAGTGTTATCTTTCTTCTTGCATGCAGAATGTAATAAGCAAATACATTACACACAAAATTAATTATAATGTCAGTGATATATGGCGTTCATTGGGCAAAACACTCCAAACAATAAAGATTCAACTTACTGTTAGAGTGGAGAAATGGTTATCCTTCGTTTTTCATTATCATTTGGACATAAAACAAACGCCTGAGAGGTATGCAACCCCTATATACAATTATGTGGTGTTGGAATGTATAATGTGTAGAATATGAAGCCTTAGCTTTTTTTTTTTTTAATTTCAATACTTCCAATGTACCCGTAAAAATGTAATAAAGAAATAATGGCCATGTTTTTTAAATATTCAATTAGAACTGGACAATCTACACAAAATTTGTAATCGATCAGTGAAAACGTTATTTTTGTAGAGCCTGTAGTTTTCGAGGTCTCATTGTCAAAAAATTGGCCTCAAACATATAAACATAGTTTAAAAGAACTCCAAAGATGGCAGCACAATTCATTGGCATTGATTTTGGAAAAGGCTTTGAACAATAACTTAAAAATATAAACTTTATATGGGAAAGGTCTACTTAAATAATTTATTTAAAGTACACATAGTTTAAAGTTTCTGTTAAACGTGAAATTACAAATAACCGTAAATCAAAGGTTTGAAATCCAAAGTTTATAAGGTTGGAGCTCAGGCACTTTTGTTGCTATTGTAGCATTTTAATAGATAGATAAATAAATAATATAGGTTCAATTATTTTTGAGACTCAAAATACTGGAATCCTAAGCTCCGCAAGCTGGATCATGGTTGCAGTTTAAAACATGACGCATATCCTTGGAAATGATCGTTAGCTGTTTTATACGCTTTTTTTTTTTATTTTCTTTCCACACGGTCTTTGTAGCATTACTGGTCTGTCCTGAAGGATTAGAAAAAAAAAAAGGAGGATTAGTTTTCCCATAATAAACATGGTCTTTGCTTGACCACAGTTAATCTGAAGTGGCAACAAAGCGAGAAACTAGATATCGCTCTTCCGTTCCTTCCATCCAGGCAAGTCCTCGTTGCCTATTTTAATTTTCAACTAAGTTAGCCTTAGGCTTCAAAGGTGCTCGTTTGTCAATATTAGAAGAAAAAAAATGTTTTATTGTGCTAATGGGTTTCGTAAACCTATTGGGCTTCTCTGTTGGTGACTTTCCCCTTTTGAATTCTTTTGAATTGACGAATTTGTAACGGTTCAGTGAATTGTGGGAGCGTTTGCTTTGGTATAAAGTCAGCGAGCGTCTTGTATATCACCCAGACAACATTTTAGAAGCCTCAAAATCAAGGACGTCGCTAACGGTCTGCTGTTTGACTCAGATTTAAAAAAAAATCTTTTTGCTTCCAGCTTGTCTTACTGTTAATTGAAAACGAAGTTGAAAAGAAAGTCTATGTGGGCTAGACAGACACGATAATTCAAAGTTTCCATTTACTATAATTCAATGTTGTAAGTTTATAATCTATTCATGAAATTAAATTTGTAATTTAACTGTCCTGTTTATGTCCTGTAGGCTAAAGGTGCTGGAGGAACAATGCAAAGAAGTCCCAGTGTCAGTGGAAAGATCGCCAGTGAAGTCAACTCGCAAACAGTCCGCAGAACTTGGTACACCCCGATCAACTCTGCGCAAACACTTGAAATATGACTTTAAATTACACTCATACCGTCCAAAGTTCAAGGTGCTTCAAGAGTAGGTGACGGTATTTTGTGCCCACCACGTACAACTTAAGGGATCCGAACCATATGAGCTTCCGCCAGGAATCAACTCCAAAGGCGCGTACGCTATCCACATAGCCACCAAGATGAGTCCTCCAAGGATGACATGGGTTACCGGGTTACTTTAGTCAAAGTTTATATGCGGGTCACCTGGGTTACTTGAGTCAGGATTTTTGTCCGGAACACCTGGGCTACGTAAATCAAGGTTTTTGTCCACGTTCCCTGGTTACTTGGACCAAGGTTTTTATCCGGTCACCTGGCTTACTTTAGTCAATATTTTCGTCCAGGTCATATGGGTTACTTGAGTCAGGACTTTTGTGCGGGTCATTTAGTTTACTTGAATCAAAGTGTTTTCGAGTCACCTGGGTTACTAGTCAAGTTTTTCCGGATCACCTGGTTACTGGAGTCACTGCGTTTGTCCAGTTCATCTGGATTACTTGAATTAAAATTTTTGTCCTGATTCGTTGGATTACTTGAGTCAAGACTTTTATCCCAGTCATCTGGGTTATTTGGGTCAATTATTTTGTCCGGGTCATCCGAATTACTTAAGTCAACGTTATTTCCGTTCAGCTGTGTTACTTGAGTCAAGGTCTTATCCGGATTATCTGGATTGCTTGAGTTAAGATTTTGTCCAGCTCTGTTGGGATTATTTGAGTCAAGACTTTTATCCAGGTCATCTGGTTTACTTGAGTCAAGGGTTTTGTCCAGGTTATCTTGGTTACTTGATACAAGGTTTTATCCTCCCTTGACCAAAGAAGGGAATTTTGAAACTTAGCATAATAGACTAGTTTTTTTAAAATAGTTATTTTTATAAGCTAAATAATTCAGAAAATGGTTTCTTACATCCAAAAATCGTAAAACAGAAAGTGCATACGTATTTCTTCAATTGTAAAATGATTAATGGAAGTGAGTGATTATGAAATTTGATGGATGATATGAGAATATGGGTGGAAACGATAGAGCCTCGAGAAAACACACGTCACGATTTTGTCAACTACAAACCCCATCCCTTGGGATCGAACCAAGAATCCTTTGCCTCAGAGGTGAGTGTGCTATACCATATAATCATTAATATTTATTGTTAGCATGATATTAGCTGTTTGTAGCCTACTGTTAAAATTCTATATGTGAATATTCTCACAATATATTCCTAAGATATTCGCTATTCAAAAATTCGAACAATATATTCCTAGAATATTTGCTATTCAAAAATTCGAATAATATATTCCTAGAATATTCGCTATTCAAGTATTCTAACAATATATTCTTAGAATATTCGCTATTAAAGTATTCGAACACTATATTCAAAACATATAATATTCGGACAATATATTCTTAAAATATTCGCTTATATTCCTGGAATATTCCCCATTTGAATGCTCGATAATATTATTATTTGAATAAATTTGATAGCATTTGTTGAGCTGATGAAATTATTCAGTGAAATACGAAGTACTTGTACTGGAAAAGAGCAGTATATAGTTTTGCGTTCCAATTTGCAGTGGGGCAGTGTATGATATGTGACCTTTTCTTGTGTGTATTGGTTTTTTACTCCTTCTCTGCCAGAGAAATGTGCTGGCGTCGTCGTTCCTTTCTCTTTGCTTGTAAGATACACAAAACAAGGTCGTGAACACAATTGACTGATTCTCCGAGTGACCACTTTTTCTTTCTGTCTTTGCGAACCTCGTTAAGTGTGTCTCGTTGTTCATATTATGATGTCTCTTTAAAAATGCATTTGCAACTGTTGCCATGTTGTAAATATTTTGGTTGTTAAGGCTCTTCCCTCTCGCCTCTCTCTCTCTCTCTCTGTCCCAATTTTTTTGAATCATTATACGAGGGTGATTCAGAAAGTAATGCCTCCAACGTGATACCTTTATTTGTGTTGACAGATAGCACCGGGACAGGTAACAGTGGAAAGCCTGCCAGTGGTATCAGTGCAATGTCAGCTACAAATGGTGGCATCATTTTTCAACATAGTCCCCATTATGGGGCAACACACTTGAGCCAAGGCGAAACAAAGTTTTTTTTTTTTATGCTGTCGGCGAAGGATTGTAGTGACTGCTGGCGACACCATTGTCGAACTGCTTCACTACAGCGAAATTAAACTACCGCTAATTTTAGAGTTTTTCTGTAATATCTTCAAACAAATAAAAAAATATTCGAAAAGCGGATACGTAATGAACTAGATAATACGATTTTGCATGTGCTACTGTTATCACAACTCATCTATCTGCTTTCGATTTGCAACTGTAGATAGATTTAGCATTTTTTTTTTTTTGGCGGATTCTGTAAATAGCGGCATACCAAAAGCAGATGGGTGAATTGTGGTAAAGTTACTACATGCAAAATCGTATTGCCTAATTCACTACGTTTTTGCTTTTCGAATATTTTCATTTGTTTTGAAGATATTACCGAAAAACCCCAAAATTAGCGGTAGCTTAATTTCGCTCGAGTGAAAACAATTAAGGACTACAGAGGTTAACATTGAGTGTTATGAAGAGTTCAAGGGAATGTAAAATAATAATAATAATAATAATAATAATAATAATAATAATAATAATAATAATAATAATAATAATAATAATAATAATAATCGTGTTTTCAAGGTTCGAGTTATCGATGTCCAACTGTACCGGTATTAGGCTATTCGTCAAGATTTGAACAATATTTTTTTAAAAAGTGAACTAATGGCGGGGCGGAGGGTTCAGACGGACTGATGGATCCATGTACAGCTCACAGATGACGAGAAGAACCCTAGCAGAAGTAGTGTGACGTAGGTATGGGCTCGCCCACTTTCCGCACTGGGGTTTCAAATGACAAAACGGAATAGCTCACATATAACTTTACCCCGAGTAGCAGACGACATCTAAGTATAGACCACACCTCAAAAACCGAAAATGGACTTGTCCGTGTCGTTGACCTTTCCCCGCGTCCCCTGTTTTAGGGTTCTTCTCGTCCTCTGTGAGCTGTATCAGGTAGCTTTGGAACTGAAATGGGACATTAAAGTTAGAACAAACAAAAGTATTTATGAAATGTGTTTTAAAAGTAATTTTACAGTTCGAAGAAACGTTTAGAGCATTGGTTCTCAACCTAATACCTATCACGACCACATTTTATCACATCCTTTTGCCAGCGACTCCCTTTATAATATCTAGTTAATAATAAGCTTGTGTGGGACTTTTAATAAAATTATTGCGGAGATCTTACGATATCCATCTATTTCTATAATAGTAGAATCCATTTCTTGTATATAGTGGATACAGTAATTTCCCTAAAAGCGAATAGATTAAAATCAAATTTAGTTAGTTCATACTTCTTCCGCTTATCTTGGCGACCCCCTTACGGGTCGCAACTCCCACGTTGAGAAATCCTGCTTTAGAGTATATGAGAGTTATATTATGTTTACTTGTCGTCCTTTTTACTTTTTATTTGCTTTTTTAACTATCAGAACATATATATTTTTTGTCCATGATTATTCAACAGTATTCTACAGATGAATGGTTAACCCGACAGTATTGGTCTGCGGTCTATGAAAAGTAAGTTGATCCTGATCTCAGTACCATTAAAAAAAAGCACGGAAGTAAATTTTTCTGCTTTCACTTTGACGTTAACAAAAAACAAAAGTATAATCATTATCAGCTTTTTTTTTTTTTTTCATTTGATTGTAATTTTTGGGATTTAAGAGTTTGTTCCTGCATCACATCACCTGCTATGGAGGATAAAATAGAAGGGAATGGATAGGTAGGTGGTGACATTCGAAGCAAACGAAACAGCTGCGAAACGACGTTCGTGTCGCGTGCTATTCCCCACGAGCAGTCAACCAGGAACAAAAACGCACGCCTCTCGTCTGGGATGGGAAGCACTTTTTTTTAATTTCTTTTTTCTCTCTCTCTCGTTCACAGACGAAAAAGAAAATTCCTTGGTCGGTCGCTTTTACCTTTTCTTTTCATCTACGGTTTTCTTCATCTTCTTTGATTTTTTTGTTTTAGCTTAATTTGTTTTTTGTTGTTGCCTACGGCGCTCAATAACCTCCTTGTTCTTCTCAACATACGTGAAAGAAGAGGAGAAAACAAAAACAAGGCTCTGCAGATCCAGAATTCTCTTTACCTGATTCTGAAGTTGCCCGCTGTATGTAATGTTGGCTTGATACCTCCTGAAAGTTATACGATTATAGTCCTACTTTTATGATGATAGAATAATTGGTGGAATGACTATGTGGAAGGGAACGGAAGCACCCCGAGAAAACCAACGAACACAACGTTCTCCACCACAAATTTACTTGGCCGGATCGAACCATGGACCTCACGCTTCACAGGTAAACATTTTAACATTAACTCACTATGCCCCCTAGTTTTATGATGAAAAATGTTTTTTATTTGTCTTTTCTAGTGTTGCTCACAAGACGAAATTTTCTCGTTTCGGAAACGAGACGAGACTCTGTACGAGAAGAACTTGAAATTCGAAACGAGACAAGAGATTTCATGAGTCTCGTGGTCAACACTAGTTAAGAGTCTTCATCCCGGCGAAATTAAAATACCGCTAATTTTACAGTAATTATGTGATATCTTCAAATAGATAAAAGATAATCGAAATATGGAACAAGAGCGCCCTAGACAATATCATTTTACACGAGAAACCGTTATCACGACTCACTTATCTGCTTTCGATTTCGAGCCATTTTGAAAATCGGCATTTATTTTCGCGTTTCTAAACAGCTAAAAACATAAAGCCACTAGGTGACTTGTGATAACGGTACCTCACGCAAAATAATATTGTCTAGGGCGCTCTTGTTCCACATTTCGATTATCTTTTATTTATTTGAAGATATCACACAATTACTGTAAAATTAGCGGTATTTTAATTTCGCCGGGATGAAGACTCTTAACCCAAGTCTTAGATTTCACTGAAACAGTGTTTTAGTATTACATGATTCAAAGTATAAAAACTACAAATTGCTAAAATAATAGTACGAACACAACTGAGAGTATTTTTCAACGTTTAAAGACATAGAAGTTGTTAAACAAAAAAACAAAAATATCCTTCAATAAATAAATAGGCCCTATTGTTTAAATGTTGTTGTATCTGTTGTTGACTACGAGTCGAGACGAGACAAGATTTTCTCGAGAGATGCGAGACACAAAAAGAGGTCGTCTAAAAGAAAAAAAATAAACGTTTCCAGACGATAGAGGATTTTTTTGATGAGATACCAGACGAGAAATGTCTTGCAAAAGAAAAATATTAACTTTTCGAGACGAGAAAGGATTTTCTTGATAAGATACGATACACAAAAAGAGACCTTTCAAAACAAAAAAACATAATCTCTTCGAGACGAGACCGGATTTTCTTGACGAGATAGGCTCCAAATCAGATCCCGTGGGCAGCTTTAGTTATATCACATCCTTCGTGGCTCTCTCATGACGCGGAAGGATTCTGTCAACTTTTAGATGAAATAAAGAAAAGAAAATAATAGCATAATTTTGTACATAAATTTACAAATCGAGACGAGACGAGAAAATTTTTTCGAGACGAGACGACAATTCTTTGAGAGGAAAGAAAACCTTATGTCTTGCTTCAAGCAGCACTTATGTTTTTGTAACGGGCGTGTGATCATGCTACACAAATGTATATAAGAATTCAACGCCAACCACACATGAAGAAGCACTCAGGGTTAGATTAACGTCCACCCCCATCCCATATGAGAGGGAAGCGCCTTCGACTTATGTACTCTGGAAGAGTAATGAATCTGCTTAGGGGGAGCAGAAGTGCTTGTGCAGCCGGTGTTAAGTACAAGAACAGATGTTCCTTAGAGCTGTTTTTTTTTTCTTTCTTTGGTGCGTTACCCTCTGACATCCCATTACACCAGTTTTCTTTTATGTTGTTTGCCAACACCTTTGAAGTCACGTGGTTTCTATCGTAATGTACACCGCATAATACTATTTCTTTTGATTGTTCAACATAAAGAAGAAAAAAGACATAAAAAATTGTCGATTTCGTAGATTGTAATGCATTTTGTTGTTGTTGTTGTTCTATTCGCTTGTGTTTGGCTTTTGCTCATATCAAATTACTGCCAAGTTGTTCCTTGAAATCTTCCATTTTGTTTTATGTTGTTGTTGTTGTTGTTGCTAAAATTAACTTCTTTTCCAAATGAGCATTTGTTTCTTTAGTTACAAGTACAGTGCTACCCATATCCACTGATGCCAACTTAGCCTATTTTTGCCTAAATCTAACCTTTTTGGAGAGGGATTTAGCCATACAAATCTACGAAATGCTTATAGCCTTAAATATGGCTAATTTTATGAAATTCTTTTGCCAATTTTGGCTTTTTTTATTAGCACTTAAATTAATTTTAAAAATATAGTAGGACGAAGATAATCCGAACATCAAAAATACGAACGCGATCTCTACAAGCTTTTTATATTTTGTCTTAGCGCTAGCGATAAGCAAACTCTAGGATTGTCCGTCGGCATTGTGTGAAGTCAGTGTTTTTACAAAAGCTCATTCATATGTAATTGTTTGTCATACATATTTTTATTTTTATTTTTATTTTCCCTTAGGCCTATATAAATTAAGTTTTAAGTGTGAGTTATTAAACTAGTGTAATTTAATGTATGAGCAAGTTCTTCAGAAACATTAAATGTAACTTTACGTACGGTGTTGTAATTAACTACTGTGAGTAGGCTACTGTATAACCCAGGAGCGTCATTAGCGTCATTTCAGATTTTGCTTGGGGGGCAAGACCCTTTGATATAAGTAAAATTTCGCATATTTCACTGATTTACTACAATTTTATTGATAAAATCTATAGAAATCTCAAACTCAGGGGGGGGGACAATTGCCCCTCCCTGCCACCCTGACCCCCTGGTATAACCACTGTATCGACAAAAGAGCATACCGTACAGTACATTTAAGCCTAAATGGCATTTTCTTGGTCATTTTCGAAAATCCGAACTACCTGTGGTCCCAGTTAGTTCGGATTTTCGACTTCCTACTGTAGTTTTTCTTTGAAAATATTATATTATCGTATTAATTGATTTCTCTAGGCAGAGGGTGTTTTATTAGGCAACAAACACCTGTTTTTCATTCTTCTTCTCTTTGCCCACCCACAGGTTTACAACTACTTAACAATATTTATCGACTCAGAAATAATGTTAATGTCGCTCCTGTAACGGCCCTGTTTGCTACTTTTTTTTAATTATCTTTAATTTTCGCATTTCATTGCAAGAATGAAAGTTTTTAAATACAAATTTAGTAAACTGTTCGGTTCTCAAGCCACAGAGATTGTTTTTGTTTATTAAAGGAAACAAAAAGAATATCTAGCTCGAAAACTCTCAATGCACTCATGATCATTCATGTGGTTGTACGGAGAAATAAGAAGTGTTTGTAAGGGACTATGACCTGCCGAAAGAAGTAGGCCTACTACTGAAAATTCGGACATTGGCAGTCTACACAAACATAAGCAAACTAATTCAGAATTCAACGATGGTGCATCCAGTTCCAGTGCCTCGGATAGCTGCGATGTCATTGATGATGACATTTCAATTCAACTGATAATATGGCTGTTGACTTTCACAAATCAGATTTGTTGATGGGTTTTATTGTAAAGTCATATATGTTGTTTGTTATCCTTCAGCGAAAAAAAAAAAAATCAACATTTCAAATTTTACTGTAACTCACTCATAATCCTACACATAAAAGAGGGCTTAAAATCTACAATTTGGGTTATAGGACAGCAGTTCAAAGTCTAGCCATTTTCTGCGTAAAAGAGCTTATTTCTAAAGACCATTTAACCTATTTTCTTCCGAGGTAGTTGGCAACCAGTAGCGTACGCAGGAATTTATTTCGGGAGGGGTCCAAACTCGATATAAGGGATTTTTAATATTAAAATTCCTATAACATCCCCTAAAGTTAAGCTAAATTTACACAAAAGTCGAACTTTCGGGGGGGGGGGGCGGACCCCCAGGATGCATCCCCTGCGTACGTCCCTGTTGGCAACACTGCCCATATCCATAGTTGGCAGAAGGGGGAGGGGCACAAGTCGATAAAAATTCTAAATCTCTCTACATCAATAATTATTCATATCTTGTATGCGTGATTCTCATTATATTCCTTCACAAATCTTTGAAATATTTGAGATTAACGTCCCACATTTTTGCCTGTTAGGCTGAGGGAGACAATGATTCAAGCAAGTGAATGATGATGGAAGAATTGATGGAAATGAGAAAGTGGGAGGAAACAGGAATACCCCGAGAAAACCCACGGACACGGTGTTTGTCCACCAGAAACTTGCTTGGTCGGGAATCGAAACAGGGACCTCCCGCGCACCAGACGTAATCGCTCTACCTCTGAGCCTCTGTGCCAGTTATGTGTTGAAAGAAGAGCAGGGCACCCACGCAAAAGGTCCACCATGTCCGAACCTTCCCCCCACGCCCCACCCCCCAAGACATCGTAACTCGACACACATTTGTACACTTGGGAGACCCGGGTTCGATTCCCGGCGGGAGCTCATGTGGTTCGGATTCCACGTTAATCAGTAGGTCCAAGTCCCGTATAGCCTCGCTGCTGAACAGGACGTTAAACTCAAAATCAACTCAACATTTGTACACTTTGTTAATAAAACATTTGTAGCCGGCGATGATAAAACTGTATTTGTTTAGCAAAGAAATTGTTGATGTAGCATACAGTTTGATTTTACAATGCATCTGTAGTCTTTCTTTTCTTATAAAAGCAATCTAGTTTTATAATATTTTCTGAGAATATAGATGGCAGTATTCAAGGGCGCCGATTTCTCTGTAAATTTAGGGGGAGGGGGGATTCAGATGCAGGATACATATATGAGGATTTTAAGAGAAATTGCATTGAAATTATGCCAAATATTGAATATTTATAAATACAATATTTGGGGGCCCACGTGAGCTTTGGGAGGCGCGGGCCCCCAGGATCGTCGCCCTTGGCAGTATTTAACAATTAGTTATCGCCTTTTTGGGAGCAAAATAACACCGATTCAATACTACATAAATGTAGTATCTTGTATTATTGGGTTCCCCTTCGTACCCCCCCCCCCAAAAAAAAACTTTTGACCCCTCGCAACAGAGGCAGATGTAGAAAGTAAAAACCTTGGGGGTCAGCCAGAAGCCAGACTATGATAGGTTCAAAAATATATAAATAATAGCTTTATTTATGTGTCTCAATAAACTGGGGGGCCTAGGCTCCCCCGGCCCTGTGGCTAGATCCTCCACTGCCGAACAATAAAATATTCTGGGTGCGCTCTGACGGAGTGTGTACTAGTTTCTGTTACAATTATACGCGGAATAGTGTGACATGATTCTGAGTGCAGTTAAAAGGGACGCCTGGTGGGCATCGAGAGAAAGAGCAGATTGGCTAGTTGGCCTGGTCCAGAGTGAACATTAGCTAAATGAGGTGGGTGGCTTTTATCTCGAGGGAGAGAGAGCCTTCATTTCTCATCCCCTCCTCCCCTCCGTAACACATCGTTCGGATAGATCGATATGTGAAGGGTCGTACGCACTGGAAGCAAGACAAGAAAAGGAAGGACTCGGCGTAAAGGATCTGGATGGAAACTGTGAAGTGGAGTCGTGTCTCAAAGTCGTTATTGATCATGTTGTAAAGAGATTTCGGTCTCCTTTCCTGTTTCAACACAAAGTCATTGCTCACTTGTCGTCGTTTGCAAGTCTTCACCAATCTGGAAATTGCGTGCGTGAGCTGAAAGTGTATTTCCTCTTAATAAGACAGAAGAGAGGCATATAAGCTTTCTGTGGGAGTTCTCGAACTGATTGCTATGGATGAAGAAGCCAAACAAACGACTCAAGCGCCTACATAACGTATGCAGTGCAACCTGCCTTTCATCTGTTGATACAGATCACTTCAAAAAGTTCTTGATTCTGTTCCTGCTTTCACTAACATTCGTCGTGACTTTTGTATAGAATATTCTATGAACTAGCTATTCTCCATCATATTACACTTGAAGAACTCGAAAAGAAGACATTTTTTTTTTCAAGAACAGAAAATCATAGTGGGTAAAAGTTTTGCCAACATTTGAAATCAGCTTAAAGAAAGAGAAGAGACATATCGTTCTGTGTCTTGCAATGTGTTGTATGTTAAAATTTGGGTATTTTTAGTTGACACCAGTATTGGATCTGGGGACACTAAGTTTCATCACCTCGCAAAGTATCGTATGTATGCGGCTAATAATACCAGAGTTATATATATACAGTGGCGTATTTACGATTTTGTATCGGGAGGGGCTTTGCTAACTTTCGGGAGGGGGGGGGCTTTGACTGAAAATGTGAAAATTCTGCAAGATATTTCACAAACTTTACTATAGTAAGATTTCGGGGGAGGCTTAAGGCCGGAAGCCCCCTAAATACGCCACTGTATATATATATATATATATATATATATATATATATATATATATATATATATATATATAATGCAGAAAAATTATATATTTCATCAGGGGCGGCTTTAGGATTTAAATTTTGGGTGGGTTTGATCCCTCGCTTACGAATACATATACACATTTGATTGATTGATGACAGTAGGAAATTACTTTTACAGTTGTGGTTGGTGCTATTTGTTAAATAATTATCTACCATTAATTAATACAAATAGGAAAAATATATTTACTCTTTATTGTATATTTTTCAAAAAATTTGGGTATGCCCGGGCCTACCCGCTAAAACCGCCACTGTATCTAATTCTATTTGAAAACTGTAAAATGCAAAAGCTTTTTCGCTCTCCTGTAAATTTGTGATTTTCAACATACGACTTATTGCGAGAAGCAGAACGATATGTCAAGTGATAGATCTTATCAATATGAACAAAATGACTTGCTTGAAAGCAAATCTCATGCGCAGTTCTCGAGAAAATAGACAAAAGTTAATGTATATGGCGCTAAAAGATACGTCATTCATAGCGGACAAAACAGGATGCCACTTATCAGTACTGCTGCCCAGTAGCGTACCCAGGAATTTATTTCGGGGGGGGTTCAAACTAAATATGAAGCTATTTTATATTAAAATTGCTAAAATTGCCCCTAAAATTAGGCTAAATTTTTAAAAATTCGAAATTTCGGGGGGGTCCGGACCCCCGTGTCCCCCCCCCTTCCGTACGTCCCTGCTGCTGCCCACAAAAAAAATAAGAATTTCTCATCTTGGCTCGTAAATTTTGTAGAAATTTGGTCTCGTCTCGATTGTAAAAAAAAAAAAAAAAAAAACTTTCTTTGCCTCGTCTCGTTTTGTAAATATATGCCCTATTTTTTCTTAATTTCATCTAGAACTTATTAGTATCCTTCCGTGTCATGAGAGATTCACAACTGGTCTGATATAACAACATTTTAACCATATTTATTATTGGAGAATGTATAATAACTTGCGTATCTTTAAACGTTGATAAATGTTTTTGATTGTGTTAGTGGGCCTGCGTAGCGTAGTTGCTAGCTTTTTCGCCTTTGATACGAGTGGTGCAGGGTTCGATTTCCAGTGGCGGCAATCGGTCGAAAAAGTGTAAAAGCTTATGCAGGCCAGCCATCCCGAGTAAGGTTTTTTTCTGGATTTTCCTCATTCACACCAGGCAAATATTGGGATGGTACCTCACATAATGGTCCCAGATCGCTTCCTTTCTTCCTCGGGTTCCTCCCAATTCTTCCGGGCAGTGTTATCTCGTTGGACGTTATCCCTCATACGTGACGGACTAAAATGGCCATAGATGTCAATAGCAAAGAAATCTCTACTTCCTAATCCTAATCTTGATTGCGTTCGTACAATCACTTTATCAATTTATAGTTTTAGAGTTGGAGATCTAAGACCTGTGTGAATCAGTGTTGCACACAAAACTCGAAAAAGTTCTCGTTTCGGATCGAAAAGGAGAGAAAAAAATTGTCATACTTGTATTGTGCTGCCAAAATGTCTTGAGCCGTGGCAAAAATGCGAACTAAAGCTCACACCCTCACACACCCTCGTGTTGAGCCAATAAGGGTTCAGCTGTTGCTAAGCGAGAGAAAGCGAGTGGAGTTCCTTCAGCCGATAGCAGCGCTTGCAAAGAAAGACTAGGGATCAAGTCAATGTGGTATATGTATAGTTTCGTTTGAAATTTAAAAGTATACCTGCCATCTCGTGGACTGTATTGCTTATTAAGCTAGAACTGATATTCAAATATACTCGTCTCAAGCCTTTCATTATGACATTGGCAAGATGAGACTGTACACTATAGTTAATGAGATATACGAGGTGTGTTCACAAAGACCAGACTTTCGAAATACGCGTCAACTAGCACAGGGAGCGTGTTTTGGTTATTGAATGCACCTACCGGCAGGCTTAGACAACAAACTGCAATTTGCATCGTTTCACACTATGGTCGTTAATCGCCGATCTACAGCCGCTGAAGTGAACACGTGCACAAGCTGTTCGTCGGATTAGTGACAATGAAAGTAGCTTGAAGAATAACGTGCGTATGTAACATTTTGCTACGAACTTGGCCAAAATTTTACAGAGACATTTCAATGCTTAACCGTCGAACGTAGTGTTATGAGTGATTTAAGCGTTTTGAAAAGGGCAGCATCCTGCATGTCGGTCGGTGAGGACTCAGGATTGAACGACTTTCCACATCAACAGTTGATGACCGTGTCGAGAAAGTTCGTAATGTGATTCGTGGAAATCGTCGTTTAACTTTTCGAAAAATTGCTAATGGCATTAAATTTTTACTGAAAACTTTCATAGCATCATGCTAGTGCAAAAGTGGTACTAGCAGCACTTGAGAACATTTTTGTGTCCCTGGCCCAGGGTGCATAGGGCCACTTTACAAAGCAATGGATACTTTGCCTCATCCCAAAAGGAGTGTATAGGACTTCGAGATGTTTGGAGATTTATCTCGTCCCTTTCATGGGTAAAAAATTACCAAAAATTCAAAATTTGACCTCATGAATACTCTTTAATGATGCTTTGTATTGTTATATGATTAAGTACAGGGATCCAGAATAGGAGTACATTAAAATCCTTTCTGGAGGGTGATGTAATATATGCCCAGCCTTAAATTTTACAATTTGGCCTGGTAGTGTGGGACTACAGTATGTATCTCGTGATCCGTGTCATTCCCTTTCAGGGGCATAAAATCGCCAAGGGAATATAAATTTAGAAGGTTTTTGACCTCAAGCACAGCAGCAAAAGTAGGTTAGTTGTCGGCTAGACAAGAACTCACTTTAGCGTCCCCTCCCCTGATTAACCAAACCATAACTCTCCCCGACTACATCTGATATTGGCATCCCACAGTAATTCTATTTCATTTTTTCTGCAAGTACTTCATTTTTTGAAAGCTTGATTTCAAAATTGCAATACATAACTTATTTCTTAGTACAAGATAAAACACCAAACTAATTAGTATTCGATTGCCAAATAATCTGAGAGTAGCATGCGTGACATATTCTTATAGTCTTATCATAATAACTGCTAATCACAATGTTTTTTGGAATTATATCGGGATGTGCATATGTGTAGAATGAACCAACAGTCTGTTGCTTTAGAATAGAATATTTAATTATGACAGTCAAGTTGTTGTCTCGAGTATTATATTCGGACATTTTACAAATCTCTTAAATTGGTGTAAGTTAAATGAAAACACAAAAACTGGAATTAAAATTTAACTTTGTGGGCTCTTTTGGCTGCAAAGATTTTTACAACATCCTCAAAAGATAACTTTGAAGCTAACGTATGCTCTATGGATATGATCCTAAGGTTGGTGAGTCGTTGTTGACCTGTTAAGTTTTTGAGGTAATTTTTTGTGACTTTTATAGTCTGCTAAAAACTCCTTTGTTTGCCTTATAGTGAAAATTAATATTTGCCCAGTGTTGCGTCCCTCCTCCAATCCGTCACCCGGGCACAAGCCCCGTTTGCCCTCCTGAGTTACGTCGCTGCTCAAGGATCCTTCTCTTAAATGATTGTACATTTAACCCCCAAGAGGGGTCCATGTATAGGCTCACCCTTAAATTTTGGAAACTGATAAATTTTAAAATTTGGCATAGTAACGTAGTATCATGGTATGTACCTTGTTATTCATCTAGTTACCTTTTATGGATGTAAAATTGCCAAAAATATAAATCTGAATTTTTTTTTGTTCTTTCTTTTCTTGTTTTTTGCTTCTTTTATTTTTGATCACTTTTTAAATTTTACTTCCTGTGGAATTTAAGCAGTTTTTGGTATTTCTTTCTTATCCCAGTATTTTGTGAAACATGGTTTTGTGTTTCTGATTCGCAGTGACACAATTGTGAATTCCCTTTCTTTCGGAAGAATCCGTTTATGATCTCACATCGTATTGTAAATGACATTGGCTCACATGTCTTTTCCGCCAGCAAACTTGTCTCTTTGTTTTTTTATGGTCTGGCAAGCAGTGCATCACCATTCAACCTCAATGACCCAATTTGAGAGATTTTCTGTTCTCTTCTCTGCTCAGCGACGCAGATGGTTCTCACCTGCGGTATAGATGTCTCTCCACAACACACCATTTCTCCCCTGCTCTCTCCCTTTGCGTCTAGGACGACTGTAATAAATCTTGCCACTGTCGGTTTTATTTTTTCTAACCTCTTCGTCTCGTAGTGGCTTGAGCACAGGTTGAGAACAGTACTGCCATCTCTGTATTTTCATTGAAATTAATTCGCTCAAGAGAGAGAGAGAGAGTCGGTAAAGTTTCGCCGTTACAGTGCCTTTTCAGATAACTACAGAATACACTGATACTTTGGAGTCAAAACTTAATCCATTCCAGAATACCGTTCCAGTTCGAACACAAGTACTTTCCCTTTACAACAATAGAAACAAGATTAACTTGATTTCTGGATCCCACGAACTCAAAAATGATTTTAACCCATTTTCAGATTTATTTTAACAATAAATACACTGTGTTTTAAGGTAAAGTATTTGAACAAAAAATGTAAATTAGTAAAAATTAAAAATATAACAAGTAGTAGTGTCGTACTGTACACCACGTGAATAAATTTAGTGTACGTTTTTGTCATTTTGTTTCATTTTAGCGTTCTATTCTAGATAGACTAGTATTTTGCATCCTGAACACTTAGACTAACCCGCTGATCTCAACAGTGCTGCGGGGTAGTCTATCAAGCAAGGATGATATCTATAATTGCTTCTATAGGAATACATCGCGAACTGATTTTTGATTGTCTATATCGTGGGATCAACTGAATGGATCATTTCCATCAACGAACTTCAATCCTTACCTTTGGCCCTTTTATATTGTAGCCAAAATTGGTGGTGATTCATGCAATGGTTCTTGAAATTTTATATCTCCCGGATGGAAACTCACAGAGACAGTTGCGAATCTAGCTCTGGGGCCGGGAGAGCCTAGGACCCCCAATTTTTTGAGTGACAAAATAATTGAAGTATTATTTATACATTTTTGAAAGTTTACAGTAAGCGTTGCCTTTTATTTATTTTTTTGGGGGGAGGGGGATTTTTGGAACATTAGATATTGCTAGTTCTTGCTAACGAAGTGCGTAAACAGATTTCAAATTAAAATTATTTGCGTAAAAAACTCATGATATACGTATCATAGTCTTGGTTATGGCTGGTCCCCCAGTATTTAACTTCTAGATCCGCCACTGGACAGACAGAATAAATATTTAAAGAAGTTTTTGGTAACCCAAAATCCTTTATAAAATAGCAGCGAAAATCTCACCACGAAGTGCTTTCACTACAGCTATCGACAACAGCTATTGTGTTAAGCCTTTGAATCCCAAAACAATGCTTGGATGCCGAAGCAAAATTTGCTTGAAATTTTTGTTCGGATTTCAAGTTCTGTTCGAGTTGGGGTGGGGTGGGGGGGCCCTATAATTCAAGAGGAAGCAAGCGACCCAAAACATAGGATATATTATTAAAAATGTGGTGTAGAATTTTCTACACGTTATTCTTCACTCAAAAGAAAGTTCATACCAAAAATTGGAAAAACTGAAGTTCCAGAAATAGAAAGTACTGGAAACACCAGTGTCATTACAGATTTTGCTTGCTTGAGGAGAGGGGAATGGACAAGTTTCTACACCGATGAAGGTCGTTTTATGTTTTTCAGTAGTATCTTCTATTTGTACAGTATGTTTTGCGATTATTTTGTTCATTCATTATTGAGAGCATTATGTACGAGGGTTACTTTTTAAGTAAGGCCCGTTTGTAACTGCTGTTTGAAATTTCGCGTGGCCTTGAAAATGAATGCACTCGCATGCATGGACATCCTTTGCTTACAATCGAACTCCATTTCCATTCACTGCGTCAGTCTGTATGCTTCATAGCCTTAAGATAACATGATTAAGAAAACCGAGCGCCACGCCGACTGTGAAATACAGTCAGTCATCTGGTTCCTAACAGCAAAAAAACATGACACAGCCCAGCATTCATCGCCAGATATGTGAGGTGTGTACTGACAATGCGTCGAGTGACGGTTGTGAGCGCCCCCGATCACAGAGAGATTCGGATCACGTGATATCCTGCAGTGCAGCTTCATCTGAACCATCCTGGCGGCAAAATGACAACCGGCGGTGAATCAGCGAGCCTAGCAAGCCAGCCAGCATCAGCCAGAAAGCGAGCCTACTGATAGTCAAATAAAAGACAAGGACAGCCATTCATCATTCTTATTTGTCACTGATTATGCTCAGGGTCAGTTACAGCTAAAGACCAGTGAGAGCAGTCTAGCAGCTTTTAAGAAGAGAGCCACGTGATCATTGGCGGGAAATTTAGCACAGAACTTCCATTTTACCAGATTCTTCAATCAACCAAAGGCTAAGTGGACATATTTCTTTTAGGATAGTGGACGAAAGACTAGCACAGAATTTTCGATTATTAATTTTACTTTTGAGCATTGTCACCCCCCACTTTTTCTAATTTGTATTCCGTCTATAATATTAATTATTCAGTCAGAAGACAATAGCCTTGCTGGATGTTTTTTTTTTCAATCCTTTGTTTATATCAATCTATCTCGTAAAAACAGTGATACCAGATTAATTATCTTGTATAGTTATCATTCTAGTGTGCCTTTGCCTATGCTGCCACTTCTCGGCTCTTGTACAGAGGTTGTTCAGCCCACGTTTGACCGATTTCGTTCCTTCTCCCTCCCGGGCAGAATGGACTTACCCGACCTGGCTCGTGGCGTCTTGCAGTGTTATGCAGTGGCTTCCTGGGAACGGAGTTGTTTTTCCGCGCGGACGACAATAACGCACAAAACAGGACCATTTGTTTCCATGCGTGTGGGTTTCCGCTCTGTGACCAAAATGCCGCCCAAACTAAGCCGGTTTTGGGAAGGCTATGTTGCGGCTCTTTATGACGCCCACTTTAGTGTTTGTCATTAGAAAACAGTGCAAGAAGAATGGTTGCAACATCACTTTAAGTGGAATAAAACATGTTATTAAAAAGTACAAGGGTAACGAAGCTCCACCATTTGGATCACCAACGAAGTTGCCTAGGAAGCGGGAATGCACCAAGGCCACCTCCACCATGCAGAGGAAACTTCGCAAAATGGTAATGCAAGAAAATCCGCCAGCACAAAGGTGTATGGCTAATCGTCTTGACGTGTCTTTGGGGACTGTGAGCCGGACGTTACACCATCAACTCAAGTTGGAAAAAGCCATGAAAGCTCGCGGCCATCTTTTCACGGATGCCCACCAAAAGGAACGAAAGTGTAACGCCCGGAAGCTGTACGAACGGCATCTGGCAAAACAAATGTGGATGTACGTCGTAACGCTCGATGAAGCATGGATTTACCTTTCGGACTGCGGCAAACCAAAAGCCATCATGTACCGAGATAAAGGTGCCAAGAACTTCAGAAGGTGAGTCCGTGTCTGTAAAGAATCCTTCCCAAAAGGGTTCATGGTCGTTACGAGGCTGAAGATTCGTAGGGTGGCGAAGACCTGCAAAATAAATTCGCAGTATTTTCAGGAGCAGATCTTGCGGCCGATCTACGAGCATGAGATTCCAACAATGTATGGAAATGACGCCAATCTGGTGCGCATTCATATGGACAAGGCCTCATTACACGCCTCACGATCGTCCCTCGCATTCTACAGAGAGATGGAGGAGGCAAGTGGTATACAGGTGATACCTTTCAATGAGGTACCTGTTAAATCTCCAGATGCAAGTCTTATGGACTATTGTAGATTTGGATTGCTGAAGCGGGCTTTGGGGAAACGGCGTGTAACAACTGTGGAAGGACTTTGGAAAGCTGTGCAAAGGATATGGGACAAGATTCCCCTCCCAGTTCTTCAGAAAAGCCCATTACAGTGGAAATTACGCTGTCGGGCTTTTGTTAGGAACCAAGGGAAATATATCGAGCACTTATGGACCTGGCGCCATGGATTCTTCTAGGTAAGTCGAAATTGGCCAAATGTAGACTGAACAACCTCTATACACATGTTTACCACGTTCCTATGTTCACTAAGACCGCGTGAAACTGTTGTATTTCTACCGGGACTGACAGTACACTTGTTTTATTGTTCACGGTTTGTGTTGCTCCTGTTCTATTGATTGAAGGAACGTACTATTTCTCTCAATCAATCGAACCGACGCTCACACAATGAAGTGCGAAAATGGATCAGATTATTCAAGGAAGATCGAGAAAACGTTTGTAACGTCAAAATCAAGATCTGAACAAATCTTTTGATTAGGACGAATCGGAACATCCACCATACAGTCCAGACCTTCCGGCTAGCAATTACCACCTCTTCCCCCATCTGTAAACCTTCCTGTGCGTCAAACCTTTAGTAACTGATGAAGAAATGAAAACTGCCTTGAAGAACTGCATGTGGCAAGAGTTCTTTGTGACGATAAACGTTTAAACCGGAATGGAAATTATGTATATACAAAATAGAGAATTGTAATTCATTTCAGATTTTTAGATTTTTTTATGCTTACTTGTTTCATTTTCATTCCAAACACTCATATTGTACGGCAGAAATGTTCCCAACAATGCATGAAAACGACACACACACACACACACACACACACACACACATATATATATATATATATATATATATATATATATATATATATATATGCGAGGTGGTATCAAAAAGTTTCGTGACTAGTTCTGTAACTCGCCAACAGATGGCAGCGCACTTGCCGAATCTTGTCAAGCGTCTCTGGCAGATTTGCCAAGTTTCACACAGAATTTCACGCTCGCTCGTTGTTCTAACTTGTTGTTCATGATGAAATCACAGACATGGTAACGCACGTATTCAGAATAGCACCACCTGCACAGCTCCTGATGTACACAGGACGATGTCTCTTGGCACACTGATTTATGAAGGTCAGTGTTCCCCAAGGATGTTATAAAATAGAGGATCTGCTCATACAACAAAATAGTGAAGCTATACGTCACAGTTTCGGCACACTTTCTCCGCCCGCTCCGCGCCACTAACATTGCAATGTTTCGAGCCAACAATCATGGCGGAAACGAGAGTAGCTAATCAGACATGCCGACTCAGACGATGCTCGGTTTTTTTTTTTTTTTTTTTTGGCTTCATTGAGTTCATAGGATGAGGATACGTATGGGCAGATCCTCTATTTTATAACATCCTTGGTGTTTCCTGTATTCATGCGTGCTGCCATCTGTTTTTGCGTTATAGAGATAGTCTCGAAACTTTTTGATACCACCTCGTATATATAGTCTAAACTATTGTGAGCATTGTCTTTTTTTTTAACTGTCATCTATTTATGAGTTGCATATATTTGCTTTTATCTTAATGGATAGATAAAAAGTCGGAAAGAAAACAAACTTTGTACATTTTGTTAATTAGTAAACAAGTTTTCCTTCCTGAACTTGGGATTTCCAATCAATGCAGCACTTTTAATAGATTAATTAATTAATTAGTTTCGTCTCCTTTCATCAGACTGATTAGTCTAAGTGAAAATGTTTGAGAAACCGATCCCTGAAGTATATAAACGTTCTACAGCTGGACCAGTTGAACGTTAATTGATTGATTTTTTTTTTCTTAATGGAATGATGTATCGTCTATGCCGTGCACAGATGTCCCTGTCTGATTATAGGGTTCTTATGTCCCCCCGTGAGGTGGCTTTGACCTTTTCTCTCTCTTTCTGTCTTCCTCGTTGCCACAACTTTCTCGTTTCGATTTATTTTTAATGGCGTTTCCTTCCGCTTCATTACAAGTAAAATAGTTTCTGCACCTGCGTCTAGATGGAGTTGGCAGTCAGGAAATTAATCGTTGTGTACGCTGCAGACTCTCCAACACGTGAGCGAACAATTTATTCTCATTTTTCTCTCTCTCTCTCTCTTTCTCCCCCTCCCCTACCTTTTGAAAACGAAGGGAAAAGTTAAGTCTACAGAAGGGATTTGTTTCAAAGAAAAAAAGCTGAAAAGTGCAATTAAAATTTTTGTTAATTATGATGGAATTCAGGACCGGTCCCGGTACCAGGTATCGGTAAGCTGCCGCCCCGTACAGTGGCATCATTTGTTCCCCCCCCCCCACCTTCTCCAGAAAGAACAAATTTTAAAAACCACGATGTTAAGGTTGGTTTAAAGGGACAAGTTTTGTCGATAGATGGCAGTACAATCTTCGTATCTCTTTCATGTATTTTTTTTTACCTTTCACGAAAGTTTACAATTTCTTTTACAAATTTCAACGTAGAGACTTCAAATTTTTAGAGAACGAACTTCATAACCTATTAAAGGGAACAATTCGTGCCGATTTTTCATTTAGAATTTTCTTCATTGTTGAAATGGCTTGATTGTTGAAATGGATATCCAAACCTTTAACAATGGAACTGTTTCAACAATGAAGAAAATTCTAAATAAAAAATCGGCACTGATTGTTCCATTTAATAGGTTATGAAGTTTCTTCTCTAAAAATTTGAAGTCTGTACGTTGAAATTTGTAAAAGAAATTGTAAATTTTCATGAAAGGTAAAAATACACGGGAGAGATACGAAAACTGTAGTGACATCTATCGGCAAAACTTGTCCCTTTACATTAAACTTAAGTATGCCATCCCATCATGAACAACGAAGAGGAGGGAAAGTGCACTCGGACTCACAAAGGTATAAGCGCTACAAATAAAATCTCATGTTTTTTAAAATCATAATCTATTACGTTAGTGAAAGATAAAGCAAATACCGTAATCCGTTTTATAGAATTCAATATCGAACTTCAATCTCGATATAACAGTTTGCAATTCCAGTGCAATTATAGCTCTTTTTCTTAATTTTCCTTCTACGTCTGTTATTTTTATTTATTTTTTTTTTAAATGATAAGGAACTTGTTTCTGACAAAGACAAGACTAGTTTTCATATCAAAACTGTGATAACTAACTAAATGGAGCAGGTGTTTGATTCTATTCGAGAATTGAGTTCTTGTATTTGACAACAACCAAGTAATTTATACTGAGATTTGTTTGACCATTTACTTTAACACTTTTCATGTGACCTTATACTAATGCGACCTAAACATGATTTATAAATGTAGTAGGGTAAATGTGCCAGTCCTCGACCACCTAACTCATTTTCTTATGGTCCTTAATCGTTTTTCACTCAATGGAACAACTTAGGAGGATGCAAGTAGCTCACATGTGTTCCTGAAACTATATTTTATCTACACTCTATCCAAAACTGAGATAATTTATACCATTTATGTAATATTAGTCGGAGAAACACCAGTAACTGATTTATTTTAGTGTCCGACCATTTTTCGTTAATGTTCGACCGCCTACTGTTTAGTCATCGACCACTACTCGGTTAATGTGCTTTTAATTACAGTATGAAGGCTAAAGCATAACTTTACCAAACAAATAGCAACTGTAGATGTTACATCATTAGTTTTTCAGGTGTCACTTCGCAATTTCGCACAATAGTCGCCGAGATTAAGTAATTTTGTGATAGTTTTGTCAAGAAAGGGACCACCAAATTCATTTAAGGTTCAGTGGAATGCAGCACCAAACATGCTTCGTCTTCTCTGGGTTGAAGGGGTATAAACCCCATCTTCTAAATTCGTTTTTAATTACTAATTGTGTTGCTACCTTGTATATCACTCTTTTAATTAGTGGTGCAGAAATAACACGTGTAACATTTTACTCAGTTTCCATGTAGAACTCTCGAAAACGATTTGAACACTGAAACGTCGCAGGGTTGAAGAATATGTGTGTTCTTTGGTGGAAGACAGTAGAGTACTATAGCATGGCTGGAACAAGATTCGCTTACTTCCATTGCCAAGTGAGTCTTGTGACCGTCGATTAGCAGAAGGACTGGTTTCTTAATAGAGGGATCATTCACCCATTTTAGGAAGCCGTTTGCTATCCATTCGTAGTGCTTCACTTCTCATCCAGCCGCTATCTGACCTGACCTGCCTATGAAAATCTCTGAAGAAACTGCACTGATGACGTCCTTTGGAAGATGTCTTACATACAGATATACGACCATCGGGAATACAATTTCTTTTGGTGCGGAAAAAGTGCAAAACAGTGTTAATGTTTCTTTCTCGTTGCCCTTCACTTCGTACATATTTTTCCCGCTTTGGACCCCAACGCCTTTCCTGATTTGTGACACAGTTGAAAGCTGGATTCATAAGCATTAAATATTCGCTCAGGATCATTTAGAATATCAGATTGTCCCGTTTGTTTCAAGTATTTCTCAAGGTCCTAAAACCACAAGCGAATGTTTTCCTCGGTTACAGCGTCTTGTTCAAACTTTAGGGACACGATTTGTGGGTGTCTCCTCAAGTAAGTGTAGTACCAGGTTTCACCAGCTCGATTGTCTTTGAACGGCGTTTTGCGTTTTTTTGAATCGACAATTTTTAACACTGTTCAGAAGATCGTATTTCTTCTGTAGAAAGCCCTTTTGCTCACATTAAGGAGTCAGTTTGCTAATCCCTCTTCTTCTTTCTGTGTTAGGTATGGTTCTGGATCTATTTTTCGCTTTTTGGGACTGTGACCATGAAATTTATCCATCAGCGTTACCCGAGGAATTCCATAGATTACTCTATGCCTTTCGTATGGAGCGGTTTTTTTTTTTTTTTTTTTTTCCGACAAGCCTCCAGAGCTTTTTGTAGATCCTCGTTTGAATAAGCTGGCAGTTTGAGCTTAGGTCTACTCACTCATTATCTCTGAAAGAAACAAAAATTCTTAAGGACATGCAAGGAAAACAGATGTATTTCAGACGTAAGCTGACAGTAGCTATTCCGCTAACAATATTTGAATGCGTTCCACGACGAAACGAGAATAGTGTAGTTCAGTATTAAACGAATTAGACCAAATATAATAAATTTATTATTCAAATTAAATGTCATACCCTAACAGTGTCATTAATTTTCCATGAAAATGTTGGGAAACTACATGAATATTCAGTTACTTGAATTTGAATTTATTTTATGACCTTTAGGCATCTACGGTTCCGACCGGGACAGGCTGGGGAGAGGATGTTGGAAGTTAGACGGCCAGGGCCTATTTTGAAGATACCATCCCAGCATTTGCCTGGTGTGACTGAGGAAAAACCCGAAAGAACTCAGTCAAGATGGTCGACCGCTGGGATCGAACCGAGGAACTTCCGAATGCTAAGCCAACGCTTTACTATTTTTTTTCAAAGTTCGTCTCAGCTGAGACGTTAAGTCTGAATGCTCCTCGAGCCAATTGGAGGTAATCCAATCCTGACAGGGACACGAACACAGAAATATCGAGGATAATTAAAAATACCCTTGCTCTTGAGAGGGATTCGAACCCTCAGTGGATTGCCTCTTCACCATTACCACTGAGCCACGGTCATTCGGTGAATATTCATGTATTAACGGTAAGACTCAGCAGATGATTATGCAAATGTAAATTGATCACTGAATTAGTGTTTGAATCAAGAAATTCTGCGAGAAAATACAAACGCAAAGCATGGTCGGACACTGAGAAAGAAACAGCTAATCTTCGACCAGTACAAATGTATTACGAAAAGTAGTGGTCGAACACTAGTAAACGTTTTCGTATCCCATTATAACTTCAGAATTGGTAACTAGGTACTCATTTCATGCAGATGAGTCGAAAGTTAGTCGTTATTGATATTTCTACAATTTTTCAGTGCTCGACCGCCCTGTGGTCGAACACTAGTTAACAAAGAATATTTCATAAGTCATTGTCCGACCACTACATTTTATTGATTTATTCTTCATACCTTACAGTTACCACTAAAATTTAATAACTGAAATGTGCTCTACAGTTCCATATAACAGAATAATATGTGCATTTCTTACCTGGTGAGATAAAACTAGGGAAAAGCACGAAAAACAGGGCGCTGTCGTTCCCATTTGCAACAGATTAAAGTTGTCGAAAAGTCAGTGCGTCTTCCGTAGGCATACATTTGATTAGCTATTACCGAATGCATGTGCAATATATTTTGACAGTATCTTTGTGATTGGTTCAGAATAAGCTGCAATTCAATTATAACGGAAAAGCATGCTTTTTTATCGGAAAATAATCCTAATATGGTTTTAAAGTGAAAAGTGGTCGGCAACTAGGGGGTGGTCGAAGACTGGCACAACCACCCTATTCAATGAAATAGAAGGTTCGGCTTAGTAAGTTTAACTACCATAATCATGAAATCTTTTTCCAACAAGAAATATTTATCTTCTAATATAAATAAAATAAAGAGTGTGTTTGTGTGAGGCCTGGGGACCAGACGAGTAAACTGAGAGTTACCAAATTTTGGTCAGGGGTACCTTGGTCCAGGCCCCAGATCAAGACGAAGCGTTTTTTTTTAATTTCGAACCAGGGGGGTCTCAGAGAGGGCGTTTACCGGGACCGGTCTGGGGACCAAACAAGTTGACCGAAAGTTACCAAATTTTGGTCATGGATACCTTGGTCCAAGCCCCAGACCAAGGCGAAGCGTTTTTGTCAAAATTCGAACCAGGGAGAGTCTCAGGGGGGCGTTTACCGGGACAAGTAAAAGTAGTAGAAAATGACCGATATTAGTGTCGAATTCATAGTTTTCGCGGTCGCTGAGATCAATGGTGAAGCTCCAGTCGCATTAACTTCCAAATTCACCCTATTTGGTTGCGGGCCGAGGGTCACCGGGGGGGGGGATACCGAGACATGTAAAAGTAATCTAAAATGACCGATATTAGTGTCAAATACATAGTTTTCGCGGTCACTGAAGTGAATGGTGATACTCCCACAGGCGTTCACTTCCAAATACAGCCCCCATGCGAAGAATGGGTATATTCAGCTAGTTTTAAATAATATAATTATGACAGATTTTGCTGCCCCTCGAAACTTGCAGCCCCATGCAAATGCGTGTGTTGACCATGATGGTATTGACTTTTTATGGTTTGCAGTTGCAAATGGGGAGTCAAATCTTCTACCACTTTTTTTTCTTTAATTTTAGTGCATAAAGTAAGGACAATAAATAGTTCTGAAAAAGAATTACGGTACATGAGGGCCTTCGTTCGCTCGCGCCAATTGTGTTTTGTGGTGTGCAATCACTGTATTTCTTCGCATTGTCTTCATTTTCACCATTTTTTCATTATCAACATCACCGTCTTGCTTAGACTTAGAGCATAATCGTTAAAGAAAACATTTTAAAAATTAGCCTGATGGTATCAGTAAAGTGTTATTAAATTAATTACACCGAATATTATTAAAATTATTAAATGTATTAATATTGTATTAAATGATACGAAACGTTATTAAATTATTATATCCGTACATATGTATTAAATATTGATACTCAGTTACATTGAGCCGAAATCCCATGTTTCGATCTGTACCATTATTTGTGCTCGATCTGCAGGGCTACCTCTACTGACTATTGTCCGCCATTAGAGCTTCCATTACAGAAGACTGCGTTGTAGTTGTACCATGAGCATTGCATCCCACTCCTTTTTATAGGCAGGGCCGCCGTGGATCAGTGATAGAGTGTTCAACTCCGATGTATGGGGTCCTTGGTTCGGTTGCGCCAAGTGAGTTTTGTGGTTGACAAACACCGTGTGCGTGGGTTTTCTCGGGGTTCTTCCGTTTCCTCCCACTTTCTTCATTCCACCATTTCATTCATTTCTCATCACCACCGTCTCCTTTAGCCTAACCAGCATAACCGTGGGACGTAAAACTTAAAGATTTCATTTTCCCTTTTTATAGGCCGTAAAGACGGTCCGAACTCGACGATGGGATATGCGCCGCTTGAGGAGTCCATTGGGTTGACATCTGGACTTTTGGCGGGGATGTCAGAGAAAGGAATTACCGAAATTCCAGTTTTCTGTTCCATGTGGCGTTAGAATTCCGTCAGTTCTTCATTTGTCACTCAGCAACATGACAGAGTTTTGAGGGTGTCCACACTGTTCTTGCGAACGAACGACCGTGAGGCGCAGTTAGTTGACTGTCACTTGCCATGTGCGGCATTTGCTGGATATCGCACGTTCTGCGGAGGAATTTTCGGAGTTCGCCATGCACCTAACCACACACAATAGCGACGGAGTCCGCTTCAAAAGAGTCCGTTTCTAACTGCTCTCGTCGGTGTTGTGCGCCCCGGACCCAGTGCCACATATTTCCGAATGGGCAGGACCTACATGAAAGTTACGCACTTGAACATTTCTACGATGCACGACGCCGTGAACTTAGCGTCTGAAAGGGCTACAATGAACCCTCCCAGAATCTATTCAGTTTCGGCAGCATTAGACTACGCTCGACCCACGCTGTTCTATTGCGTGACTAAGGAGACATTGTTGCTTGCTTCGCGGCAATCTCACGGCGATGGGTTGCGCATGCGTGGTAGTGTTGCACATGAACTTCGGCTCAGTATAACTGAACAAACCTCTGTATATGATACTAATGTTTCTAAATATACATACTACATGATATTAAATTATATTAAATTACAGTAATAAACTGCAAAGTCTTAGTCCGTTACTCTAATTCCTAATAGTACACGTTCATGCTAATAGATGTCGTTAGCTGTAGGATTGTTGTGTAAAGCTAAGTACGTGAAAAATATGGGATGGAATTGGAGATAGTTGATAGGCAAACTAAATACGGAATTGGAGATAGTTGATGGGCAAACTAAATACGGAGTTGGAGATAGTTGATGGGCAAACTAAATACGGAGTTTGAGATAGTTGATGGGCAAACTAAATACGGAATTGGAGATAGTTGATAGGCAAACTAAATACGGAGTTGGACATAGTTGATGGGCAAACTAAATACGGAGTTGGACATAGTTGATGGGCAAACTAAATACGGAGTTGGAGATAGTTGATGGGTAAACTAAATATGGAGTTGGAGATAGTTGATGGGAAAACTAAATACGGAGTTGGACATAGTTGATGGGCAAACTAAATACGGAGTTGGAGATAGTTGATGGGCAAACTAAATACGGAGTTGGAGATAGTTCATAAGCAAACTAAATATGGAGTTGGAGGTAGTTTTCTTTCGCCATTCCTACCCCTTTCATATACATAATAGGAAAAAAATCATGTTTATGCATTTAGATTGTGTAATAAATATCTCAACTTCATTGTGAGTTGAGGTTAACGTTTGGGAATTTTTTTGCTCGAACATCGTATTGTAAATTTCCCGTTGATATTCCTTCGTTGATGATAATCCATGATATATATATATTGTTTTGGACAGAAAGCAAATCGACGTGAAAGAGTTATAGTGACATTTTCGAGGTTAAAAGTTCAGAGGGGTGAAGAGGAGGGCGGCATTTGTCTGACTCAATATGAAATCAATATTAGAGAGAGAGAGAGAGAGAGAGCTTAGTAGTGAGTCATTTGGGGTTTTCCAATGCTGCAACCGAACCATCAATCAGCTTATGACAGAAACATAGCACGTACCTGCAAATATCATTGCTGCTGATGATCAATACTTACCTTATATAATACGTTGTTTATACCATGAAAATGTTATCTCTAGGATATTATGCATACATATTTAGACCATATATAAAATGTTCGGAAACAACACCGACGGGGTTTGGGAAATAATTGATCACAGGGACATACAAAAAATAAACAATTGAAATACGAAATAAGATAAACAGGTGTGTAAAGAGCATCATTTAAAAACTGATATGTTGTTCTTGTTGAAGTTCAGAGTATTTTTCAGCACCTAAGCTATATGAGACGTGGTTCTATAGCTTAACGTGGAATTTGAAGCGTATTTTGCAGGCTGGAAATAGAAGAACAAAGAGTGTAATAATAATAATAATAATAATAATAATAATAATAATAATAATAATAATAATAATAATAATAATAATAATAAACTCTTCGCACTGGAATCACATATTTGAATTCCCATAATTATTAAATTACATGAAATGAGGGATAGAAAATTGCCAGATCATAATTAGCTGTAGTAGTTTCCTGTGTCTTCCTATAACACTAGTTCACACCTTAAAATCATTCGGTGCCACTTGATGCCATATGGCGTTACTCATACCTATTGCTGTGTACCACTTGACGCCATATAGCGTCATTCATACCTATTGCTGTGCCATTGACGCCATTTGGCGTCAAGAGGTAGTTCTCATTCTAGAAATTCTCTGTAAAATGGCACGCAGGTATTAGAGGTCTGCACGGGCTGAGTTTTAGTCCTCGGGCCTACAAAGCATATATCACTTCTGGCCCGGGCCGGGCAGTACATTTTTAAATATACAACCATATTTCTCGGGCCTAACTTTGTAAATATACTGTACAACGATATCAATTGAACCATTCATTCTGGAGAACTTTTAAAGCACAACTGCAAAATTAAACTTGTAATTGCTGTAAATAAAAATACAATTTTGCGTTAATTATTAATTTTCTGTAATTCGGGCTTATTTCGGGCTCATTTTATTATCTCACGAGCTCATGCCGGGCTCGGGCCTAAATACTAAAACATATTTCGGACTCGGGTCGGGCCTCACATTATAAATTCACGGGCAAAGTTACATGTCCAACACATTGCTCGATCTACAGTACATATTGCATTAGTTACCTCTTTCTAAATTAGCAACTTTTTAAACTTTGTCACGAGCTCATCTGTGGATATATGACTATCATGTTCACCTTCGACACAGAACACTCGGTGATGGAATAATTCCCTACTTCATATTTTTCGAAAACAATCCCCCCCTACATCACCAATAACTTACTGGGGTGAATAAAGTGACACTATTGGTATTTGGGAAATTAGTTACAATAACTCGTATACAATCAACATGTATTTCGTATCAGGAACGTCATTTGGGGTTCCAAAAGGGTAACTGGCCCTTTGAGTTTGAGATTCATATACATTTTATTCAATAGGATAGATTTTAATAAAATACGAGTGAAAACATAAAATTTACTTAACTTACATCGGGCATCTTACCACCTTAAGGAAAATGTGAAACGACGCTGCTGTTTCATTTCATGTAATTAACTCTTTCCCTGCCACCTTGATTTCAGTATCCCAACCCAATGTGCCACCTACACTTTTGCAACAAACTAGCTACATCTAGCGAAAACCAAACACACAACAGAAAATAACCACTTGACCAGGCTAACACTGTGTGCCACCAGAGTATAAAAGCTCTATACCTGCTAGAGGTCTGCACGGGCTGGAATTTTTTATCCCGGCTCCGGCCCGGCCCGTGAATTTATAATGTGAGGCCCGACACGAGTCCGAAATATGTTTTAGTATTTAGGCCCGATCCCGGCCTGAGCTCGTCTGATAATCAAATGAGCCCTGAATAAGCCCAAATTACAGTTATACCCAGGTTACGAGATTAGACTGTATTACTATGCATCGGCGAATTCTAAGACTTTCACACAACCACTTTTCACTATTGTTATACAGGGTGTCCAGAATGGGACTGACGGTTTTTAAAAGTGTATAGTTTTAATATGGTCAGAGATACAAAAAAAAAAAAAGGAAAACAAAAGTTTTGTTCAGCAAATTTTTACACTTGAACAACTACCGGTGACGGCGGTAGTATCGTCGATAAACACGGATAGGCCGTGATAGGCCAATTAGGTGGCCTCCACGCTCTCCTGATGTTACCCCCTGGCCTTCTTCGTGTGGGAGTATGTGAAAGACCTTGTGTATTCTGTTGAAAAGGTGCGTAACCTTGATCAACTGAAGAACCGTATTAGGAATGCGATTGCTTCAGTAAAACCTCAGATATCACAGAATACGTGGAGAGAGATTGAGTTCAGACTAGATATTGTAAGAGTTACAAATGGAGCTCACGTGGAGTTACACTGAGTTAGAATGACTTGTAAGACCAAATAAACTTTTTGAGTTCTTTTTTAAAATGCATGTTTTTTCTTCTGTATCTCTGACCATACTAAAAGTATACACTTTTAAAAACCGTCAGTTCCATTCCGGATACCCTGTATGTATATTGTAATATCTTGCATCTGGCTCTTTTTGCAAACAATTAACACATGCTTGTGTTTATATGCGTCCTACTAAAACCTATACAATGGCAGACGACAGGAACACCTGCAACACCATTAGACATATGACGAAGAAGAACCTTCAACGCCACCACCACATTGGAGCACTATAAAACCAGGAGGACCTCCACGTCTGGTATCAATTTTGGGCTGGTCAATTCCACTCTCTCAGCTTGCCTGGAGCTTTGAGAGATACCTAACCCAAGCCTTCTAGCTTGCCTAAAGCTCTAAGGCCTCTTAATCCACCCCACTCTGCTTATCTGGAGCATTGTGGGATTCCTAACCCCACCACCAAGGTTGTGTGAAGTTTTGTAACTGTCTAACCTTTTTCTGCTTGCGTGAAGCATTAAAAATGCTAAATCCACCCCACTTAGTTTGCATAAAACTATGTGGGGATCCTTCTGTAGGCTTCCTAGGCCTCCAGACACCTATTTATCCTAGTTATTTAAAGGAAAATTATGATGATATTGTATCATATTGCCTATAACAGGAAATTTCGTAATAAAATTGGTAGTGCTTCTCGCGTGTGTGACTTACTCTACCTATCACCTACATTAAAAGTCTTCATCCCGGCGAAATTAAAATACCGCTAATTTTACAGTAATTATGTGATATCTTCAAATAGATAAAAGATAATCGAAATGTGGAACAAGAGCGCCCTAGACAATATTATTTTACATGAGAAACCGTTATCACGACTCACTTATCTGCTTTCGATTTCGAGCCATTTTGAAAATCGGCATTTATTTTCGCGTTTCTAAACAGCTGAAAACGGAAAGCCAGTAGGTGACTTGTGATAACGGTACCTCACGCAAAATAATATTGTCTAGGGTAGAGATGCAAGGGCTCGGAAAAAAACCGGCTTTTTTGGAAAAAAAACTCGGTTTTTTCTGCTTCGCTTTTTTGCTTGGGAAATTTTGGGCTTTTTTGAAAATTCTGCTTTAAATTGATAAACCAGATTTTGTTTCGCTTCTCTATAACACAAAAAGTCATTTAATTAGTGGTTGATACCAATAATAATATAAAACCTCGAAAATAAACCATGAATTTCGAAAAAGATATTTCAAACAGTTTTACTTCTCAACATATTTACATTATGAATTCCAAAGGATTAACCAATGTATATAATAAGATTTTTTTAACCTCCTACATACAAAAGTAAGCAGGATTGGCAAGAACCATGGTTGTTTTTGAAAATGCCAAACACCCGTTTTTTTTTTGGGGGGGGGGTTAAACTAGGTTTTTTTGGTTTAAACCAGGTTTTCTGGGTTTAGATATTTTGCTTTATGTATTTATATTACATATTGACAGAAATAAGTTTGTTTCGCCTTGGTGTTATTATGCAACAACAGGGTTATGCTGGAAGAGGTCACATAAGCTTAAAGAAGTCCGGTCAGTAAATTTCATAAATTGAGAAACTCTCGCCCTAGCTATCGGGAAAATCCCGTCATTATTATAAATGTAAAACAATAACGGAAAAATCCTTTTATTGCTTTGCATGTAAAATTTAAAGGTCAACGTATCATCAGTACGCTAAAACTGAGGTATTAAATTACAAATTTAGTACGTACACTCATGTCCAAAATGATTGTCGCATATCTATAACTGTCTTCTTGTAAGAATATAATATGATAATGATTTTGCAGGGTACTTTTAATACGGATATTATGTGTATAATCGGGAAATATATACTTGTGGTAAATTTCATAGGAAAAGAATTATAAATACGAAAATTAGAATGAGTAAAATAAAATGTTGGTAAATGGCCAAGAAAGTTTTATTTTTGTTCTATTGTTCTCATTTATTGCTCTTTTGACATTAAATTTTCCACATACATATCTTTGCCGATTATACAGATACTAACATTATAAGAATAACCGGGCGAATTCGTTATCAAATTATATTCCTACAACAACATATTTATAGACATGCTACAATAATTTTGGACATGAGTGTACATATCATTGAAAGTACAATCCAAGCTAATGTTGGAAGCTACGTAGGCAATCGATAAATTTTGTCAATTTATATCAATATATTTAAGCAACCTTGGCTTTTTTATAAAACAACAGGCGTTCAGGCATGCAGAAATAAACAATTTAGTTTCGTTTCGTATGTTCAGGCTTAACATCCTTACGTAATATCGAGGTTATCAAGGAGAAGACTTTCACTTAAAGTTACATCCGAACCACTACTTTGTTTACGCATGAAAGAAGGGTTGTGGTTCGACCGAGAATTGAACATGGGACACCTTGATTAAAAGGTGAAAAGGAAATAAAACAATGCAGGTGGTTTGATGTGTGGAAACGTCACCATGAAGTTCATACGATTCGCATTTTTCGTTCTTTTTATTCTTTTTTTGGTTTAAACCAGTTATTTATTTTAAAAAAAAGCTGGTGTAAACCAGCCAACCCTGAAAGTAAATACTTCTTTTAAAAAATACTCAAATAAGTAGCAAAATTCTATGTAGTATTTTTACTTCAAAATATTCCATACCCTCTTTTTGCAACAAAATAAAATTAAAATAAAACATAAGAAAAATACTTAGATTTATATGATATACTTAAAGGCTGCACACCTAGAGCTTTTGGTTTTGTATATTCTTGAAATTCTACAGTTTTATATAAGCACCATCACGGTTTATTCAGTCCTCAAGTTTTCTGTATTTTTAACAAGAGGGATTGAACATGAAGGGTGTGAGATAAGAACATGGTAACCCATAATTTTACTATTTTAAGAAATTAGAAATTTTCTGCTGCACAATCCATTTTGAAAGTCGGAAAGCTGATTTTTCACATAAGTCTATACATGAGGGATTAAACGAAGCGGTATGCGTTGCTGTCTATGTGATGCTGCGTAACTCAGCAATTGAAAATTTGTTAGTTACCATGTTCTTGGCTCACACCCTTCATATCATTATGGAACTCTCCCCACCCCACCAACACACACACAAAAAAAGGACTACGGAATATATTTAAGATAAATACAACTGCACAACAAACATGATTGACTGGAGCTTTTGCGCTTCTATCGAGAAGTCCGGAATTCAACTCAGCATTCGACCATTCTGACAAAACTTTTCTTCATTCCATCTATGAAGTAGAAATAGTGCGTGTACTGTGAGTTGGCCGACTTCATTTCTTGTTTTTAAATCGTTGTTATTACTAATTACCAGCAGTGACGGTTTTGCGAAGGTTAGGGGACGGTCTTTCGGACTGAAGCCTGTTCCCCAAAATTACGGAATGTCTAAAACAAACGAAATATCTATTAGTTATGCCTTTACTCATAAACTTTGAGCTCCCGTCAAATAAAAATTACGAATGTTTAGAAAAACTAAACATTAGTAAGAAAAAAACCTCCCAAAATACTTTTCTAAATCCGCCACTGACTCTCAGTATAAAATGATCTTCAAGGTTGTATCCGGAAGATTATCGCTAAATATATAAACGAAACGAAATACAGTATTAGTTATGCCTGTACTCATAAACCTCAAGCTCCTCCCAAATAAAATTAGGACATTTTAGAAAATGAAACAATCAGAGAAACCCGTCCAAAAGTACGTTTCTAAATCCGTTACTGATTATTTGTATAAATTAGTATTCAAGGTTGTATCCGGAAAATTATTGCTAAATCGTTGCACAGCTACAGTATAACAGAAATGTGGAAGTACGGTAGGCGGATATATTGAAAAACGTAAGTTTAACTTTTGCGCTAGAAGCTAGAGTACTAAGCGCTTAGAAATGAAACACAGACGACAAACTGAAATGATCCCGAGAAGAAAAAAAAATGTCGATATTTCAAAAGTTAAAATAAAGTTAAATAGCCTCTAAAATTGCCCTCAAATACTACATTCTTCATGTTAGCTTTATTTCGTAAAACATGTGTTCCATCCATCTTGAAGGTGAATTTTAGAGCGAAATATGGCATTCAGGTCATGGAATTCTTATCTAACTATAGGATATACTATAAGAAAGCTATTTAGATAGAAAAATCATGAAAATGAAAAAAGCCAAAATTTCCAAAATTCTCGTTTTTTTCCCAAAAAAGCCGGCTTTTTATGTGAAAAAAACCATCGATTCAAAAAAGCCGGCTTTTTTGCATCTCTAGTCTAGGGAGCTTTTGTTCCATATTTGAATTATCTTTTATCTATTTGAAGATATCACATAATTACTGTAAAATTAGCGGTATTCTAATTTCGCCGGGATGAAGACTCTTAAGCAGAACTTAACAATATCTTCGTTTCGTATGTGTGTGTTTGTAACTTTCTATTTAATTCCACTTACTCCCTTACTTACGAACCGCTATATCGATGAGAAAACAATAGTTTTCTTCTTTTGTGAAATCTCCCCATGGACCTAGTGTGGTCGTGGTGTATAACACGAGCAGAATATGGACATTGTCCATAGCACTTTCCCCCGTCTGTGTGAGTTATTTATAGATCTCCGAAGTGTACTTGAAACATTGTTGTGAAGAATAGTGGAAGTTGGTTTATTGGGGAGTCCTCACAGAAAACGTGAGTTTGAGATAGAACAGAAATTACTCCAGAAGAAGGAAAGAAAGAACTCCTCCATTGCTGGAGGTTTGAATAGATGCTTGTTTCCTCTGAAGAGCACTTTGTTATCCTCAAATTATGGCTGGCTACGTTCTTTTGTTCTTTTGATTTTAACTGTAAAATATAGAGAATGGAATAATTCGTAAGAGCGCTTATTTTTAGAACTGTTTCAAGTGTGTACTATTTTTTCTTTTTTAATGCACGACCACGAACGCCGTGTCTATCTCACGTTCCATCTACTAGTCATTTTGAGTGTCGGTGAGGGCGTAGAACTGTGAAATTGAAACAGTTGGTAATATTCAAGTACGTATAATCTAAAAGGAAAGGCTGGTACACTCATGTCCAAAATGATTGTCGCATATCTATAACTGTCTTCTTGTAAGACTATAGTTTGATAATGATTTTGCAGCTTACTTTTAACACTGATATGTGTATCATCGGGAAATGTATATTTGTGGCAAATTTCGTAAGAAAAGAAATATAAATACGAAAATTAGAATGAATAAAACAAAACGTTGCTAAATGGTCAAGAAAGTTTTATTTTCGTATTATTATTTTTATTTACTGCTCTTTTGACATAAACTTTGCAACATACATGTCTTTGCCGATTATAAACATGCTAACATTATAAGAAATACCGGGCGAATTCGTTATCAAATTATATTCCTACAATAACATATTTATTGACGCGCGACAATAATTTTGGACATGAGTGTACAAGTAGGTAAGAAAGAAGAAATATATATAAAATTAGGAGATGAGCTGACATGTTACTGTAGATAATATTTTGCGTCTCTCCTGCGTCTTTCATATAGAATTCGAAATCTCATGCGAAGTTTGAACACCTTGTACAGGGTCGCGTGGCCCTAGGCAAGTTGCCGCCCTGTGCAGCAGCATCATTTGCCGCTCCCTTTCTCCAGAAAGAACAAATCTTTTTAAAAAAATAATCACATTCGCCATACCCATACCCTGCCATCGGATTGCCACATTGTGTACCGTGATTCGTCACTCGACACAACGTTTTTCCACTGTTCAATCGTCCAATGTTTGCACTCCTTACACCAAGCGAGGCGTCGTTTGGCATTTACCTGCGTGATGTGAGGCTTATGAGCAGCCGCTCGACCATGAAATCCAAGTTTTCTCACCTCACGCGCAGTTTGGAATTCCTGTGTGATGTCTGGATGGATGTCTGCCTATTACACTTTACGACCCTCTTCAACTGTCGGCGGTATCTGTCAATCAACAGTCGAGGTCGGCCTGTACGCTTTTGTGCTGTACGTGTCCCTTCACGTTTCCACTTCACGCTCACATCAGACACAGTGGACCTAGGGATGTTTAGGATTGGGAAATCTCGCGTACAGACTTCTGACACAAGTGACACCCAATCACTTGCCCTCGTTCGAAGTCCATGAGTTCCGCAGAGCGCCCTATTCTGCTTTCTCACGATGTCTAATGACTACTGACAAGTAAACCTTACGTTTGGGTGAATCGAGTTGCTGACTGAGACACATATGAGAAAGTAGTACTAAATGTGGTCAGTATTTCAGTGAAGTTGTAGGTGCGAAGCTCCAGGGGTTTAGGAGATACAGCTACCAGAACATCACATGGAAGTACAGAATAGTCTTCATACAGTTGGAGGTAAAAGCTCTGTAAGACCTCTTGTAACGACAAAAGGTGAATAACAAATATATGGGTACATATTAGGACTAGGGGGAAGTCATATAGTAAGGGTATACCTGACGGCGGCCATCTTGAAATCCGCCATTTTGAATTAAGGTTAAGTTTTTAAAATAGGAATAGGGTCATGTGATACATGATTTAAGGCGCAAATTTAATCAGAAGAACAACGGTAACGTTAATTTTGATTTATGCGCAATTGGTAAAAAGTTACAGGGAAATTAAATATTGTTGCAGCATATGTATTAGTTCTTTACCCCACCTTGTAAATTTTGTGTTAATGATAATAATTAAATAAAACGCAGGTGGATAAATATTAGGTCTATGGTAAGAGTTGCCTTGATGGCGGCCATGTTCAAATCCACCATTTTGAATGAGACAAAAGTTTTAAACAAAACGCATAACATTGACACCTTATTAATAGCAAATTTTACCGTAACTCCAACGGTATAACCATTTTTGCTTTATCATTAACCAGCACAAAATTAAATGGATCGCTCCTTACGACTACTGCTTTGACGGAATTGTTAACGACAAATGTGTCAAGTGTAACTCGATTGCCTTTGTCAGGTGCGCTCACTGTGAGCAGAGCATTTGTGCAAGTCATGCACTCTTTTCTGAACTACATATTGATTGTACTAATTGAGGACTTTTCTGGAAGAAAGACTGAAGTTCAATTATGACTCAATTCCACTTTGGTCATTTTTCCTTAAAATTGCAACTTGTTTATGCGATAACAAATGCTGGTTAATGATAAAGCAAAAATGGTTATACCGTTAGAGCTTTGGTAAAATATGCTATTAATAAGGTGTCAATGTTATGCGTTTTGTTTAAAACTTTTGTCTGATTCAAAATGGCGGATTTGAACATGGCCGCCATCAAGGCAACTCTTACCATAGACCTAATAGTTATCCACATGCTTTTTATTTAATTATTATCATTAACACAAAATTTACAAGGTCGGGTAAAGGACTAATACATATGCTGCAACAATATTTAATTTCCCTGTAACTTTTTACCAATTGCGCATAAATCAAAATTAACGTCACCGTTGTTCTTCTGATTAAATTTGCGCCTTATATCATGTATCACATGACCCTATTCCTATTTTAAAAACTTAACCTTAATTCAAAATGGCGGATTTCAAGATGGCCGCCGTCAGGTGTATCCTTACTATATGACTTCCCCCTAGTCCTAATATGTACCCATATATTTGTTATTCACCTTTTGTCGTTACAAGAGGTCTTACAGAGCTTTTACCTCCAACTGTATGAAGACTATTCTGTACTTCCATATGATGTTCTGGTAGTTGTATCTCCTAAACCCCTGGAGCTTCGCACCTACAACTTCACTGAAATACTGACCACATTTAGTACTACTTTCTCATATGTGTCTCAGTCAGCAACTCGATTCACCCAAACGTAAGGTTTACTTGTGAGGTCGCTGATAATGAGTACCTGGCAGGAGGTGGCAGCACAATGCACCTAATATGAAAAAGGTGTGTTTTTGGAGGTGTCCGAATACTTTTGATCACATAGTGTATGATAATACTCCTATATAGATATTTAGTTTGACGTTCCTGGATTATACTCCAAGGATACGGGAGATGCAATAATGATAGTTAAACAAAATGATGGAATGAAGAAAGTGGGAGGAAATAGCAGAACTCCTCAAAAACGTACACACATGTTGATTATCCACTTGGCGGCAACTAGGTTTGATTGGGTCGATGCATAAGTTCATGTTTTATTCTGCTGTTCTGTTAATTCAAATACAAATACAACATAGACATAACATTAACGTATTCTACGAGTGTAACAGTATATTGCATACATTTTACTGTCACTCACATTAACTCACAATCACTCAGTGATGTATTCACCTCCAATATCTATGACCTTCTACCAATGTACAGGTAGCAATTCAATACCTCGCCTGTAGAACTGTTTTGGTTTTCACTGGAAGAAATCTGTTAGCCATTGGTCAAGAGAAGCTTCATCAGGGAACACTTGCCCTGAATGTGGTTAGAGAGAGAGAGCGAAAAAGATGGAAATCTGAGGGGGCAAGCTCAGGGGAATACGGAGGATAAGGAAGTGGTTACCAGCCAAGTTCAACAATCATATCTTTAGTCAATTTCGCAGTATGCGGACAAGCCTTATTCTGGAATAATAAGACTGGTTGTCCCGTCTTTTTTCAACAGGAACAGCAAGCCGTCTTAGCTGGTCACTATACACAGCAGAAGTAATCGTTACGTTTTTCGGAAGAAGTTCATGGTGAAGAATGCCATCTTTGTTCCACCAAACATACCACATGATTTTCTGTGGATGGGCACCATCCTTGGCACGGAAAGTTGTTTTTTTGATGGGTTGAACCACTCTTTCCTCTTCTTCTTATTATTATATTATATTATGATTTATTTTCATGTTGACATACAGGCACCATTGCTCGTTACCTTTGACAATGTTCGAAAGGAATGCTTTGTGCCTATCACAAGCCAGCCGGTGCCGGGCAAGCAATGACGAAGAGGTATTTACTCGTAGATTTTTGTTACTGTCACTTAACACATGTGGTACCAGTGTACCCAATTTCTGTACCTATTGATTGCAAATGGCGTACAATAGCTGACTGATCACATTCAAAAACTTGCGCCATTTCCCGCGTTGTTTGACGAGGATTCTCATGAAGCAACTCATTCTAGTGCAGTCGCTTGGTACAAATTTCAATAAGAATATTTCTTTTCTGGATACCAGAATAAAATTTTGCATAGTTATTTAGATGGTAATACACAATAAAAAACCACCGGGACACAAGTCATATGAGCTTCTATAAAAGGAGGGGAGGGGGATAATTATTGCAAGTAAGTTCTTTGGCAGTAGGGTGATAAATAGAAAGTAAAGGGAGTAAAATTAAATAATATGGGAGCATTTACTAAATTATTTCGTTGAATTATTGCGTGTTAAGATAGAATATAGTGTCCCTGTTGGAAGAGTGGCTCCACTCGTCGCCTTGCAATCAAGGGGTTCCTAGTACGATTCCCGGTGGAGGCACAAGTGATTCGGATCCTTCGTTAAACTGTAGGAGCCGTCCTTAGAACGTCATAATCATCCCATGGAAGGCAATGGCAAGACCACCATGGGTTCACCTTGCCCAGGGACCTTCGGGCCAACTACCTGCCCTCGGACAGAACACCCATCATCATCATCATCATCATCATCAAGTAGAATATTAAAAATAAATTCCTGCATGACCGACTTCCCTGCATCTTGTGTTGCACATATTTTGCTAACTGCTATTGTTAATATATCTTCTTCAAATGGGTTACCATAGTTTCTAAAAGAAGCTACAACATCTAAAACCTGTTCCTTATATCTCTTTTCAAAACCTTTGCTGCTTTCCTTATGCTTTACGTCATTTTCATCACCTGCATCTTCTTCACCATCGAAAACTGAAAACTGTTCTTCAAAGACAGATATCATTTTTACAACATCTGCCCTGCAACCATCCATTTCAAAAGTGCAGCAGGTTTGTCAAAAAGTCCTATTGCTCCACCAATTCCTTTAACTTGTTTGTTATTTTGCTCATGCAAATGGTCATCCGCCATTGTTGAAAATGATCGATTGCTCTTCTGACTTACGAATTTGCCTTTCATGAATTATTTATATATAAAGGGATGGCGCATCTCCAGTTCTTTCAGTGTTTTGATGAAAACTGGCAACCAGCGACATAGTTTGTGTGATGTAAAACAAACATCCAGAGATGTATATCTTCCAGAATGGTTTTGAATTGTACAAAATTTCCTTCACGCACACTTTGTAAGAAAGAGAGCATTAGAATCTGTAGTTTCATAGTGATTGAGCAGAAAATAAATTGCAGAGATTCTTCATTGCGTAGATTACACCATTCGTCAAAATCTAAATATGACATTCCTTTAGAGACATTGATATATTTATATGCTTCGTATGCTTCTGTTTTCAAAATATATAGTGCAGGCACTGTTACTTGGTGAGCATGCCGAGCGCGCTTGACGTGAGAGCACGATAGAAGCGATTCAGCTCTTCTAGTTGATGTTACTCTATCATCAATAAGTCCACGCAGATCCTGTAAGCCAACTTTCTATCATATTTATTACAGCCATTTCAATGTGCAAACCTCCCATCATTACTACAAATTTGTCTTCACCACATTTACTAGTATATTTCCATTTAATCTGTTTTGCCAGGGCATATATTGGTTGGTCTCCAGTGAGGATCGGAACTCCATCATTCAAACAGAGTTTATCAAAAATATTGAAAAGTACTTCCATACAGTGTGCTACCACAGCTGGGGATTGCACCTTTTCACTTAACAATGGAAGTAAAACATTATTAGATTTTGGAAGTGTAGGTGATTGTCTATGTTCTGATACAAACGCTGACCAAGAAATACGTACATCTGAAGAGTCATTGTCACAAGTAAAATTGCTCTCGATGCTTCCTTTGACTGATTCTAACCAAGTTATTATATATGTGGAATTAGAACCTTCTATTTCTTGTGGTGTAATAACAGTTGAGAGGGGCATTTCACAATACTTTGTGTTAAAACGTATTGGGGATACGGTTATGTAGAAAGAAGGTAACGCATTCTTTACCTCGCTGGTCCATTGTGAAGTTGCAATATGCAAATATCTTTTCTGTGCTAACGTGTGATCTGGATGTTGTATCAAGGTAATGCTTATGCCATGAAATGAGTCCCTAACTGTCACAGAAGAAGGATTATGATCAATGTTATCAATTACTGCTGTTGTAAAAAATTTTTCATGTAAGCATTCAGGAATTACTCCTCCTAAATTGTTATACTTTTCACATGTAACATTTGTTGTTGTTGACAAAACTGAACTCTGTCATAAGAAACACATAAGCCAAGAGCATGGAGTTGATCAATAAGACTTCTGGTTCTTATACTTGAATACAATTTGAGACCAATATAGAGGGGTAGTGGTGTTTCTCGTTCTATAAGATGTTTAATATTACAAGTTTCGTGCCTTCGTTTCGATTTGGTAGCATTACAACGTATTAACTGTGCAATAGATAGTAGGGGTTTTCTATTAGTATCTCCTTGTTTATCTTGTACAGTTCCTTCTAGAATCATTTGTAACAACAATAATAGAGCTTCATTCACTGACTCTTTGGCAGTAAAATCTTTTGCTAACGAACCCTCAAATTTTGGATATTCAATGAACAAATCTCTACGAACTATTTGAGCAGCATGCGCTAAACACATTCCATCACTCATGGCATTATATGCAATGGCATCACGTATAGCCTCTCCAGTTACACCCTCAAAGTACGACAGTACTTCTCATCCAAACTTAGTGGCAGTCAAACCTGGAATTAAAGATATTAGCTGCTCTTTTAGTTTTGACCGATTCACTTGTGTATTTGGAATTCCTAGATTGCGCATTTCCCATTCCATCTGACTCGTAAGTGTTGCTAACTTAAATACAGGTAAAGTATCACTGAGCAAATAAATGTCTTCAATATATTCTACCATTTGAGTTAACGCAGAACCATAAACAAATCTGTTAATATCACTTTCACTTTTGGGTTCCTTTTTTCGTAGTTCACTTCTAACTTTGTTCCTAAATCGCACGTAACACAGCTTATGGTATTTTGCTTCCTGTGCAACTAAATCAGTTGAAGATAATTTCATTAGTATTTTGTCATCTTGAACCCCCTTTGCTAAAAACATGATTGTTAAACCAATTTCTAGTGTTTGCGCAGATACTAACTTGTCTTCTTCTTCTGCTCCATCACAAAATAAACACGTATTTTTAATGTCCACAGTTGGTGTACTTGATCTTGTTTTAACTTCCTGAGATATCCCAGGAGGTAATTCAACTATTGTTTGCTGCCTCTTTTTCCTCAGACGGTCAAGTTTCTGTTTATCAAATTTTGTACGACATGATTTATGAAATTTTGCTGAATTTAATACTAGATTTTGAACAATACCACCACTATCTCGTAATTGAACAATTGGAACAGATTTCGGCAAAGCTCCAAGGTTAGAGAATTCTATTAAGTCTTCACCAAGTGATTTCAGTCCACTATCCGTTGCATTTACGAAAGGGGGTTCATTTTCTTCCTGACAGATTATACATTGTTCCCATTTAACCTCCGGATTGAGCGGAACTGCTGAATCAAACTCAATTAATTCCAGTTTTCTCTTTTTAGACATCTTGGAATTTCAGTTCAATCTGCAAGAACTGCAAGATAATATAAGTGTTCTACAACATGAAATTACTTAAAAACACATAGTTAACACTTAACTACAATAACACCTTTGGATTTACTTATAAGGTCTGAACACGTCATTCAAAATTTTAAAAACGATTTTTTCGTTGTTATTACAGTAAATTGCATGTTTAATTTTCCATTAAGATGGATGTAAATATGCCATAATTCTTTATATTTGTAAATCTATTACCTTAATATTTGTAAAAGCGCGTTATTTAAATTTAGCATGCCAATGAACATATAAACTGGCCCGAAGAACGGCAAAATTGGAGTATTTTGTTTGTGCCGCCATTTTGGACGCCATCTTGAATTCTGTCCGACGGGGTGATCATCGGTTTTGTGTCCCGGCGGATTTTCATTCAACATGTTATAATTAATAAATGTGCCAAGTTTCATACTGGTATCCAGAATAGAAATATTTTTGTGCCAAGCGACTGCACTATTCAAGCGATTTTCGTCAAAATCTGGTCTTCCAGAACATGGATCACCAGACAAGTCAAACCGTCCTGCTCGAAAGCGGGAAAACCATTTCTGTCCTGTTCTTTCAGCAACTGCTTCATTCCCGTACACTGCACAAATTGTTCTCGCAGCTTCTGCTGCATTGAATCCTCGGTTAAACTCGAAGAGTAAAATATGACGGAAATTATCAACTTTTCTCAACTTGATATTCCATATTAGTTTGAAATGTATACAATAATACGTTCACAATCAAGAAAACTGTGTTTCAAAACACACAAACTCCAAACTACGGTAAAACAACTGAATAACGATAAACAATCGCTTCGCGCCGCATTGTTGCCAACCCAAAAGAAAAGAGCACGAATTTATGCGTCGACCTTAATATATACGTATACGTGTATTATATGTGTCAGCTATATGTTATATACGTCCATTTGTATGTGAGATCTTGATCGTCTATATACAGTTCTTTGTTTCATACGGAAAATGCTTATATATGGAACACTTATACGGAAAGTATTATAAAGCATAGGTTTTCAGTTATACGTGTCTTGGAAGATGTTACCTATAGTCGTACATTAAGGTTGGCGTAAAGGGACAAGTTTTGCCAATAGATGTCACTACAGTCTTCGTATCTCTCTCATGTAGTTTTTACCTTTCACGAAAATTCACGATTTCTCTTACAAATTTCGACATAGAGACTTCAAACTTTTGGAGAAGGAACTTCATAACCTATCGAAGGCAACAATCCGTGCCGATTTCTTATTTTGAATTTTCTTCATTGTTGAAAGAGTTATATTGTTAAAGGTTTGGATATCCCTTTCAATAAACAAGCCATTTCAACAATGAAGAAAATTTTAAATAAGAAATCGGCACGGATTGTTGCCTTCGATAGGTTATGAAGTTCCTTCTCCATAAGTTTGAAGTCTCTAGGCCGAAATTTGTAAGAGAAATCGTGAATTTTCGTAAAAGGTAAAAAAAAAAAAATACATGAGAGAAATACGAAGACTGTAGTGACATCTATCGGCAAAACTTGTCCCTTTAAACTAACCTTAAGTTTTAAAAAATACAGGATTTACGCATGTCACCTACGTTTTTACGGACGCCAGATATTTTTTTCTCTGCACAGTAGCTTGTTATCTTTCCACTATTCAGTGAAATTTAAACGGAGTTTGATGCCTGAACTTTTGTTTTTCAACTTTTAGATGGAAAATACAGAATTACTGCTACAAAATTTCTTTCTTCTTTTTTCAGGTTATGTAAAAATAATAGTTCTAGATGAAAGTTCTTTTAGAGATGAGCCAAAAGTCAATAATTTTAATATTCAAATCGTTACGTAAATATTCCTTTTATTTATTCTGTTCAAAGAAAAAGATAGAGCCAGACAGTTCTTCAAGGTCGAAGAGGAAGAAGAAGAAGAAAAGAGGAAAACACTGATAATAAAGGTATTGAAAATTCATTAGCGCAGCAATGTAATACGATGTTCTTGTAAACAGATTCTTTTTTGGAAAAATAATGAAGACTTTTTTTTTTTTTTTTACTTTTCTTTTCCTCAAGGTAGAATTGGAAATTTCGTTTTTAAAATAAACGTAGCTGTATGTATATATAATGAAGCAGGCAACCTTCTATTCGATAAACTTGCTAAAATAATATGCCTGACGTGATTTTTTTTATTTGTCAGAATCACGCTATTGGACGTTGTAAGATTGTAATTTTATTATGATAACGCTAGTAGGACTTATAAGATTCTAATGTTATTAGGATCTAAGTAGTGGATCTTATATAACATTGTAATGTTATAAGATCACGCTAAGTGGGCCTTATAAGATTGTAATGTTATTAGGATCACGCTAAGTGGGTCTTATAAGATTGTAATGTTATTAGGATCACGTTAGTGGGCCTTGTGATATTGTAATATTATTAAGATCACGCTAAGTGGGCCTTATAAGATTGTACTGTTGTTAAGGTCAAGCTACTAGCAATTATAAGATTGTAATGTTATTAGGATCGCGCTAGTGGGCCTTGTAATATTGTATATGTTATTAAGATCACGCTAAGGGGGCCTTATAAGATTGTAATGTTATTAGGATCACGCTAGTGGGCCTTGTAATATTGTAATATTATTAAGATCACGCTAAGTGGGCCTTATAAGATTGTACTGTTGTTAAGGTCAAGCTACTAGCAATTATAAGATTGTAATGTTATTAGGATCACGCTAGTGGGCCTTGTAATATTGTAATATTATTAAGATCACGCTAAGTGGGCCTTATAAGATTGTACTGTTGTTAAGGTCAAGCTACTAGCAATTATAAGATTGTAATGTTCTTAGGATCATACTAGTGGATCTTACAAGATTGTAATGTTATTAGAATTATTTGGGAAAACGTAGTTTTTCACTGAAAATGAAATCTTTGAGTTTAACGTTTGACGATTATACCTTTTAGGCTAAGGGTGATGAATGGTTAAGGCAAGTGAATGATAATGGAAAATTGATAGAAAAAGAATGTGGGAGGAAATGGGAATACCCCGACAAAACCCACACACACAATGTTGTCTACCACAAACTTACTTGGCCGGGTATCGAATCAGGGACCCCACGTAACAGAGGTAAACTCTCTACCACTGAGCCACTATGCCCTCCAGTCCCTGAGATGGGTACCTCGGGAAATCGGGTGGTAAAGCGAACCAAAGGCTGTTAAATTTCGAATAATTCAGTGTTCGAATAATTGATTTATTCGAATATTTCTTATTCGAATAAAATTAGTTTTAAATAATGAATAATTATTTCAGTAAGGAATCTACAAGGTGAAAACCCGAGCCATCCAGAACTATGGCAGGTATATCACGAGTTTACTGTAACTTTCAAAAACATATAAACAATAGCTTAAATTATTTTTGTCACTAAAAAAAAAACTGGTGGGCCTAGGCCTTCTGGTCTTGGGCTAGATCCACCACTGAATTATTCGAATAATATTGTCCGGATATTGAAAAACAAATATACCGATATTCTAAGTTCAGAGAAAAAAAGACAAAAGTTACTGAAATAATTTTAAGAGCACTAGCATTGACCATAGATCCAGCTTGTTATTAATCTGATCGATCGGCATTCATGTGTTGAGTTGATTTAGAATTTCTGAGCTTTCGGCATCTATGGCCAAGTTAGCCCGTCACGTTTTGAGGGATGGCGTCACTCGACGAGCACACTATCCTAGGAAAGGGAAGGAAAGAAGCGGCCTGGGACCTATATATTAGGTACCACCTCGGCATTTGCCTGATGTGAATGAGGAAAACCCAGAAAACCATATTCAGGATGTTTGGTCTGAAAAAGCTTACGCGTTTTTGACCGAGTGCCCTCACCGGGAATCGAACCCGGGACCATTCGCACCGAAGGCGTGTGTTGAGTTGATTTTAACGGCCTGTTTAGTAGCGAGGCTTTATGAGACGTGAACCTACTGATTAACGTGGAATCTGAACCAAATAAGCTCCCACCGGGAATCGAACGTGGTCTCCCACGCCAAAGTCACGTACGCTAACCGCTTAGCCACGAAGAAGCTCAGTATTAATGTATTATCAACGGTCTAAAATACTTCCCTTTCATTTTGGCATGGCAAATAATTATTATTATTTGCTAGAGACGTTACGAAATCGAAACCAACGTCTTTTCATTTGTCTGGACAAGTTTATCATTCGTCGCTTACAAAAAGAATAAAAAAAGCTACATCAGCGTCAGGAGAAAGTAGTTCGTGTACTTCCTCTTCTCTTCTCTTTCTTTCTCCTAGAATTTATCCCGAGGGAAATCACGGGAAGCGACGAGACTGCACCTTTAAAATTGCTTATGTTTTCGTCTGCAAACAGTTTGGGAAGTTCTCTTTACTTATTCTCTTAGTACGTCATAACCACATAGCTCTTTCGTGCTCAGCATTTACGGCTTTCTCGGTGCAAGCTGGGAATTCTTTACAAGGTCTGCATGTGCAGTCCACATAAATAGCAAATGAACACTTTATCTGTCTATATATTCATAACAGGTCAACAACCCTTAGTGACTTTTTCTTAGGTTCAAATATAATTTATTTTCTTAATGAATGTAGCTATGAAGAATATTAAAACAAAGAAGCGATGGTAATTGAGGCAAAAGGAAATATGCCAAGTACGCTGAATCCATATCAATAAAAGTTTGTTTCCGAATCTTGACATTTTTACTTAATGAAATGAATATTGAAACCAAAATGGTAGTCGATTTCTGACACTTCCGGTTTTAATACACAGATAAGGCTGTTATTTCCGGTTTTAGTAGAGAGATAAGACTGCCACTTCTGGTTTTAGTAGAGAGATAAGGCTGCCACTTCCGGTTTTAGTACAGAGATAAGGCTGTCACTTCCGGTTTTAATAGAGAGTAAGGCTGCCACTTTCGGTTTAGTAGAGAGATAACGCTGCCACTTCTGGTTTTAGTAGAGAGATAAGGCTGCCACTTCCAGTTTTAGTACAAAGAGAAGTCTGCGACTTCCGGTTTTAATAGAGAGATAAGTCTGCCACTTTCGGTTTAGTAGAGAGATAAGGCTGCCACTTCTGGTTTTAGTACAGAGATAAGGCTGTCACTTCCGGTTTTAATAGAGAGATAAGGCTGCCACTTTCGGTTTAGTACAGAGATAACGCTGCCACTTCTGGTTTTAGTAGAGAGATAAGGCTGCCACTTCCAGTTTTAGTACAAAGAGAAGTCTGCGACTTCCGGTTTTAATAGAGAGATAAGTCTGCCACTTTTGGTTTAGTAGAGAGATAAGGCTGCCACTTCTGGTTTTAGTACAGAGATAAGGCTGTCACTTCCGGTTTTAATAGATAAGGCTGCCACTTTCGGTTTAGTAGAGAGATAACGCTGCCACTTCTGGTTTTAGTAGAGAGATAAGGCTGCCACTTCCAGTTTTAGTACAAAGAGAAGTCTGCGACTTCCGGTTTTAATAGAGAGATAAGTCTGCCACTTTCGGTTTAGTAGAGAGATAAGGCTGCCACTTCTGGTTTTAGTACAGAGATAAGGCTGTCACTTCCGGTTTTAATAGAGAGATAAGGCTGCCACTTTCGGTTTAGTAGAGAGATAACGCTGCCACTTCTGGTTTTAGTAGAGAGATAAGGCTGCCACTTCCAGTTTTAGTACAAAGAGAAGTCTGCGACTTCCGGTTTTAATAGAGAGATAAGTCTGCCACTTTCGGTTTAGTAGAGAGATAAGGCTGCCACTTCTGGTTTTAGTACAGAGATAAGGCTGTCACTTCCGGTTTTAATACACAGATAAGGCTGCCACTTTCGGTTTAGTAGAGAGATAACGCTGCCACTTCTGGTTTTAGTAGAGAGATAAGGCTGCCACTTCCAGTTTTAGTACAAAGAGAAGTCTGCGACTTCCGGTTTTAATAGAGAGATAAGTCTGCCACTTTCGGTTTAGTAGAGAGATAAGGCTGCCACTTCTGGTTTTAGTACAGAGATAAGGCTGTCACTTCCGGTTTTAATAGAGAGATAAGGCTGCCACTTTCGGTTTAGTAGAGAGATAACGCTGCCACTTCTGGTTTTAGTAGAGAGATAAGGCTGCCACTTCCAGTTTTAGTACAAAGAGAAGTCTGCGACTTCCGGTTTTAATAGAGAGATAAGTCTGCCACTTTCGGTTTAGTAGAGAGATAAGGCTGCCACTTCTGGTTTTAGTAGAGAGATAAGGCTGTCACTTCCGGTTTTAGTACAGATATAAGACTACCACTTCCGGTTTTAATAGAGAATTAAGGGTGCCACTTTCGGTTTAGTAGAGATAAGGCTGCCCTTTTCGGTTTTAGTAGAAAAAGATAAGGCTGCCACTTCCGGTTTAGTATAGATAAGGCTGGATTCGACTCGAGAGGCCTGGATTCGATTCCCTGCCGAAGCTCCTATGGTTTGGATCACACGTTAAGCTGTAGATTGACGTCTCATACGTCCTCGCTGTTGAACGGAACACTACACGCTAATTCGACCATCTTTTTGCTGTGGAGCCTCTAAACCGACTGACTGACATCGCCGTTTCCATGCTTATGAATACCATAGTTTGGTGCTGTAAAAGATTTGTTCAGAAACCGTGTTTGCGTGAAAGTGAAAAATCTGTTACAGTTCATCCAGCGAAATGAGCATGTTTGGAACAAGCTACCAGAAAAGTCTGTTTGACTGTGTATTAGTGGGCTTTGACGATTGGAGCTGCGAAGAAAGAAAATCGATAAGAAGCAGTTTTTTTCTGCAGCAGAGGACAACATCTACTTAGTTGCGGAAGAAAAAAAAAATTAGAGCATCGAGCGTGGGCGTCGCAGTAAGTTTAACCCCCTCCAAAAAGAGCAAAACAATTTTTCTTCTTCGTTCGGTCCAACGATATAAGCGTCTGCTTCTATTTACGAGTGGACCAGTGTTGCTAACATCTTCATTAAAACGCACCATACCAAGTTCGCGAAATTATTTCTTTAGACTTCCGAACTATGGCTTGCATTAGTATGGGACGCCTTATATTGTTGCGTGTTTGTGTGTTGAAGTTTAGCGTCTCCTTTCGGCGCCGATGCTATATGAGATGTTGACCTAGAGTTTAAGGTGGGATCTGAACCGCCGTAATTCGTTCAAAATTCAATTCTGTCTTTCACTGAGTTTCCAGTCCGGGATTATTATTAATATTAAGTATTTCACAAATCTTGGAGCTACTGAGGCTTTTTTTTTTAATGGAACTATTAAAGTTTCGGCCTGGAAGTGTTACTTCCGCGTTTCTCGATCTTGAATTTCCTCTTTTAACTCTCAATATTTTCTTCTATTTTTGAAATCATCAGTCAGTTGTGTTCTTCTTTTTCCTATTCCTCGCTTTTCTTCCATCTTTCATTCTATGGCGGTATGAAGAAGACAATTTCTTCGCAAAATGTGTTCAATCCAATTGGCCTTCCTAAAAGCGTCCTCTTTTCTCCTATCCGTTTCAGAACATCCTCGTTTATTTTTCTGTCTCTGTTTATTTTTATCTTATCCATCTTCCTGCAACACCACATTTCGAAGCTCTCTAAATATTTCTTCTCTATCTTCCGTAAATGTCCAAGTGTCTGAACCATACAGTCCAATGCTCCATATATAGCACTTGACCAACTTCTTAGTCCAATATTAAGCCTGCTGGTTAAGAGTAATCTTTCCTTGTTCACTGCTTCTTTGGCTATGGCAATTCTGGACCTGATCTTGTCAAAATACTTCCCTGATATTTGAAATTGTCGACCTCTTCAAGTTGTCTTTGTTCTACCCTGTTCTACACTGTAAGGGCGCGTTTCCACAGGATAATGTATACCAAAGGCGAACGCTTTAGCCATTAGATTTGTAGGGAGGGCTTATCAAACGGTCATGTCCAACGATCAAAACGTGACCGTCTTTTATTCACGTGACTTCCCAGTTTGCCTCACGATACTGAGTGGACGCCGAAATTGTGAAAGCATCGGCCGGGAATCGAACTCGAGATCACGCGGACATGAATTCAGCGCTCTACCACTAAACTACGGTGTCCCCTATTTGTTAATATATACTACGTAAAACATAGTGTTGAGCGTGCAACGATTATATTAAATACTCGTAGTATTGAAAATTGCCCATGTTACAATTGTCATATCTTTGTATGGTGTCTTTTTTTTTTTTTTTTTTTTTTAAGACTGCACTTCGTTTATATATGTTGCTTCTTTACACCATTTTCGGCAGACTTTGATAAGGTATGCAATAATATTGAGTATTAATGTTTATTCTTTTCTCCATATTAATCCCCTCCCCCACTGGCCTTCGGAAGAAAACAGACAACAAACAATAACAAATAACGTTATAAAAAATAAATAAGAGTTGATGGAAAGAGAATATTACGAAGATGTGGCTCATCGATCCCTTAAAAGACCTCATCCCGGCGAAAATAAAATACCACTAATTTTACAGTAACTATGTGATATCTTCAAATAGATAAAAGATAATTGAAATGTGGAACAAGAGCGTCCTAGACAATATTATTTTGCGTGAGGTACCGTTATCACAAGTCAACTAGTGGCTTTCCGTTTTCGGCCGTTTACAAACGCGAAAATAAATGCCGATTTTCAAAATGGCTCGAAGTCGAAAGCAGATAAGTGAGTCGTGATAACAGTATCTCATGTAAAATGATATTGTCTAGGGCGCTCTTGTTCCACATTTCGATTATCATTTGAAGATATCACATAATTACTGTAAAATTAGCGGTATTTTAATTTCGTCGGGATGAGGCCTCTTAAGACATCTTGTACATTTCCAAGAATTGCGAAAATCCAATATTAAGAGACACTAGTATACGGTGTCTATCGTAGAAAGAGTTAAAATTGCTGTAGTTTTTGTGGTACTGGAGCAAATACACACACACAGATAGATATATAGTCTCCGATTTCACTTCCTTTGTATTTCTCCGAGAGAACAAATTGGTTTCTCATTGGAAACAGAAAGAGACATCAAGGGCGATTGAACGCGTCTTTTGAAGTCTAAAAGCGAGGAAAACTTTGATCATTAGAAGGGCAATCGCTTGGGTTGCTTTGCCCTCGATAAGAAATGTTTGCCTTCGTCTTTTAGTATTTTCTAATGATTAAACGCTTTTCCTTTGTGTGTTTGTATACTCTCTTCTTCTTGTTATATTGTTTTGCCCCTTTCTTCCAGTTATAAATTTGGCTTTCCCACCCAACTCGATAGCATCTGAAATTTTATCTTGAAAGCATTCTGCAGGCAACCATGGGTGGGTTTATATACGCTAAGCTCCCTTTGATCTTGGGTAACTTTGTCTTGGAAATGTATATTACATTCTAAGGATAATTCCTGTTGCGTTCGCATGGCGTGATATATCACATATATATATTACACGAATAAACTGTGTTAGATCTTAGTATTCGCCTTAGAAAATCATGTCGAAAATTATATAGAAGATGTGGAATACATGTGTTATGGATGACTTTGATTACTGATATCCATAATGCGTAAAAAAAAATAGCTCTGAAGCGTATTCAATATATACAGTGTGTTTCAAAACAACACCGATAACATTTGGGAGGTGATTCCTGACACCAAGATAAGACAAAAAGTATAGACCAACCTGGGTGCAAAAATGCTTCCTTTCGGAGTTATAGGCTGTCGAAAACATAAAAAAAATGAACTCATTCCAATAATATGGGACCTACCGTAGTCGCGTCAAGACTTCACTTAGGAACAAATATATGCACTATCCAAAAATACATGTTTCAGAATCCTTCAGTACTCACGCAACAATTTTTATAGAGGGGGCTTGGCTACGGGCATATAATTTGAAGTACTCACCAACTACCTCTATAAAAATTGTTGCGAAACTACCGCAGGATTATGAAACTTGGATATTTGGATAGGGTATATACTAATTCCTAAGTGAAGTCTTGAGCTGACTCTGATCAATTCAAATGGTTGACTCGATTTCAGAAAGTTCTTATGTGAAATCCAATAATCATATGAATACTCTACAGGGTTGTTTTTTTTTTTTTTGTTTTTTCTTGGTGTCGGCAGAAATCTATCTATGTAACAGACCTCAGCTTGACTCAGTTATAAGCTAAGAATTGGGACAATATATAAGCGTGTATGTATATTTGTTGCTTCATTAATGTATTTATGTTACACAAAACGACCCATAAAAATAGTGAAGATGAAAATACAACAACTTCTGATCTGAACAAGTCAGCAAAAGAGGAGGAGGAAGAAGACGAAGACGAAATAAGTAACCTATTGCTTGATTTACAAACAGGCCCAGAAGCAAGGCCACGATATACGCGGGAAGTCTTTTATGTATTATATAGTATATACATATATGTATGTAAGAAAAGTTCCAATACCCAAATAAGCTATTTCCGTGCAAAGAAAAATTGGAGAAATTCTGATTGCGTGCAGAAGAGCAGAGCGTGAAACAAGTGACCAGCCAGCGATAGTGAAAGGGGAATTCTTGTCTTCGTCTGCCACTCATGGCCACTGACTGACTGTAGGCGCTGTCAATAAAATACAGAGCTTTTGTTGCTTTCTTGTTTTACATAATATATGTAAACTTTATCCTTCTTGCACATATTTGTCATGTTTCGTATATTTTTTGTTAAAATGTTATAAGCGTTTAGCGGGAAAGAAATTGTCCAGAAAATTACATATTAATTTTAAAGAAAATTAAAGAAAAAAAAACTAACTTCCGTGTAAACTAAGATGGCCAAAATTTTCCGCAATCCGGATTTCGGAAAATTTATTTCCCGGAATCAGAAAGTTCAGTTTCCGAATTTCGGAAAATTTCCGAAATTTGGAAAAATCAAGAACAGAAAATTCCGGAATTCAGAAAACTTCAGAAATTTTTCCAAAATTGAAAATTTCTAAATTTCGGGATTTTTCAGAATTCCGGAATTTTACGAATTCAGGAAGTTTTCCTTTTTTTAATTTCCGGATTCCAGCAAGTAAGAATTCCAGAATTGGCCATCCCTAGTGTAAACCGAAAACTTAATCCTATGTGACAACAGAAACCATATTACCTGATAAACTGACACTAAAATTCTGGAGATTCTCATCAGAATTTTCATGACAACACTATCATCTGATAAGTATACAGTATGGTTAATGAAGTTGAGCCCAAAATTATGATCAACTCTTAAATTTTAAAATTTTTGTTTAACTATAGGCTAAGTATTGAAAATGAAATCTTACAGTTTAACGTCCTACGAGTATGCCCTTTAGGCTAAGGGAGACGGATGATTGACGGAAGTGAGCGATGATGGCGGGGAAAAAAATGTGGAATGAGAATGTGGAAGGAAACGGGAGTTCTTTGGGAAAACTCACTGACACGATGTTGTCCACTACAAACTTACTTGGCCGGAGATCGAGAGAGGGACACTTTCGTCTGATTCTATTATATTAAATTTCTGCAAGTGACTAGAATGTACTTATTTAACGTATAGAAATGTGATAACAAGCATTTTTTTTTAAAGTTCTAAACGATGCTATACAAAATGTAATGGAGATTGTACAGAACGGCCATGTCAGTCCGTCTGTCTCTCTGTCAACAGGTATCGGAGTAAGAGACATCGAGTTGCTATTTTTCGCAATCGATTTAGCGTCCCAGAAATAGGTTCCATTCCCCCCCCCCCGTTAAGAGGCCTCATCACTGCGAAATTAAAATACCGCTAATTTTACAATAATTATGTGATATCTTCAAATAGATAAAAGATAATCGAAAAGTGGAACAAGACCTCCCTAGACAATATTATTTTGCGTGAGATATCGTTATCAAGACTCACTTATGTGCTTTCAATTTCCAGCCATTTAGAAAATCGGCATTTATTTTCGCGCTTTTAAATAACTGCATATACAGAAAGCTACTAGGTAACTCGCGATAATGGTACTTCATGCAAAATAACATCGTCTAGGGAGGTCTTGATCTACTTTTCGATTATCTCTTATCAATTTGAAGATATCACATAATTATTGTAAAATTAGCGGTATTTTAATTTGGCAGTGATAGGGACTCTTAACCCTCTGTTCAAACAGGAAGTGGAAGAAAATAGACCATTTTTCAGTTTTAACGTCCATCGTCGTTGTAATACATACCAAGAAGTAAATTTCTGCAATTGATTCAACATATCCTTATCTCCACACGTATATCCTTACTAAAATTGTAAGTGATAGCAATCTGTTATAAATTCTGGTTTATTTGTTTCTTTAACAATCACCAGATACAGCTCAGAGGCCATTTTATATTGGGTATCTTAACAACAACAGTAGCAATGGAAAAGATTTGGGAAGGTATCGGTTAGGGCCTATTTCGTAGGTACCATCCCGGCATATGCCTGGCAGCACTGAGGAAAACCGTAGCGGAAATCGAACTCACGTTAATATAGAGCAAAATATGGTAAGATATAGCGAGAAATGACGTTTTGAAATAGATTCAGCCCTAAAAGAATAAGTTTTTATCCTGGTCTATATTTTTCTATTTAAACCAGAAGTGATGGTAATCTATGGATTCAATTACCAATACTTATTGTCATAGTGAAAAAATGGCAGTAAATAACCAGAAGTTTTTTTTAAAAAATATGGATTCAGTACCTCGTGGATAAATTCCATCTTTAGCTTTACTCATCTATTGAAACCGGAAGTTGTTCAAATCCACTTCCGGTTTCAATATTGAATTTCCATAGTTTAGAAATGTACCGTAGTTTCACACTGTGAAATGAAACCCACTTATCTTATTGTCTTATGCAAAAATTGCCACTTTTCATTTTCAAAAAATTCTACTTCGAGTAGTTTTTATGAAACTACCACAATTAAATTCGACAAATGATATTTTTTCGTTTAAGTCCTCTATGTACAGTCAGCGACAAAACTTCCTTCTGTTTGCTGAAATTAGTTTCGTAAATAACTTCAGAATGGAAAGACAATTTGAGTAGAGTTTTCAGTAAATTAAAAAGAATAGAATTTTCTATACGTTCCAGCTATACTAGCGCTGTACAGTTAGCGACTAAAGTTCTTTCCGTTTGATGAAATTAGTTTCGTAAATAACTTCAGAATGGAATTACAATTTGAGTAGAGTTTTCAGTAAATTAAAAAGAATAGAATTTTCTATACGTTCCAGCTATACTAGCGCTGTACAGTTAGCGACTAAAGTTCTTTCCGTTTGATGAAATTAGTTTCGTAAATAACTTCAGAATGGAAAGACAATTTGAGTAGAGTTTTCAGTAAATTAAAAAGAATAGAATTTTCTATACGTTCCAGCTATACTAGCGCTGTACAGTTAGCGACTAAAGTTCTTTCCGTTTGATGAAATTAGTTTCGTAAATAACTTCAGAATGGAAAGACAATTTGAGTAGAGTTTTCAGTAAATTAAAAAGAATAGAATTTTCTATACGTTCCAGCTATACTAGCGCTGTACAGTTAGCGACTAAAGTTCTTTCCGTTTGATGAAATTAGTTTCGTAAATAACTTCAGAATGGAATTACAATTTGAGTAGAGTTTTCAGTAAATTAAAAAGAATAGAATTTTCTATACGTTCCAGCTATACTAGCGCTGTACAGATAGCGACTAAAGTTCTTTCCGTTTGATGAAATTAGTTTCGTAAATAACTTCAGAATGGAAAGACAATTTGAGTAGAGTTTTCAGTAAATTAAAAAGAATAGAATTTTCTATACGTTCCAGCTATACTAGCGCTGTACAGTTAGCGACTAAAGTTCTTTCCGTTTGATGAAATTAGTTTCGTAAATAACTTCAGAATGGAATTACAATTTGAGTAGAGTTTTCAGTAAATTAAAAAGAATAGAATTTTCTATACGTTCCAGCTATACTAGCGCTGTACAGTTAGCGACTAAAGTTCTTTCCGTTTGATGAAATTAGTTTCGTAAATAACTTCAGAATGGAAAGACAATTTGAGTAGAGTTTTCAGTAAATTAAAAAGAATAGAATTTTCTATACGTTCCAGCTATACTAGCGCTGTACAGTTAGCGACTAAAGTTCTTTCCGTTTGATGAAATTAGTTTCGTAAATAACTTCAGAATGGAAAGACAATTTGAGTAGAGTTTTCAGTAAATTAAAAAGAATAGAATTTTCTATACGTTCCAGCTATACTAGCGCTGTACAGTTAGCGACTAAAGTTCTTTCCGTTTGATGAAATTAGTTTCGTAAATAACTTCAGAATGGAATTACAATTTGAGTAGAGTTTTCAGTAAATTAAAAAGAATAGAATTTTCTATACGTTCCAGCTATACTAGCGCTGTACAGTTAGCGACTAAAGTTCTTTCCGTTTGATGAAATTAGTTTCGTAAATAACTTCAGAATGGATTTACAATTTGAGTAGAGTTTTCAGTAAATTAAAAAGAATAGAATTTTCTATACGTTCCAGCTATACTAGCGCTGTACAGTTAGCGACTAAAGTTCTTTCCGTTTGATGAAATTAGTTTCGTAAATAACTTCAGAATGGAATTACAATTTGAGTAGAGTTTTCAGTAAATTAAAAAGAATAGAATTTTCTATACGTTCCAGCTATACTAGCGCTGTACAGTTAGCGACTAAAGTTCTTTCCGTTTGATGAAATTAGTTTCGTAAATAACTTCAGAATGGAAAGACAATTTGAGTAGAGTTTTCAGTAAATTAAAAAGAATAGAATTTTCTATACGTTCCAGCTATACTAGCGCTGTACAGTTAGCGACTAAAGTTCTTTCCGTTTGATGAAATTAGTTTCGTAAATAACTTCAGAATGGAATTACAATTTGAGTAGAGTTTTCAGTAAATTAAAAAGAATAGAATTTTCTATACGTTCCAGCTATACTAGCGCTGTACAGTTAGCGACTAAAGTTCTTTCCGTTTGATGAAATTAGTTTCGTAAATAACTTCAGAATGGAAAGACAATTTGAGTAGAGTTTTCAGTAAATTAAAAAGAATAGAATTTTCTATACGTTCCAGCTATACTAGCGCTGTACAGTTAGCGACTAAAGTTCTTTCCGTTTGATGAAATTAGTTTCGTAAATAACTTCAGAATGGAAAGACAATTTGAGTAGAGTTTTCAGTAAATTAAAAAGAATAGAATTTTCTATACGTTCCAGCTATACTAGCGCTGTACAGTTAGCGACTAAAGTTCTTTCCGTTTGATGAAATTAGTTTCGTAAATAACTTCAGAATGGAATTACAATTTGAGTAGAGTTTTCAGTAAATTAAAAAGAATAGAATTTTCTATACGTTCCAGCTATACTAGCGCTGTACAGTTAGCGACTAAAGTTCTTTCCGTTTGATGAAATTAGTTTCGTAAATAACTTCAGAATGGAATTACAATTTGAGTAGAGTTTTCAGTAAATTAAAAAGAATAGAATTTTCTATACGTTCCAGCTATACTAGCGCTGTACAGTTAGCGACTAAAGTTCTTTCCGTTTGATGAAATTAGTTTCGTAAATAACTTCAGAATGGAAAGACAATTTGAGTAGAGTTTTCAGTAAATTAAAAAGAATAGAATTTTCTATACGTTCCAGCTATACTAGCGCTGTACAGTTAGCGACTAAAGTTCTTTCCGTTTGATGAAATTAGTTTCGTAAATAACTTCAGAATGGAATTACAATTTGAGTAGAGTTTTCAGTAAATTAAAAAGAATAGAATTTTCTATACGTTCCAGCTATACTAGCGCTGTACAGTTAGCGACTAAAGTTCTTTCCGTTTGATGAAATTAGTTTCGTAAATAACTTCAGAATGGAATTACAATTTGAGTAGAGTTTTCAGTAAATTAAAAAGAATAGAATTTTCTATACGTTCCAGCTATACTAGCGCTGTACAGTTAGCGACTAAAGTTCTTTCCGTTTGATGAAATTAGTTTCGTAAATAACTTCAGAATGGAATTACAATTTGAGTAGAGTTTTCAGTAAATTAAAAAGAATAGAATTTTCTATACGTTCCAGCTATACTAGCGCTGTACAGTTAGCGACTAAAGTTCTTTCCGTTTGATGAAATTAGTTTCGTAAATAACTTCAGAATGGAAAGACAATTTGAGTAGAGTTTTCAGTAAATTAAAAAGAATAGAATTTTCTATACGTTCCAGCTATACTAGCGCTGTACAGTTAGCGACTAAAGTTCTTTCCGTTTGATGAAATTAGTTTCGTAAATAACTTCAGAATGGAAAGACAATTTGAGTAGAGTTTTCAGTAAATTAAAAAGAATAGAATTTTCTATACGTTCCAGCTATACTAGCGCTGTACAGTTAGCGACTAAAGTTCTTTCCGTTTGATGAAATTAGTTTCGTAAATAACTTCAGAATGGAAAGACAATTTGAGTAGAGTTTTCAGTAAATTAAAAAGAATAGAATTTTCTATACGTTCCAGCTATACTAGCGCTGTACAGTTAGCGACTAAAGTTCTTTCCGTTTGATGAAATTAGTTTCGTAAATAACTTCAGAATGGAAAGACAATTTGAGTAGAGTTTTCAGTAAATTAAAAAGAATAGAATTTTCTATACGTTCCAGCTATACTAGCGCTGTACAGTTAGCGACTAAAGTTCTTTCCGTTTGATGAAATTAGTTTCGTAAATAACTTCAGAATGGAAAGACAATTTGAGTAGAGTTTTCAGTAAATTAAAAAGAATAGAATTTTCTATACGTTCCAGCTATACTAGCGCTGTACAGTTAGCGACTAAAGTTCTTTCCGTTTGATGAAATTAGTTTCGTAAATAACTTCAGAATGGAATGACAATTTGAGTAGAGTTTTCAGTAAATTAAAAAGAATAGAATTTTCTATACGTTCCAGCTATACTAGCGCTGTACAGTTAGCGACTAAAGTTCTTTCCGTTTGATGAAATTAGTTTCGTAAATAACTTCAGAATGGAATTACAATTTGAGTAGAGTTTTCAGTAAATTAAAAAGAATAGAATTTTCTATACGTTCCAGCTATACTAGCGCTGTACAGTTAGCGACTAAAGTTCTTTCCGTTTGATGAAATTAGTTTCGTAAATAACTTCAGAATGGAAAGACAATTTGAGTAGAGTTTTCAGTAAATTAAAAAGAATAGAATTTTCTATACGTTCCAGCTATACTAGCGCTGTACAGTTAGCGACTAAAGTTCTTTCCGTTTGATGAAATTAGTTTCGTAAATAACTTCAGAATGGAAAGACAATTTGAGTAGAGTTTTCAGTAAATTAAAAAGAATAGAATTTTCTATACGTTCCAGCTATACTAGCGCTGTACAGTTAGCGACTAAAGTTCTTTCCGTTTGATGAAATTAGTTTCGTAAATAACTTCAGAATGGAATTACAATTTGAGTAGAGTTTTCAGTAAATTAAAAAGAATAGAATTTTCTATACGTTCCAGCTATACTAGCGCTGTACAGTTAGCGACTAAAGTTCTTTCCGTTTGATGAAATTAGTTTCGTAAATAACTTCAGAATGGAAAGACAATTTGAGTAGAGTTTTCAGTAAATTAAAAAGAATAGAATTTTCTATACGTTCCAGCTATACTAGCGCTGTACAGTTAGCGACTAAAGTTCTTTCCGTTTGATGAAATTAGTTTCGTAAATAACTTCAGAATGGAAAGACAATTTGAGTAGAGTTTTCAGTAAATTAAAAAGAATAGAATTTTCTATACGTTCCAGCTATACTAGCGCTGTACAGTTAGCGACTAAAGTTCTTTCCGTTTGATGAAATTAGTTTCGTAAATAACTTCAGAATGGAAAGACAATTTGAGTAGAGTTTTCAGTAAATTAAAAAGAATAGAATTTTCTATACGTTCCAGCTATACTAGCGCTGTACAGTTAGCGACTAAAGTTCTTTCCGTTTGATGAAATTAGTTTCGTAAATAACTTCAGAATGGAAAGACAATTTGAGTAGAGTTTTCAGTAAATTAAAAAGAATAGAATTTTCTATACGTTCCAGCTATACTAGCGCTGTACAGTTAGCGACTAAAGTTCTTTCCGTTTGATGAAATTAGTTTCGTAAATAACTTCAGAATGGAAAGACAATTTGAGTAGAGTTTTCAGTAAATTAAAAAGAATAGAATTTTCTATACGTTCCAGCTATACTAGCGCTGTACAGTTAGCGACTAAAGTTCTTTCCGTTTGATGAAATTAGTTTCGTAAATAACTTCAGAATGGAAAGACAATTTGAGTAGAGTTTTCAGTAAATTAAAAAGAATAGAATTTTCTATACGTTCCAGCTATACTAGCGCTGTACAGTTAGCGACTAAAGTTCTTTCCGTTTGATGAAATTAGTTTCGTAAATAACTTCAGAATGGAAAGACAATTTGAGTAGAGTTTTCAGTAAATTAAAAAGAATAGAATTTTCTATACGTTCCAGCTATACTAGCGCTGTACAGTTAGCGACTAAAGTTCTTTCCGTTTGATGAAATTAGTTTCGTAAATAACTTCAGAATGGAAAGACAATTTGAGTAGAGTTTTCAGTAAATTAAAAAGAATAGAATTTTCTATACGTTCCAGCTATACTAGCGCTGTACAGTTAGCGACTAAAGTTCTTTCCGTTTGATGAAATTAGTTTCGTAAATAACTTCAGAATGGAATTACAATTTGAGTAGAGTTTTCAGTAAATTAAAAAGAATAGAATTTTCTATACGTTCCAGCTATACTAGCGCTGTACAGTTAGCGACTAAAGTTCTTTCCGTTTGATGAAATTAGTTTCGTAAATAACTTCAGAATGGAATTACAATTTGAGTAGAGTTTTCAGTAAATTAAAAAGAATAGAATTTTCTATACGTTCCAGCTATACTAGCGCTGTACAGTTAGCGACTAAAGTTCTTTCCGTTTGATGAAATTAGTTTCGTAAATAACTTCAGAATGGAATTACAATTTGAGTAGAGTTTTCAGTAAATTAAAAAGAATAGAATTTTCTATACGTTCCAGCTATACTAGCGCTGTACAGTTAGCGACTAAAGTTCTTTCCGTTTGATGAAATTAGTTTCGTAAATAACTTCAGAATGGAAAGACAATTTGAGTAGAGTTTTCAGTAAATTAAAAAGAATAGAATTTTCTATACGTTCCAGCTATACTAGCGCTGTACAGTTAGCGACTAAAGTTCTTTCCGTTTGATGAAATTAGTTTCGTAAATAACTTCAGAATGGAATTACAATTTGAGTAGAGTTTTCAGTAAATTAAAAAGAATAGAATTTTCTATACGTTCCAGCTATACTAGCGCTGTACAGTTAGCGACTAAAGTTCTTTCCGTTTGATGAAATTAGTTTCGTAAATAACTTCAGAATGGAATGACAATTTGAGTAGAGTTTTCAGTAAATTAAAAAGAATAGAATTTTCTATACGTTCCAGCTATACTAGCGCTGTACAGTTAGCGACTAAAGTTCTTTCCGTTTGATGAAATTAGTTTCGTAAATAACTTCAGAATGGAATTACAATTTGAGTAGAGTTTTCAGTAAATTAAAAAGAATAGAATTTTCTATACGTTCCAGCTATACTAGCGCTGTACAGTTAGCGACTAAAGTTCTTTCCGTTTGATGAAATTAGTTTCGTAAATAACTTCAGAATGGAAAGACAATTTGAGTAGAGTTTTCAGTAAATTAAAAAGAATAGAATTTTCTATACGTTCCAGCTATACTAGCGCTGTACAGTTAGCGACTAAAGTTCTTTCCGTTTGATGAAATTAGTTTCGTAAATAACTTCAGAATGGAATTACAATTTGAGTAGAGTTTTCAGTAAATTAAAAAGAATAGAATTTTCTATACGTTCCAGCTATACTAGCGCTGTACAGTTAGCGACTAAAGTTCTTTCCGTTTGATGAAATTAGTTTCGTAAATAACTTCAGAATGGAAAGACAATTTGAGTAGAGTTTTCAGTAAATTAAAAAGAATAGAATTTTCTATACGTTCCAGCTATACTAGCGCTGTACAGTTAGCGACTAAAGTTCTTTCCGTTTGATGAAATTAGTTTCGTAAATAACTTCAGAATGGAAAGACAATTTGAGTAGAGTTTTCAGTAAATTAAAAAGAATAGAATTTTCTATACGTTCCAGCTATACTAGCGCTGTACAGTTAGCGACTAAAGTTCTTTCCGTTTGATGAAATTAGTTTCGTAAATAACTTCAGAATGGAAAGACAATTTGAGTAGAGTTTTCAGTAAATTAAAAAGAATAGAATTTTCTATACGTTCCAGCTATACTAGCGCTGTACAGTTAGCGACTAAAGTTCTTTCCGTTTGATGAAATTAGTTTCGTAAATAACTTCAGAATGGAAAGACAATTTGAGTAGAGTTTTCAGTAAATTAAAAAGAATAGAATTTTCTATACGTTCCAGCTATACTAGCGCTGTACAGTTAGCGACTAAAGTTCTTTCCGTTTGATGAAATTAGTTTCGTAAATAACTTCAGAATGGAAAGACAATTTGAGTAGAGTTTTCAGTAAATTAAAAAGAATAGAATTTTCTATACGTTCCAGCTATACTAGCGCTGTACAGTTAGCGACTAAAGTTCTTTCCGTTTGATGAAATTAGTTTCGTAAATAACTTCAGAATGGAAAGACAATTTGAGTAGAGTTTTCAGTAAATTAAAAAGAATAGAATTTTCTATACGTTCCAGCTATACTAGCGCTGTACAGTTAGCGACTAAAGTTCTTTCCGTTTGATGAAATTAGTTTCGTAAATAACTTCAGAATGGAAAGACAATTTGAGTAGAGTTTTCAGTAAATTAAAAAGAATAGAATTTTCTATACGTTCCAGCTATACTAGCGCTGTACAGTTAGCGACTAAAGTTCTTTCCGTTTGATGAAATTAGTTTCGTAAATAACTTCAGAATGGAAAGACAATTTGAGTAGAGTTTTCAGTAAATTAAAAAGAATAGAATTTTCTATACGTTCCAGCTATACTAGCGCTGTACAGTTAGCGACTAAAGTTCTTTCCGTTTGATGAAATTAGTTTCGTAAATAACTTCAGAATGGAAAGACAATTTGAGTAGAGTTTTCAGTAAATTAAAAAGAATAGAATTTTCTATACGTTCCAGCTATACTAGCGCTGTACAGTTAGCGACTAAAGTTCTTTCCGTTTGATGAAATTAGTTTCGTAAATAACTTCAGAATGGAAAGACAATTTGAGTAGAGTTTTCAGTAAATTAAAAAGAATAGAATTTTCTATACGTTCCAGCTATACTAGCGCTGTACAGTTAGCGACTAAAGTTCTTTCCGTTTGATGAAATTAGTTTCGTAAATAACTTCAGAATGGAAAGACAATTTGAGTAGAGTTTTCAGTAAATTAAAAAGAATAGAATTTTCTATACGTTCCAGCTATACTAGCGCTGTACAGTTAGCGACTAAAGTTCTTTCCGTTTGATGAAATTAGTTTCGTAAATAACTTCAGAATGGAAAGACAATTTGAGTAGAGTTTTCAGTAAATTAAAAAGAATAGAATTTTCTATACGTTCCAGCTATACTAGCGCTGTACAGTTAGCGACTAAAGTTCTTTCCGTTTGATGAAATTAGTTTCGTAAATAACTTCAGAATGGAAAGACAATTTGAGTAGAGTTTTCAGTAAATTAAAAAGAATAGAATTTTCTATACGTTCCAGCTATACTAGCGCTGTACAGTTAGCGACTAAAGTTCTTTCCGTTTGATGAAATTAGTTTCGTAAATAACTTCAGAATGGAATGACAATTTGAGTAGAGTTTTCAGTAAATTAAAAAGAATAGAATTTTCTATACGTTCCAGCTATACTAGCGCTGTACAGTTAGCGACTAAAGTTCTTTCCGTTTGATGAAATTAGTTTCGTAAATAACTTCAGAATGGAAAGACAATTTGAGTAGAGTTTTCAGTAAATTAAAAAGAATAGAATTTTCTATACGTTCCAGCTATACTAGCGCTGTACAGTTAGCGACTAAAGTTCTTTCCGTTTGATGAAATTAGTTTCGTAAATAACTTCAGAATGGAAAGACAATTTGAGTAGAGTTTTCAGTAAATTAAAAAGAATAGAATTTTCTATACGTTCCAGCTATACTAGCGCTGTACAGTTAGCGACTAAAGTTCTTTCCGTTTGATGAAATTAGTTTCGTAAATAACTTCAGAATGGAAAGACAATTTGAGTAGAGTTTTCAGTAAATTAAAAAGAATAGAATTTTCTATACGTTCCAGCTATACTAGCGCTGTACAGTTAGCGACTAAAGTTCTTTCCGTTTGATGAAATTAGTTTCGTAAATAACTTCAGAATGGAATTACAATTTGAGTAGAGTTTTCAGTAAATTAAAAAGAATAGAATTTTCTATACGTTCCAGCTATACTAGCGCTGTACAGTTAGCGACTAAAGTTCTTTCCGTTTGATGAAATTAGTTTCGTAAATAACTTCAGAATGGAAAGACAATTTGAGTAGAGTTTTCAGTAAATTAAAAAGAATAGAATTTTCTATACGTTCCAGCTATACTAGCGCTGTACAGTTAGCGACTAAAGTTCTTTCCGTTTGATGAAATTAGTTTCGTAAATAACTTCAGAATGGAAAGACAATTTGAGTAGAGTTTTCAGTAAATTAAAAAGAATAGAATTTTCTATACGTTCCAGCTATACTAGCGCTGTACAGTTAGCGACTAAAGTTCTTTCCGTTTGATGAAATTAGTTTCGTAAATAACTTCAGAATGGAAAGACAATTTGAGTAGAGTTTTCAGTAAATTAAAAAGAATAGAATTTTCTATACGTTCCAGCTATACTAGCGCTGTACAGTTAGCGACTAAAGTTCTTTCCGTTTGATGAAATTAGTTTCGTAAATAACTTCAGAATGGAAAGACAATTTGAGTAGAGTTTTCAGTAAATTAAAAAGAATAGAATTTTCTATACGTTCCAGCTATACTAGCGCTGTACAGTTAGCGACTAAAGTTCTTTCCGTTTGATGAAATTAGTTTCGTAAATAACTTCAGAATGGAAAGACAATTTGAGTAGAGTTTTCAGTAAATTAAAAAGAATAGAATTTTCTATACGTTCCAGCTATACTAGCGCTGTACAGTTAGCGACTAAAGTTCTTTCCGTTTGATGAAATTAGTTTCGTAAATAACTTCAGAATGGAAAGACAATTTGAGTAGAGTTTTCAGTAAATTAAAAAGAATAGAATTTTCTATACGTTCCAGCTATACTAGCGCTGTACAGTTAGCGACTAAAGTTCTTTCCGTTTGATGAAATTAGTTTCGTAAATAACTTCAGAATGGAAAGACAATTTGAGTAGAGTTTTCAGTAAATTAAAAAGAATAGAATTTTCTATACGTTCCAGCTATACTAGCGCTGTACAGTTAGCGACTAAAGTTCTTTCCGTTTGATGAAATTAGTTTCGTAAATAACTTCAGAATGGAAAGACAATTTGAGTAGAGTTTTCAGTAAATTAAAAAGAATAGAATTTTCTATACGTTCCAGCTATACTAGCGCTGTACAGTTAGCGACTAAAGTTCTTTCCGTTTGATGAAATTAGTTTCGTAAATAACTTCAGAATGGAAAGACAATTTGAGTAGAGTTTTCAGTAAATTAAAAAGAATAGAATTTTCTATACGTTCCAGCTATACTAGCGCTGTACAGTTAGCGACTAAAGTTCTTTCCGTTTGATGAAATTAGTTTCGTAAATAACTTCAGAATGGAAAGACAATTTGAGTAGAGTTTTCAGTAAATTAAAAAGAATAGAATTTTCTATACGTTCCAGCTATACTAGCGCTGTACAGTTAGCGACTAAAGTTCTTTCCGTTTGATGAAATTAGTTTCGTAAATAACTTCAGAATGGAAGACAATTTGAGTAGAGTTTTCAGTAAATTAAAAAGAATAGAATTTTCTATACGTTCCAGCTATACTAGCGCTGTACAGTTAGCGACTAAAGTTCTTTCCGTTTGATGAAATTAGTTTCGTAAATAACTTCAGAATGGAATTACAATTTGAGTAGAGTTTTCAGTAAATTAAAAGAATAGAATTTTCTATACGTTCCAGCTATACTAGCGCTGTACAGTTAGCGACTAAAGTTCTTTCCGTTTGATGAAATTAGTTTCGTAAATAACTTCAGAATGGAATGACAATTTGAGTAGAGTTTTCAGTAAATTAAAAAGAATAGAATTTTCTATACGTTCCAGCTATACTAGCGCTGTACAGTTAGCGACTAAAGTTCTTTCCGTTTGATGAAATTAGTTTCGTAAATAACTTCAGAATGGAAAGACAATTTGAGTAGAGTTTTCAGTAAATTAAAAAGAATAGAATTTTCTATACGTTCCAGCTATACTAGCGCTGTACAGTTAGCGACTAAAGTTCTTTCCGTTTGATGAAATTAGTTTCGTAAATAACTTCAGAATGGAAAGACAATTTGAGTAGAGTTTTCAGTAAATTAAAAAGAATAGAATTTTCTATACGTTCCAGCTATACTAGCGCTGTACAGTTAGCGACTAAAGTTCTTTCCGTTTGATGAAATTAGTTTCGTAAATAACTTCAGAATGGAAAGACAATTTGAGTAGAGTTTTCAGTAAATTAAAAAGAATAGAATTTTCTATACGTTCCAGCTATACTAGCGCTGTACAGTTAGCGACTAAAGTTCTTTCCGTTTGATGAAATTAGTTTCGTAAATAACTTCAGAATGGAATTACAATTTGAGTAGAGTTTTCAGTAAATTAAAAAGAATAGAATTTTCTATACGTTCCAGCTATACTAGCGCTGTACAGTTAGCGACTAAAGTTCTTTCCGTTTGATGAAATTAGTTTCGTAAATAACTTCAGAATGGAAAGACAATTTGAGTAGAGTTTTCAGTAAATTAAAAAGAATAGAATTTTCTATACGTTCCAGCTATACTAGCGCTGTACAGTTAGCGACTAAAGTTCTTTCCGTTTGATGAAATTAGTTTCGTAAATAACTTCAGAATGGAATTACAATTTGAGTAGAGTTTTCAGTAAATTAAAAAGAATAGAATTTTCTATACGTTCCAGCTATACTAGCGCTGTACAGTTAGCGACTAAAGTTCTTTCCGTTTTGATGAATTAGTTCGTAAATAACTTCAGAATGGAATTACAATTTGAGTAGGTTTTCAGTAAATTAAAAAGAATAGAATTTTCTATACGTTCCACTATACTAGCGCTGTACAGTTACGACAAGTTCTTTCCGTTTGATGATGTAAATAACTTCAGAATGGAATGTACAATTTGAGTAGAGTTTTCAGTAAATTAAAAAGATGAATTTCTATCTTAGCGCTGTACAGTTAGCGACTAAAGTTCTTTCCGTTTGATGAAATTAGTTTCGTAAATAACTTCAGAATGGAAGACAATTTGAGTAGAGTTTTCAGTAAATTAAAAAGAATAGAATTTTCTATACGTTCCAGCTATACTAGCGCTGTACAGTTAGCGACTAAAGTTCTTTCCGTTTGATGAAATTAGTTTCGTAAATAACTTCAGAATGGAATTACAATTTGAGTAGAGTTTTCAGTAAATTAAAAAGAATAGAATTTTCTATACGTTAAATTAAAAAGAATAGAATTTTCTATACGTTCCAGCTATACTAGCGCTGTACAGTTAGCGACTAAAGTTCTTTCCGTTTGATGAAATTAGTTTCGTAAATAACTTCAGAATGGAAAGACAATTTGAGTAGAGTTTTCAGTAAATTAAAAAGAATAGAATTTTCTATACGTTCCAGCTATACTAGCGCTGTACAGTTAGCGACTAAAGTTCTTTCCGTTTGATGAAATTAGTTTCGTAAATAACTTCAGAATGGAAAGACAATTTGAGTAGAGTTTTCAGTAAATTAAAAAGAATAGAATTTTCTATACGTTCCAGCTATACTAGCGCTGTACAGTTAGCGACTAAAGTTCTTTCCGTTTGATGAAATTAGTTTCGTAAATAACTTCAGAATGGAAAGACAATTTGAGTAGAGTTTTCAGTAAATTAAAAAGAATAGAATTTTCTATACGTTCCAGCTATACTAGCGCTGTACAGTTAGCGACTAAAGTTCTTTCCGTTTGATGAAATTAGTTTCGTAAATAACTTCAGAATGGAAAGACAATTTGAGTAGAGTTTTCAGTAAATTAAAAAGAATAGAATTTTCTATACGTTCCAGCTATACTAGCGCTGTACAGTTAGCGACTAAAGTTCTTTCCGTTTGATGAAATTAGTTTCGTAAATAACTTCAGAATGGAAAGACAATTTGAGTAGAGTTTTCAGTAAATTAAAAAGAATAGAATTTTCTATACGTTCCAGCTATACTAGCGCTGTACAGTTAGC